>NC_089520.1:8206702-8517452 GCF_963924715.1 Thunnus thynnus
AAGTTAGCTAGTTTAGTGTGAAGCTACCTCGTTAAAATGTAGTAGTTGGTGTTGACTTTTACACTCAGACTTGAGTTCAGCTCGTGCAACAGGCAGCAGGACGCTTTGTTGTGTTAAAGCTGTCTCACCTAAAGTGTTTTGAGATCTGTATGTGGAGGCAAATATGGCCCGACAGTGGCAACGGGTTTCACTGGTGTGGATGTCCTGACCGCAGAACTCATGAGCACTGCAGAAACGATCTTGACAAAGGGACTCAGCTGCACAGAGAGACACAGAGAGAGATGTTACAGGCTGAAGGAAAACCAGCAGAACAACACATGAAACTGATACTGCTTCCTCTTTATAAAGTCAAATTAAACTTCTTTTTTGTTCAGAAATTAGTATAAATATCCTTAGTATTTGATTTTTGTACTCAAGCAACCTGTCATTGCTTGATGTCATGCTTACTAATGCTTTATAGATCAATAATAAGGCAACTTTTATAATCCATAAATGTTATTGAATCCTGTTTGAATAGTAAAATGTTCTAAGCTCTAGTCACACCACAGCAAAGTTCACCCACGTGTCCTTGCAAAATAGGTGGTGCTAGACCCGAGAGGTCTGCAGTTGTAAATAGGCTGTTTATACATGGAGCTCTTTTCCACATGGTAAGCGGTCGATTTGGAAGCATCTTCCTGATGGACTGAAGCGCTAACTAAAAAGAAGTGGCAACCCAAATGTTGTTGATCTATAAAGCATTAGTAAATGATTTATTAACCATTAATAAAGCCATTAAGCCAGTTGTTTACTAATTTATTACTGCTTATGTAATTATTTATTCTGTTTGTGCACCCTTATGGTGCATCATACTGGGTAGTTAGTAAATTGTTCCTCATTACTTCATGATTATCTTATGATTAGGAGAAACCCAGATTTTTCACTGTATGCTGATGATTTGCTCCTGTACATTTCAAATCCAGTAACCTCTTTACCTGCAATTCCACATACTATTGATGTTTTTGGTAAAATATCAGGGTACAAACTCACATCTTCACAAGAGAATTACTCCTAACTACTGCTGTGGCCAAAAACCTCCCATATTCCTGAGAAACTACAATACTCTGCCAAGGGCTCCCTAAAACAATTCATACAATCTGGAAGCGTTTCTGGATCACATAAAATCCTATTTTTGTTGAGGTCTTGTTACAGTGGGGTTGTATTGTGTAGGTAGTTCGTTTTTTCAGTGCATTGAAGAAAAGTCTTACAGCATATAGCTTTTGTCCTCCAGCCCGTTGGTGTATTACTGCTGTACAGGCTGCAGGCTCTGACGTAGGCCTCCAGAAACTGACAGTCTAGACCGTCCACTGCAGGATATTTGCATAAAGTGTTGGAACAGGCAGTTGTGTAGGGCTGTGGGTCTACGTGGCTGTGGCAGGCAGTGAAGGGCGCCTCCTTCAGGAGATTACAGCTGTTCCAGTGATGCAGACAGGGGAAAGTGGGAGATGGAATAATGAGCAGCAAATTTTTATCAAGATAAACTACAAGACAAAGGCATTTTATTATAATATTATTATTTATTATTATTATTTTTAATTTTAACAGCATTGTGTTATGTTTTATTTAATCATTGTGAAGTAAGGGGCTCAATGTAGCCTCCTCCGACCTCCAGTTCAAAAACGAAAAGTCAGGTCATCCAGTAAAAAGGTTGAACCTGGTTCATCGTTTGCCACAACAAAATTAAATATTGTGGCAATATTGTGTCAGCCAATCAAATCAATTTAGCTTTACCAAGATGGAAGATAAAATTATTAAATATTATAAACCGCTGTGCAGTGTGTGTGATAAACCTTCCAACCACATTAAAAGATAACTGGATACTGCCATCCAAGATGGCGCCCTATTCATTCCAATGAAGGCTGCTCACCATCAAGCAGCAACCTAATGGCCATCAGGGGGCGACTCTACTGGCTGCAAAAAGAAGTCTGATTGTATGGAAGTCTATGAGAAAATGACCCTATTTCTCTCTTCTTGATTTATTATCTCAGTAAACTGTTTCCTAGTGAATTTATGGTCTCAATTGCTAGTTTCAAGTCTTCTTCAATACAACATGATGTTCATTTTGTAAATTATGGCCCCATTTAGAGTAAAATAGACAATAAAACAGCATATGCTTTAGGGCGTGGCTACATTCTGATTGACAAGTTGCTACCACGGCGACAACGTTGCTTACATAATGTAACCATTGCGTATAGGTGTAGCTGCTGCTATTTCACAGCGTGTTTTCAGTTCACTTAAGTTAATTGCAACATTGTGGTTGCCTAAAAACAGTCTTGATCAGCGTTTGGTTGTAATAAAAGAACCATCAATGAGTTGGATGATCAGTTTTTCCAGTGAGTACATTTTGTTTTAATGGTTTTAGGCCTGTTTTTTGCTAGCGAAAATTAACATTAGGTGTTTGTGGCACACAGAAAAATCTATTAATTGTATTATAGACTTCCTGTTTGTGATGATTGTGAACGGGGAAAAAAGGAATTTTTGGCCAGTGGGTGTCATGTGGTCCTGCGATGCCGAGTGTGGCCCTAAAAATCTTGTGTAGGGCTGGTTGATATGGCCAAAAAATCTTGATATACTGTATATATAATGGTTTTGGTTTTTCTTAAGCTGGACATTGATTCACAACTTTAATCACTTTTGTTTGACTGCAAAAAGCAGGACTGATACATCATATATTTTTAGACAGTTGTGCAAGAATAATAAAAGACCTGGCTGTCATCATTATGCATAAAATACAGGTTATCCCACACAGCTGTTGACTCAGATGTTACCACATGCTTCTACTAAGTAGAGTACAAAATCTACTCTAAATCTCCTCAAACTCTAAATCCAGTTTAATAATAAGTTTCAGCACAGACAGAGCAGATACCAGCAGAGTGCTGCTAGCTAGCATTAGCTACCCGGCAGGTAGAGACAGACAAACCAAGTAGAATCTGGAAACTGCTTAGTTGACTCCCAGAGCTTCAATTCTCATAACTAGAGATGATACTGTACCTCGTCAACAAACGCAAACCAACCCCCCCGGAACAAATCTCACTCCAAGCTGAAGTCAAAAGTTGGCAGCTCTGTGTAATCATTAAATTCACTCAGAACAGCTAATGTAGCAGCTACCATCTAAGTTACTTTTTAATTTAAAATAAACTTTTTGTGCATATTGTAATAACTCAATTCTCACAACTTTTACACATCAGGTAAAAAGAAAAAAACTAATTGATCAAACTAATATGATATATCGCCCAGCCCTACATCCGTGTTAGTTTTTTATGCTGTGCTGTTTGGTCTGAACAAGCGGTAAGCCTAAAAACAGGATGGAGTTTATGCCAGCAGACCTGAAACTGTTTGTCATACAGATTTGCGTCAACTCTAAGTGTAATGACCTCTTTTACCCAAATAAAAAGGTTGATTATCTGAGTTTAGGTGTGTTGAGCTTTCGATTGCATCTCTGCTCACATCAGGAACATCGGTGTTTTATTTGTGTTCAGGTGTGTCTCTGCTCACCGTCCAGTCATTATTTGGCATCTGACCGTACTATTAGAGGGATCTTCGTGTTGCACCTCACAGCTAGAGGATGAAAAACAGCAGAGGATCAAGACCATAAACCAACACACAGAGTACCCAAACAAACTGCTTTATACAAGAACCCCACAGTAAGTGAACTTCAGCGGGACATTCATGTTATGATGGAGCTCTTACTCTGTGGGGCTGTAGTCAGAAGCCTTCTCCTCACTGAACGACCTGTTGGAGTTTCCACACAAACCCTCCACAGGGGGAACTTGTCCACGTGGTCCTGGCCAGGTTCAGGAGAGAACAAGTAGATAAGAGTCAGATCAATAAACTGGCATCACAAAGAAAAGCAGTCCTTCATTGATTAAAAACAGTCACAACAGCCACTTTTAAAGATAAAATTGAGGAGAAATTTGTAAGTCTGGTAGTATATTGCCCTTGTCAACAACCTTCCATCTCTTTTGCAGCTTTTTGCACAGTGTCTCCAACAATGAATATGTACATATTCGCACTTGTGTCCTTGTGGGAGTTGTAATGTCATGGGCATTGTTAAATAGGACCGTCACATGTAATGATCTGTTTGAAATCAAAACTCTCAGTGTATAAACACAACAGGCTGCAGCTTGCACACCAGCATAGGGCGGGTCTGTCTGATGCCGTTTTGTTGCCTTAGGCTATTTTGGTTCTCTTTGCTAACGCAAAATGGACAAAACTAGCTGACTAACAAGTTCAGCCATGCTGAACAGATTATCATAATACCAAAAGTAATGTGTGGAAGCAATTTGGATTCGACACCATAAATGATTAAATTGTGGATAAAAGTTTGGCTGTTTTCTACCTTTGAAAAATGCAACTGTCTTAACAGTGACATTGTCTTGTCTCTTGAGTGATGCAGCAGAGGCACCGCAAACAACATTAATTCTAGAACATACACTCATCGAGCACTTTATCAGGAATACCTTCAGTGCTTCTTGTCATAGATTCTCCAAGTCTGTAGACCTCTGATGGAGGGCCATTCTTCCAAAAGAAACTCATTTGGTGTTTTGATGATGGTGGTGGAGAGACCTGGTGTTGGCATGATCATATCAGCTGAGTAATATATATAAAAATATAAAATATAATATAATGTGTCCGGTCAACTAAATGTTAAACAGGAATGAAGCAGGTGATGCTAATGAAAGTGTGACTGTCAACAAATGGAGCATTTTGTTACTTTAGTCCCCGAGGTAACGAGATGCTCCATTTGTTGACACACACTGGTCTTCATACTTGCACACAGCACAAAAACTACCACAATTATTATGTAATTGCGGCTGATGCATGGATATGGTGCATGCCTCAGCACCAACATATTAGGTAACGTGTTTTTAAAAACAAGAAAAACAAAGATATATAAGAAAAAAACAACACATATACTGTACAATGGGAGAATTTGGACTGATAAGTTATTGCTCTTCACCACCATCATCAAAACACTAACTGAGAGAATATCTTTTGGAAGAATGATGTTCATCTTATCAAGCAAAGGGTCCACAGAGTTGGAGAATCTGTGACAAGGAGCACTGAGTCTGTTCTGGATGCTCATGGTGGAAGAGCAGCGTCAATCCAAACAAAATGCAGCACAACACACTACACCCATAATAAAGATGCAGACATATTTTAGCAGAGAGGGAGACTCAGCAAGAGAAGCTAGAGTTTAGAACAGTTTAGCAACTGTTAATAGACCCTTGCTCAAAAATAATGTGTGTGTGTGTTTGTGGCCTAGGTGGATTGTCCGGGAGCATGGGAGCAGCTGGAGAAGTGTTTGCAGCCAATTGGCTCAAATGTTTGTCGTCTTTGTGTTTTATATCCAAGTCTGAAATAGTTTCAACATGTAACTACCCCTAAATCCATGAACTGTGGTTTTTACATTTCTGTTTGTGTTTTTTAAACAAACGAGAGACAACATGTTAACCAGTGAGCTTCAAGGTGTTTGAAGGTATATTTGTGAACTTTTGACAGGGTCAGCTTTATGATAAGCTAGGCTAATCATATCCTGACTCCACACAGTCTGTTCCTTCATGAATCCCTCCAGGATTTGGTTTTCTGTACCTTTAATGTGTATCTGTGCAGTGGAGCCATCAAAGAAGACAGTCATCAAGTATTTCAAGTGGGACATCTTTGCAGTCACTCCGTCCTGGTCCTTCGAGAGCTCCACACCGTGAACCAGCTGAGCCGTGGCATTGAGCGTCATCTTTACGTTGTCCACCTGCATCACAGCAGAGGTGATAAGAGAGAGCTATGATTAATAAGCGATTAAATAATTCAACTACTCCTGCTGCCTCTCACCGTGTAAAAATCTAAGAGCTACAAGCTACACTTTCTGCTCAATCATTGACTGAATCTGGTGTTTCATTTTCCACTTTTTGCTTTTAAAAAATGATCAAGCCCACATACAGTACATTTGGCTAATTAGACTTCTCCTTGTGGAAATGTGTGCATGTGCAAATAGCAAACAGTCTTGATGGTGCTGACCATGGAGTGGACTGACTGCCAGGGAGTAGAAACCAGAGGAAGCTATTGTAATAACTGTGTTGTGATTCGCAGTATCCACTTTTTGTATAAACTCACTCTGCCAGAATATAAACTACTCCACAAAGGAGGTTTCCTCTTGGCTGCATCCTGACTGCATAATGTGGGTGAGATTTTCCAGTTGTTTCAGAGACGTTTGGATTGAGCCCCCCAAATATGCCATCAGAATGGGAGTCTCAGATGCTGTTAGACTTTCTGACAGGTTCGTTACAAGCTTACTGAGGCCTTGAATTCTTCACAATAAAGGAGACATTCTTTCTATCTACAGACGATCAAAGAACAGGAAACACAGAGATGAGTTTATACAGTTGCAGGAGCAGAACAGAGACCAGAAATTAATTTATCTACAGTCCACATAATTATTTATTTGTTGTCAGTAGCGTGAAAAACACAACAGCCTTGCCAACAATCCTGCAAGGCTGAGCACAAGAGGATTTTATATTGACACGTTACAACTGTGGCACTGTCATGTCAAATCAATGGATGACAGATGAAGAAAACACCAGATCCAAAACCTGCTCTTTGATGATAAAAAATCAGGAGTCAGAGGTCCAAGCAGCAAAGTGTTCTTTAATGCTGGCAATAAAGGAGAGCAAATTAGTGCATACAAGATGAACCAGATTGCTCTGAAGGTTCTTGCCTTCAGGGCATAGTTTTTATACCCTTGGGTCGGCACAGGTCACACCTATTGTTATCTTCGTCACTCGTTGTTGGTCAAAACTCTTCAAGACAGGTCTTGAGCTGTCGTGGATATGTACTGTCATATTCAATTCTATCTGGTTATGTCCATTTTTTTTATATAAGTATTGGGGATCATTTTACACCCTTATTGCCAAGTTGTCTTCTGGCCTTAATATTTATTCTTGTCACTTTACACCCTTATTTCTTGATCTTCTCCAGGGTGTATTTTTAAAAAAAGGTGAAGACTTTAATGCAGACCCAAGCAAAGTGACATGTAATACAAACACTCTCAAACTTCTCCATTGTATGATTCTTTTACCGTGCTTCTATACGTATATCGTGATTAAATGTGATTTATGAGATTACAAATACATCATCAATAAGATTTTAACACACTAGCACTTATTGCTTATAAGATTTATGAAATCAATCTGCATAGCTTACTTTGTCTTTAAGCACACCAATGACACTAAATGAAAATACCCCACAGCACCATCTTACCAGAACTCTCCCGCCTTGTTCCAGATTAATATTGACACCTGGCCCGTCCAGTTGCAGGACCACACTGTCCAAAAAACTAACATCTGTACGGCGTCGTTCCTTGAAGGTTGCGTGTACTTTTAAATCTGGGATTGATTTGGTCTCCATCAGAGTGTACGCACACCGGTCCTGGACAGAGTTAAGATGGCCGTGAATATCGATGACAGTGGGGCCTGTCACAGTGCACAGGACGCACCTGGTGTAGGTGGGGAGGGACAAATATATATATACAATTAACATAATCAGCAAAATGACAGATTTGTTAAAGACACATGGTTTTATATTGATGATTCACACAAACTGAAAACCCTGAAAATAGGGATTGAACATACGGTTTGTCGCTAATACAGGCTATTTTATTAAGTCTTTATTTGTATAGGGACAAGTATATAGCATGACCTTATGCCACATACCACAGCATTTATAGCTGAAGCTAGTTTGCAGTGCCCGTCCCTAGATGGGCTTTTAAAATACATAAAAGTCAACAGTAAAATACATATGAAACTGCACAAGACTCAACAATACATATAAATACATTTAAGCACAAAACACCTGAGAAGTACCACGAGGTCACTGAACACCTGGGGAGCCTTGTTATTTAGGCATCTATTGATGAGTTAAAGGTTAGTTTAATAATGGCAGAGGTGTGATCTTATTGGTTTCCTGTCCAAGGCTTGATTTTTTTTTTGTGACCAAGAAGTAACACAATAATATGGAGTGTAAATTGCAAATGAAGCAGACTAATTATGTTTTATTGACACAGTAATCATGTGGGCCCCACCGCCAGCGAGGTAAAGTTTAGGGGTCAGGTCCATTGTCAGTGGCAGCACACATTTTCAGAGGACGAGGCGTGTTGCGCCTTGACTATGAAAACTGGCTCTTGGGGTGTTGAATATCATCCCTCTGGTGAAGAAGCCAGATGTGGTGGAGCAATACCAACCAGATACCTGTGCACACATCATTGGCTGGAATCAAATTCCTGAATAGGCTCTGGAGGGCTCTCTGTTTCTGGATTTGCCCAAAGTTAGAGGCACCAGGCAGGTGTGGGGATACTCAAGAGCCCCCAGATGAGCAACACTGTAGGGGCTAAGATTAGTTGCCTCTATGCAGCTGCATAATTTATAGAAAAAGGCTCTGACTGTTGGATCTTTGCACTGAGCAGCAGTTTGGGGTATCCAACTTTCTTGTAGTCTCTGGGTGAGTTCCTGTAGAGTGGGAACCATCTAGGGACTCCATAGATCTGCTGGGAGTTGTCAACCGTTTCCCAGACAGTATAAACTCCCATTATTTGGTTGAATATCTTCTGTCATTCACTCAACCAAACCCACTTTCTTTTTATTTTAGGAGATAAGTCTTTGGTTTGATCCTAATGATGATATTTCTCTCACATCAGTTACTGAAACCTTTTCATATCTAATATCATCTAATATACAGCAAACATATTTACTGGTTGTCTCCTTGGCACAAGTCCATGGCACCACAGGTACTAAAATGGACGGCTGCGGTCAGGTAGAGCAGTAAGCGGAGCATCTTGGAGGAGGCCACTCAGAGAGCTGGAAGAGACACCGAATCACAACCATCACAATGTTAATTGGTCAAGTGTACTGTTATACAAGAATAACGGCTCCAACTGTCAATTAAGTCTCAATGTGCTTACACACTAAACAACATACGTCCACAGGGCAACTCTGAAGTCTCTCACCTAAGACATACACTATATTACATTAATATTCTGGTACTTTCACATGTCTGAATAAGCACCCCAGTCACTTTTACATGTCACAATATATGTTACAAAACTCTGAAGGAGACTATTTTATGTTGTGGGGGATATTCTCATGTCAGATCAGTTTTTACATTTCATTCTATTTTATTTAATTTCTTTGCCCTCATAGTAAGCAAAAGAGTTTAAAATACAAGACTAATATTATGTTTTAGGTCTTAAACAAGAAGTTCCAAGGCTGTGAGTTATGGTTGATAGCTCTGATGCTAGTAAGTGGACCTTTGTGCTTAGATTATCTGCATCAAATATTGTTTCTAAAGGTCAAGAATGAACATCCATAGTCATAAGAAGTTCCAAGTTTCTGCAAAAGTGCAAATTTTGGGCTCAACTGAAATTCAGGACTCTGACTTCACCTTCTTTGAAAGGAGATAGATCGTATTCGCTTTTACAACAGCCAAGTGGGTAGTACCGTACTATAACCATACCTCAATTGGCTGTTTATGAATGAGTGACATATTCTCTATTGAATACACTTGATCAATTATATGTTTACATGGAGCCCTTTCACTGCCTGGCTATCTGTCACGGGTCAATTTAGCAACCCAGAAAAGATGTCAGTGTTTGTGTATTATTATTATTAGCGTGAATGCTGACGAGCTTCTTCAAATGACCTTAAAATTGGCGGGTTTTTTTCCACCTTTAATTGATGAATCAAGGAAATAGCCCCAGTTTGAAGTTGTGAGCAATTTCATTTATTTGGTCTTCACAATAGATGTGACAGGGACCTTAAAGAGAGGCTGAACTGAGGGGCTGCATAAAGGGCCAGTATAAGATAAATAAGGAGGTTTTTTTTAACTGTAAATCATGCAAAGATATTCCAGTAGAGCCCCAGGATATAAATATAGAACTGGAAATGTGCATAATGGGCATGGGATGCATAGCATTCATTACTTGTCATCTATAGCAGCACTCTGGTGATTCAGTAATGAACTTTCATGAAGTTTGGTGACTTGTGAGGCAAAGATGTATAAATATTCTCTGATATGGGTCACACTGTCAAATGCAGAAAAGTGCAAAGAATGTTCTGAAGGTGCAAAAATGCAGACACGCAATGAACCCAAAAAAAGGCTTTGACCAGCAGATACTCTGGAAGCAGATACAGTGTTTCGGGTTTAGTGATCTTCCCTCAGGCAGTATCAAGAGGAATGCAATAATGTGTTTCTTACGCACCAATTAGAGAGAGCCAGCGGTACTTTCCTGTTGTTCATAAATTAAAGTCAGAAACGAAAGCTCTTGCAGTATGTTTAAAAGTTAAACTATGTAGGTACATTTCATCCAGTACAAACATTCGATCTACATGATTAAACCATAGGTCCACATCATACAATACAAAATATAAACATTCTGTTTGTAAAACATTAAAAGTAGCATTTGAGAATACTTAACAGTATACACAGGTTAAATAACTAAAGTGTTTAGTCAAAGACCACCAAAAAGAGCAGGAAAGATGAACAGGAACACTATTTCAAATAGTAAATGCAATATATTATATAATAAGTTGACTTTGGTTATTTCAATCAAATTAATTTAAGTGAATTGATCAAAAGATGAGAAATCATCTCTGGTGGATATGTTCTCCCCATGAACAGTTAACTGAACTTAATCTGTCAAACTGATGGAGTTCACCTTTAAAGACAAAGAAAATCTGATTCCAGTGATGTTTTAATTTCCTGAAGCTATTTGTGACTCTGATGAACAAACACAGTGTAAAAAGGTCAGCTGAAGTGCTTCCTTATTTTTGTGTTCACTTCACTAACTTTGGTTTGTGTCCGCAGTGTTTGCTGCCGACTGACCAAGCTCACACTTTGGTATGTATTTTTCTTTTTTTACGAGCTCTGTTTATCCTGCTGTGTGAAGAACACTGCAGATGTACAGAGAAGAAGAAATGAGACAGCGTCTTACCCTCAGGAGATGGAGCGTGATGCCAATGTCCCTGTGGATGATTCTGCAGCTCTTGTGAGATTTGTGGTTTATGTCTCTGGGTGTGGAGGAATTTGCTCTCTCCCTCTCTCTCTCTGTCTCTCTCTCTCTCTGTGTCCTGTGTGACTGGCTGATGAGATAGATTTATTCATCTTATCTAACTGACTGTGTCACGTGTATTCAGCACATTATAAGAGACTGCTCAAGACTATATATAAATATGATGTTATATGGAGAATGCATATTGGAATGCATATTGGTGTCAGGGTGTCACTTGGGTGTGGTTGCTCTGAAGTGTAAAACACGACCTTTCAAAAGTACCAGAAAACAATGACAATATGACATTTCACAAAACAAAACAACAAAACAAAAACACAGTGACATTTCCAAAAATAGATTACAACACATTATCACAAAACTAATAAACACAGCAGAAAACATAAAGATTAACACAATTTCAGAAAAACTAAATTTCACTAAACCATAGTGAGTGAGTCACTTATTAATTAACCTTTAAATTAATGAATTTAAAGGTTTGTGAAACTTCTCAGATTCAGATTTGTTTGTTTGTTTGTTTGTTTGTTTTGTTTTGGCCATCATAAAATGACCATCCAATTTATCAAAGTCAAAGTGACATCTTCAAATGTCTTGTTTTGTCTAACCAACAGTCTAAAACCAAAACCAAAACCCAAAGATATTCACTATCTTGGAAGACCAAGGAAAACAGCATAAACCTTTGAGAAGCTGGAACCTGTAAATGTTGGCATTTTTGCTTTACTTAAATGATTAATAGTTTCTTCTATATATAAACTTATCCATTTATCAACTAATTATTTCAGGTCTAGTCTAAAGGAAAGTTAATACTCTAAAATGGATGCATACAGTGGAGAAGCCTGTAGGTCTATACATATAGTTCTAGAGCTGGAAAAAGCAAATCTTCTCTACAATATTTAGAAAAGTGAATTCAATATTTACCGGGTCTCCACTGCTACATGCTGCTACCAGGAAGTAGTCACAGCCTTGCACTCTGTGTCTGACACTGACAAAAACTCTCACATTCTCCTGCTTTTGCATTACAAGCTTCAACCTGCATTTGTTGATTTTTTGGCCCCTTAGGGGTAACACTATTAGCTTTACATACATTGACATTTTATCACTTTATACAGTTGATATCGCTAATATATTACCAACAACTAGCTGGCTCTTTAGCTCCTAGATGTTTGACTTTCATCACTATCTTGTCTGTCTGCTGTTTGGTGCTGGGCAGGTAGTGTAAAGTGGGTTTATCAGAATATGAGCTCGGAGACTGAACCAAATCAATAAAGTTTTCAGGCCGTACAACATTGTATGTAGTCATTTTTTTCCATTGTTAATATAAAAGTATTACTTAGTGCATCTTTAAACAGTAATACAAAATCATTACAGTACAGCAAAGTATATTTTACTTTAAGCACCGTGGGATCTGAATGACATGATGATCCCATGATTCACTCTCTGTTTAAATTGTTCTGCACCACAAATATGTTTTGACTGGATCAGACAATTAGACTTTTAGACAACAGGTAGAGACACAAACAAGTTGTGTGAGATTCTTGGATGAATTTCCACTTAGAACAATGCACTGAGCGTGTATTAAAAAGAGTTTTAAGCATCACGCTGTTGTATGCAAAACAGTGGAGAGTGTTGCTTAATGTTACTGAACCAGAAATACTTGACTTAAATGTTGAAGGAAGGGAGGGAATAACTTGGAGGATATCCAAAATTTTGGGGCAAGTGACGTGTTTGACTGATACCATCAGATCATAAACCAGATCGTTAAATTGTTTTATTTGGAGACCAAAAGCGTCATAATGAAATTTTAAAAAAAGCATATTGAATGAATGAATGAATGAATGAAACTGTGGAAAAGCCGTTTCAAAACTCAGTCTAATATAATGTAGATACAGTGTTCAATTGTTAACTCTTTCAATTAATTCATTCTAATTAATTGCTTAATAGCATAATCCAGACTCTTTTGGTCAGTGAAAAGCAAACAAAAATCTGTTTCTATATAATAAAATTGAACCAAATTCAATCCACATAATGAATCCTGTACAAAAAATTATTTTCTCTTCAATGATTTTAATGTTATTGTTGTTGTTGTTGTTTTTTAAAAAAATAATCCATAAACAAGAGAACAAACATTGCATAAAAGAAAGATTACTGCTGGTCACAAAAGTCCTTAAGTCTTACAGAGTAAAAAGTAATAACTAACATAAAATTAAGTTACAGGTTATCAGTCCATGGCAATCTACTCCAACCAATGATTCCCATGCAAGTCCACAAAATCCACTTTTAAGACTCTGGGGTGTCTTCCAGAAAGTGGGTTTAGTGAAAACTTTGTTAACCTTGAGATGAGAGAAACTCTGGGTCAGTTACCACGGTAACTTAAACTCTGTGAAGTTAATCTGCTCACTGGAAGGTTTTTATTCAACAAACCCTGAGTTTCTGTCTGTCTCCTCCCTCCTTACAGAGTTTCATTTCCTCATTCATTCAGGCCGTATCAAAGTATGAATCGAAGCACATTCATTAGCAGAGGTTACTGTCTGTCAGATTCAAAATCCTGGTTGGGTATTAGTTTGTCATTCAAGGACTATCTAAAGTTACTGCTTTTATGCACATCAGTCATTTCTTTGAACTCACATTCAAACATTACAAGGTGTGAATTCAACCTCCGCTCAGAATAAAACCTCTGCATGTCCTTCTGTTATAACACTGTGACTCTGTGCACACTAGGGATGTGCAGAGAGTCCAGTATTTGTATTTGTATTTGTTGAGGCAGCAAAATTATTTGTATTTGTATTTGAATTCGAATAAAAATGGAAAGAGGCTTAAAAATCCTGTTTTTGATTTTATTACGTTTTTAATTTTAGAAAATTAAAGTGTTACAATAGGTATTCACGAATAAGCTACATGATGCAGGAGGCGTCTCCCAGATCATAGACGACTGCGCTGACTACTGAGCTAAACTTTACTCATCACCTCATTGCAGACAGACCTCTGCCTATTTATACACCCAGAACACAGAGACAGCACACCAAATAACATGTAGGGAAGAACTTCAAAGGCGATTATTGCTTTGCACTTTTCATTTATTGCCTATTTTTTTTAGAACCTAACTTTGTGGAAAGGAGAAGGAGAACAACAGGTTATGGAGAGTCCCTTGGGAACACTTTATCTCTGGGGAACACCCCCAACTCCGGGTGTGATGTCCAATTAAGGAAATGTGCGTCATGTAGCAGGTGGATGTGACTCCCCTCGTTGAAACCTGCTGATAGACGTAACAGCAGAGGAGAGGAGAGAGACTGAGATAGCGATGTAACTGACCTGTGTGCTAGTATGTGTTGTTTTTTTTTCCTTCCTGAAAACAAATAATTGTTAAAAATATTTGTATGAAACAAATATTCTTTAAAAAAAAAACACTATTTGTGCTTTGCCGAATAACGTATTTGTATTTGGACACACCCCTAGTGCACACAAGACAGCTGTCAGTTTGTGAGAGCAGTTCCTGCACTCAAATGTTTATTACACATAATGTATAATCTCAGTTTAAATTTTAGAAAATCAGTATGAAGCTTTAGACACGTGAGGTCAATGAATAATTATCTCTATCACTCATTATGTGACTGGTAACATTGATGGAACATCAATCCTGTAATATTGGAGATTATATGTTAATATTTCTGAGTGAGCAGGATCGAACAGCATCACCGAATGCTGTTGAGCGAAGATACAAATTTTAAAATCTACTGTATTTTAACCTTGACACATTTTCAAGTGCAAATCACCAAACACATTATTACTGGATCAGATTGTGAGCTTACAGTCATGTCGCTTTATCTTTGATCTACATTTTTTAAATCTTGAACTGTATTTTTCATCTTCAGTTGTTGCCTTCTGTGTTTTGTCACCTGTCAGATTAAAGCTGAACTAATATATTTAAAATGTAATGTAGCTACAGCCTGATACACAAGGTGCATACTGATCATTTTATAGACTATCACACTGAAAAATAATACAAAAATCAGGTCATTAATAACTTGCAATACAAAAATGTAATACATGTTTTATTTTGCCCATTAAAAAAAATACTTTACCAAAATATCACCAAAACAAGATCAAAGCTTTAAAATGCATTTACTGTATGTTAAAAAAAAACAAAAAACACAGAAGTGGTGATGTTGAAAAATGAATGGATGCTTCTGGATATACACTTAAAACTTTACACCCTTATGGCCTGAATGACAACTATAATCTAGTGGTCTTTATGTCATTTTGGCCTTTTGTATTCAGTTATTCATTGTTTTATGAACAGCTCCTCGTCTGATGTCCAGTGTATACTGAGAGCCTAAAGAATATCTTTTACAAGGTTGTGCATATTGTACAAACGGACATAAGTTCTTCCCTTCTTTATATTCTGATATAGACACGTGCAGATACTGCTATAACTATTTGACTGTAGTGTATGTATGATTAAAATGTGTATTAACATTTGATATGTGTGGAAATTAAATTAATAAGTCTAAGTCTAGTGGACATTCATTCATTGATTATTATTTATCTGATTGCCTTATGAGGTGCAATGTCAATTACCTCAAAGGGGATCACTTGTGTTTTTTAAGAAATATCTATACTGTATGGTTGTGTGAACACTATATGAGAGCTCACTTTTATTTTAAAGTTAAAGTTTGACTTATTTCATAATTCTGACTAACCATGAGTTATTAAATGTTTCTACATTAGATAAAAAATATATTAAGGAGGAAAACAGATTGTTTGAGCTGTGTGATTAAGGAGAAGTGGAAAGTGGGTCCCATTTTCTTTTGTACTGGAAATATATGATGATCTAAGAATGTCAATTTTCCATGAAATGGCTCAACAAATCCTGAAATACTGTAAATGTGCTGTGATGTGTCTAGGTGTGTGAACTCTCAAAGTTGTTTGAGTTGGTTTTCTTTTTTGTAGTACTATTTGAAAATATATATGCAGCACTCTCGATCTGGCTTGTAAGAATTTGTGGTGTCTTGTAAGCCCATGTGAGCAGGGCATAGTTGTATGCATGACAGTAATAAAGCTCAATTCATTCATTCAGTGATTTTTATTCATCCTCAGTGGTGGCTGATGAATGTACAATAGTTGTAAAAAGCCATTTGACAGGTGTGCTGTAACCATGTATCACCAGTAGGGTGTGCTGAAGCACCACTACTGTTAAAGCATTAACTTCAGTGAATTTGAATTCTATGTGGGTTTATTATCAACAATATTAAAATGTTAACACCATCAAACCCACACAAAGCAATAGTTAAACAAAAAGCTAACATATGACACATATTCCAGTATGAAATGGAAGCCAGTAGTAATGATAATGCTACACAGGCTGCACAAAGTTAGCTTTACAGCTAGTGAAGAAGCTCCCCTTCACACAAGTAATGTTAGCATGAATAGAATGAAGTAATGTTAGCATATAATTCCTGCTGTTTGACTGCTGTACAGGACAAACGTTCATAATGTTTACTCTCTGACAAGCTGAACATCCGCCTGCATGCCGTCTCAATAATGACGTTGCTTGGAAACCTGTGTATCTCTACGCAACCAATAGAAATGTGTGTCCAGGGGGCGTAGAAAATCTGAAACAACCAATTAGAGAGCAATCTCAGGTAACCTGCTTGCCAAAAGTGGAAGGACCTACATCATGGATGTATTAAGAGAAGTGAATACCATGCCGCAGCTGAGCTTTGCTGCCAGTTTCTCCCAGTTTCTCCCAGTAGCCACTCACAGTATTGGAGTAATGGAAAAATCCTGTGTGGCCCAAAAAGTATTTTCCCCATTTTACCCAAGAGGCGTCTATAAAACTGTTGACAGGACACCTCCAACTGCAAATAAGGTAAATTATTAAAATCTGTGACATCATCCCAATGTAAAGTCTATGGGCTGATTGGCATATTCAATGGGCCGCATACTCATACTCATCTCTGAGTCCAGTATCCAGTTCTTATAACACATCCATGACCTACATACACACTCATTTTGCCGGCAACCCTCTCACAGGAAGTGTGTATTGTCACTCCAAATTAACCAATTTGAAAACACATTTTTAATAAATGCTGGCATGACTACGAGATCCAGAGTAAGAATAAACATTTTTAAATTCATAGTCATTATGTAATATATGATTAATTAATGTTTAACATGTTTTAATAGTCTTTCTTCTCTAGATAATTGGAATTGGTTTATCACTCTGAATATTGAATCAATTTTTCATTTTGGCAGTATTGGTCTTCCATACAGGGCAGTGTCCTTGGATTTTTTTCTTCCACTCTTCAGTTTCTCCCGCCTCCGTCTCCGCTGATCCGCTGTGATTGGCTCTTTTTTATGACACGTTCCGCCCGACATACAAACTGCAGCGCTGATTGGCTGAAACCTTCTGACATATGTGACGGTTCTTCCTTATTCTCCGGCAGAGGACAGAGTGAAGATGGCTGCGTCCCTGAGGTGCGTTCTCCGCTCAGGAAAGGTATGAAATCGTTCAAAAATGTTTTCTTTGTATCACCACTTTGGTTTTGTTGATGGATAATGTCAGTAATGTGGTCTCTCTCTGCCTTTCTCCAGAATGCCGTATCGGCTCTGCGGCGGCGGGAGTTTCACAGGAGCGCCCCGGCCGCTGTGCAGGTCAGTGTTAGCAGCTAGCAGCTTAACCTAGCTACAGCTAACACACCAGTTTATGGTTTTATGTTGTTTTAACGACTGATTGTAATAACAAAATACAGCAGTCATGTTCAGTGGTTACCCTGTCGGACTACGTATTACCTGCTTATTTAAAATTTAAGGGTTTGTTGCTGTATAGTTGTCCGGTCACTGAGCTGCTGTTCTGTCACATCATGTCAACATGATGATAGTTTTTACTGGTGTTTGATGAACTGGTGACTGTCCTCCTGCACTGAACTTGAGTACAGTTCTGAGGTACTTCACTTGACTATTTCCTTTATATGCTACTTAATACTTCCACTCTACTACATTTCATAGGGAAATATTGTACTTTCTACTCCACTACATTTATTAGACAGCTTTAGTTACGTTTAAGAAAAGATTTGACACAATGGATAATATAACAAGCTTTTAAAATACAACAGATTGTTAAAGATGAAACCAGTGGTTTCCAATCTTTTTGGCTTTTGACATCTTATAAAAAGCAGAGTGTAGTCGGGGTCATATTTCAGATGTCTATGAGTTGTTAACAGTTCCACAAAATAGTGATTTTTCCATCTAAACTTCTCACATGGTTTCATTTCAATAAATGTTTAAATGATCCAATATGTCACTGAAAATCAAAGATTAGAGAAAAAGTCCCAAAACTGGAAACACATTTGCGTATCAGAACTTTGTTTTTTTTTTTCTTTCCTCTCCCATTAATTATGTCACGACCCCTCAGATTTATCTGGTGAGCCTTTGGAGGGGCCCGACCCCTAGGCTGGGAAACACTGGACTAACTTAGCTAACTGTATATAAAGCAGTTGAAACTAGCTCCACCTCCAGCAGCTACAGCAGTAACATGCTACTCTAACGCTGATGCATCAGTATTAATAATCTAATGATGTCATATATAATAATATATCAGTCAGAGGGACCAAACCACTACTTTTACTGCAATACTTTAACTACATTTTGCTGATAATACTTATGTACTTTTACTAAAGTAGGATTTGTCATGCAGGAGTTTTATGAGTACTTCCGCCACTGATAACAGCACTTGTTAAAATCAGGAAGAAAAAACATTTAGCTGTCCTCTTGAATGCATTATATTTGTTTGTATTTCTTTTTTCATTGAAATATTAAAGCTATCCAAAACATGGTTCAGTGATGTTGTTCCCAATATTCAATGAACAGAGTGTACACAGTTTGGGTTATTGTGTCTATTAGTCTCTAAAACTATGAAAATAGAGGAAAAATACCCAACCCAAGTACGTCCAAGGTCATGCAGTTAAATGTCTTGTTGTATCCATTCAACAGTCTAAATTCCAAGAATACTCAGTTTACAATTATATAAAACATATTAAGCATAGATGCTACCCCTGTAATGAAGTCATCTCCAAGTATTGTCTTAATGTTAGAAAAGAATGTAGCTTTTGTAATATAGAAAGAGTCTATAGACAACATGTTTGTTGACTGGAAACACTTGGAAAACTACTTGACAGAGAAACTCGGTGTCAGTATATACAGAACATTGAGGATGTCGATGTTTTGTTTTACTGCTCTCTTAAGATTTCCAAAATTTAGTCCATTGTAAATCTTTACATCACTGTGGAACAAATTCTTTATTCATAAGATGAGATGACTCAAGAAAAATCAGAATCAGATTTATTTGTCAAGTAGCAAGTACAAGGAATTCAATGTGGTCCAGATGTCAACAGAAAGTGAAATAAACATAAACTGTAAACAATAAACATAAACACGAACATAACGGTGAAAGAAAGAGAGGGACAGTAATTTACAAAAAACCTACTTTAAGACTGTTCCTAACAGATCTCACACCTCTTAAAATCTCAGAAAACAGAAAAGCTATAAAATGCCCGAAATATTAATCTGAATATGTTGATTGTAACTCAGTGATATTTCTTTATTGACCAGATTCAGTTTTGGTTGCTTCAAAACACCTCTGGCCTTTGTTTCGTTTAGTTTTCCTTTATTTCTACTGATCATCTTATCTGTTTGTATTTTCTATTTATATTTGAAAGTATAGTAGTTTCTTTTTTTTTAGTCTTTTTTTATTCAGGATATGAGAATTAATCATGTCAGGATTTATATTATATCTGTTTCCTGATAATTTGTCTTTTTTGTGTGTGTGTCATGGTTGTGTTGTGTTCTGGGATGAAAACAAAACAAACAAACAAACAAAAAAAAACCTAAACAGTTGTATAAAACAGAGGCTCTTGGCAAATCCTCACACTGGATTTAGTTGGAGCCCAAAAAAAACAAACATTTTGGACTTTGGCCACTATTATTATTGTTGTTGTTGTTGTTGTTATTATCACAACATTACTATCAGAATATTAATCCTGTCACCACCAGAGCCTGAGGTCTTTCCTGTGCTTAAATATTTATTCATTTATGTATTTATATACATATGAAAAATGCAAATATTAACACAGCACAAAAAAACATAAACTAAACTAGTAGTAAAATGTACAAGTGATGACATAATAACGAATACCAAAAGTCTCCATCAGAGGGAGCCTCTGATGGATAATGTAGACCATCATAGGAGACGAAAACTACTTATATAGCTCTAAACCTGCAGTGCGACTTTTACATGTAAACAAACGTCTGTCACATTCAAGCTCTTGCCAAACGAGTTCACACAATGCTGATTAAGCCTCTCACCACCAGATAAATCTCTCTGTATTTCACAGTATAGAGAGTTTTTAAATCTCATGTCAGACGGGACGTTCACGCGTTGGCTGTTTGAATGCATCTGAGCCGGCTAACTTCCGGTTAGCTCTCTGCTAACTTGAATGGGGATAAAATAATTTAATCAAGCAGCTCTTCTAGACTTTCCAAATGTTATCGGACCGAATGGACCAAATTCTTAAAGTGAAACGAGTCATTTTGCCGTGTGACAACAGTGTTTTTGTAAGTACGCTCACTACCAGAAGGGGGAGACAAAGTCAGGCACTCCCGCTTTAATTGCGTTTCTGATTAGAGAGTTTTTCCCGCAGATGATTTAATCCATTTTAAAATAAGTTGAATCAAACTGTATAAAATCAGAGTGGGCAGATCCAGTGTAATTAAAGGACGGTTTGATCTGTGAAAGACGTGAGGATGAACTCTGTCTTCTGGGTGACAGTAATGAGTCTGTACTGACTGTGATGCTGTTGTTGTTGTTTTCAGATGACGGTCCGTGATGCCTTGACCCAGGCGATGGACGAGGAGCTGGAGAGGGATGAGCGGGTGTTCCTGCTGGGTGAGGAAGTGGCCCAGTACGACGGAGCCTACAAGGTCAGTAGTCGTTCAGTGGAAAACAAAAGATGAGGTTCATAAAGACAGTTTGGTGTATTTCAGCACTTCAGCTTATGTTGACATGCTAACTAGCCAGTGATTAGCCTCGATACGAGACACTTTGAGAGTCTTTTGGTAACATTTGTAGCTGTTGTGGTCATATCAGTCGAGCTCCCTCCGGTTCGTTTCCATCACAGTTACACACTGAGACTCTAAATCAAACTCCGTGAAAACTGCAGTGGAGCAGATTCAGGAGGTAACAGGCTGAAATAAAGATGAGCAATAGGTAACGTTAATTCGCTTTTTGACGTTTCAGCAGTTCAGCCTGTTCACTCAGCACAGCTTCGTTTATTTGAGTCTCTTTTAAGAAAAACTACAGTTGGGTCTTATTGTCATTCTATCAGTAATGATAACACTTTAGCTAAGACAAAAAGGCAAATACTGTAATATTATATAGTTGGTTGCTTGGACTAATTATAGCGTGTGTGTGTGTGTGTCTGTGTCTGTGTCTGTGTCTGTGTCTGTAGGTCAGCAGGGGTCTGTGGAAGAAGTACGGAGACAAACGCATCATCGACACTCCAATCTCAGAGGTGAGACAGTTTAACATTTGTCCTTCATGAATGAGCTCTGTTGTTGATTTTAGCTTTGTTAGCTGTGAGATCAAAGCACTCGTTCAGAGGAAACAGGAAATGTTTTCTCAGATGGTTAACGTGGTCTCTCTCTCTCTGGTGCAGATGGGCTTCACCGGCATCGCAGTGGGAGCCGCCATGGTGAGTTCCTTTTTCGTCTGCATGGCTACACATGATTCCCCAACAGTACAATAAGATTATAACACTGGGTGTATTTGTAATTGTAACTTTATTCTATGTCTTTGCTCGTGATGAACACAAGTTGACCTGAAAAGCTTTAGCAGCGTGTTTGCCTGTTAAACTGTCCTGGTGAACGTGAGCATCATTAGTACAGAACAGCAGGCTGAGCTGGGAGCCCAGTGAATTAAGTAAACGCTGTATAAACAAAAGTGTAGATCAATGTGACGACATTGTTCAACCAGTCAAGTACCAGGCTCATGATGATGTATCTCTCGATCAGAGCTAATAGAGTCCGCTTGGATCTATTCAGGTATTAAACATATTGACACACAGACCTTAGACTGGTCTCAGGGTCTCATATTGCTAGACTGAGAGAATACAACAGGACTCTACCAGACCTGATTAGACTGATTATAATTTGGTCACAGTTAGTAGGAACTGAGCGGACCTGTGAAGACCACTTCTAAATGGGTTTTTATTACAGTGCAGTAAATAAATACACATGCTGACATAAAACAAATTATGAAACAAACCCAGTCAAAGTTCTCATTAAACCCATCTGACTCTGCATGACTACCAACCCGATGACTCTTCAGAAACTCTTTGGATTAAAAATGACGTCTCTTTGTGGAAATGTGTCCATGTAATTTTCCTCCCAGCAGCGGCCACTAATATTAATTTGTCACCCCCCTCCAGGCCGGCCTGAGACCCATCTGTGAGTTCATGACCTTCAACTTCTCCATGCAAGCCATCGACCAGGTCATCAACTCAGCGGCAAAGACCTACTACATGTCAGCTGGTCTGCAGTCAGTGCCCATCGTCTTCAGAGGACCCAACGGAGCGTCAGCGGGCGTCGCCGCCCAGCACTCGCAGTGCTTCGCTGCATGGTGCGTTCACTTACACCTGATAGTGTTACTGCTGATACTTATAGCAGCTTTAGTACAACTCATTAGTCCATTTCTATCAGTAAATATAATATAATAAATATCTAGAGCTGCAAAGATTTGTCAATCGATCGACAGAAAATTAATCGTCAACTATTTTCATAATTGATTAATTGTTGTAAGTAATTTTTTTTAAGAAAAAAAAAGTCCATTCTCTCTTGTTTCAGCTTCTAAAATGTTAATATTTTCTGTTCTTAAAAAATGACTTAAAAAACAATTAATTGATTATCAAAATAGGTGATTTTCTGTCAATCGACTAATTGTTGCAGCCCTTAAAATAACATTGATAGGAAGTCGGGCAATCAAATGAGCCGACCTATAAAATAAGACCCAAGTCGTAACTTTGTAGTTGAGGCGACAGTAGCAGTAACGGTCGTGTGGTTGTTGTTTGTCTGCAGGTACGCTCACTGTCCAGGTCTGAAGGTTGTGAGTCCCTGGAACTCAGAAGACGCCAAAGGTCTCCTGAAATCAGCCATCAGAGACGACAACCCTGGTGAGACACAACACTGCCGCAGGTCAAAAGTCATCAACAGGCCGAAGTTAAAAAAAAAATACATCATCATTCAGTAATTTACCGTCCAGTTCTGTGAAGGAAAACTTCACCCTGAAATAAAACTCGGCTGTCATTGTCTCCGTTCTCTTCACTGATGTCATTGGTTTCTGGTTTCTGACACTCAGTGAATTAACTCTCAGTTTCATTTTGGCTGTTAACAAACCTGCTGAAACAAGAACCTTTTCTCTAAAAAGAAACTTGGAACGTCTGACGATGCTCTGAATTACTGTTTTGATGCAGTGATATTGGTGCGAGTCCCCCAACAGACAGAAATAATACCAAAGAGTGTCGGTTTACTTTCAACTTACTGAAGTCATAAACATAATGTTGTATCTATTTTTGATTAATGTTTAGTTCTGGCATCTTTTATAAAGAGAGAGAGGGACATTAACGAGTGTAGAAGTGGATCACTGTCTGAATCTGTGTCATTGTTCTCACTGAACCGTGTGTGTGTGCTGCAGTGGTGTTCCTGGAGAATGAGCTGATGTACGGCGTTCCCTTCGAGATGTCGGAGGAGTCACAGTCCAAAGACTTCACCATTCCCATCGGCAAGGCCAAGGTCGAGAGACAAGGTGAGACCGAAACCTCAAAACTACAATCGACAATGTGTGTGTGTCCATAAAACTTCAGAAGACACACAAAATACTGTTCCTTTAGTGACAACAGTGCATCTGTCCGCCCAGTGCTGTAGACCATCTGGATCCACGGGTCTTTGCGGTTCTCAATATGCAAATTATGCGAGCTGGACCACTTCCAAATGTGGTCTGGCCAATCTGATCGCATTCTGATCACAGTGTGTTCTGAGTGCATTAACATCTGTTTTTCTTTATCCAGATAACATATTCAGATACAGATCTCACTTTAATGCCAGGTGTAAATGGGACACTAGTGCAGGTTTTGGTTTTAGTCTCTGTACAGACACGATGGTACCAAACCAGGTGACCTCACTATGATGACAAGACTTGAGGAAGCTTCACACAGTCACCGTACTCGACTGTTGTAGTTACGCCATGTAGATCAATATCATGAATATAGCATATAAGTATATTAACCATATTTGTTGAACTGTTCCTTTAACTTGTGGAAGTCAGACGAGTAAATCCAAGCAGGTAGATCCAGGTCTGAAAAGTGAAGCCAATGCTGAAGTGACTTAAACCTGCATTCTCTCTAATGGCCATCGGGGGGCGACTCCACCAGCAAAAAGAAGTCTGTTTTGTATAGAAGTCTATGAGAAAGTGACCCTACTTCTCACTTGGATTTGTTACCTCAGGAAACACTTTCCTAACAAGTTTATGGTCTCAATTGCTAGTTTCAAGTCTTCTTCAACACAGCATGATGTTCATTTTGTAAATAGTAAAATAGACGATAAAGCAGGGTATGCTTCTGGTCGTGGCTACCTTGTGATTGACAAGTTGCTACTACGCTGGTGCGTGAGGTGCTGTTGTTGAATCCTGGGGAGCTCCTCTCAACCCCCACACTTTCGTCCAAATATGGTCACTTCTGGCTCCAAAAAAACCAAGATGGCGATGTGAAAATGCTTAAAGAAGGCTTCAAAACAGGCGTCCACAAACCAATGAGTGACAGTGGCTGGGTCCATTATTTTTATACAGTCTATGGGTACAACAACCGTTATTAAGTGTTTAATATTAAAAAAAATGTGATTTTGATAGTTTGCATTAAATCATTTTTGAAAATTATTTTTTTTGATGTCCGTAAACATGATGATGATATTTGGGGGAAACAGGAGGTTGAGGTAAAGATGACCTGAATGTTGATCTGTCACTCTGAACTGTCTGTCATTATTAATCCTTAACCTCTTCTTCTTCTTTCTGTGTTTCAGGGACTAACGTCACCGTGGTTGCTCACTCACGGTACGTAGGTCATTGCCTGGACGCTGCCGCTGTCCTCGCCAAGGAGGGAATCGAATGTGAGGTAGGGGGAGGATCACGCCTGTTGATACCTGACACAGATGATCCGTGCTCAGCGGCCTGTTAACTACTTCCTGTGTGTCTGTGTGTCAGGTGATCAACCTGCGGACCATCCGTCCTTTGGATGTGGAGAGCATTGAGGCCAGCGTGATGAAGACCAACCACCTGGTGACGGTGGAGGGGGGCTGGCCTCAGTTTGGAGTCGGAGCTGAGATCTGCGCCAGGGTCATGGAAGGTAATCATTTCCTAATTTTTAATTATAATTTTTTTTGTCACTACAACGCAAAATGTAACAGAATAAAACACATTTCATCATCAAAACGGAGCAGGAAGTAGAAAAATCTTAATAATCCCTGATTATTCTCAGTAACTGTTAGCTTCAAACTAACGATTTATCAAATCAAGTTTTACCATTTAAACTGAAAAAATGTCTTAGTGTGTAAATGTTTTAATGATGTCGGTTGTTAGGAAGCATGTGTGGTCGTATCCAGTCAGAAAACAATCAAGAAAAATATAAAGTCACCACTTAATCACGAACTGTAAGAACTTCCAAAAATAAAAAAAATTAAACAAGTGGTGTAATTGATGTACATGTCGGTTCTTTGTGAATATAGGCAAGAAGTATTAATTCAGATCACAGCGAGAGCAGAATAACTCGTTACATTACACTTCCTAACAGACATTATTGATTTCTTTTGATCTGACATTATTCTTGTAACTGTAACATTAGTTTGTAACTTGAAGTCTACCGTTGTGTTACTTCACGCGTCACTAACTGGTCTTATGATGCGTCTTTGGTAACTAGTTTTGTCAGGAGTAAATATTTAATATTTGCTATACAAGAAGCACCCGTTTACTAAATCAAAGCTCCGTTCAATTATACTTCAGTTATACGTTTTGACCAACTACAGGTCTTCCTCAGGCAAAAAGTTGTTGGAAACATTTCAAGTAAAATTGAAGAGAGCTTTGATATGGTGGAGGCGACTCGTATCACTTTTGTATCCGGCTTCATCCCGCTGAGACCCACTATTCCGACATATTCCATAAATATTTAATATCCAGTCTTTACATAAGTATTAGTATGTTTGGTGTTAATATTAAAACAGCATCACACTATTGTAACATTGTCAAACTCATGATGGACAGAAAAAAAAGGTTTCAAATCGATGTCTACTTTTAGTCGATGAATTCTTCTTCCTTGTCAAAACCTGGCGCCTACGTTACCCACAATGCAACTTGACATGATTTATTCATCTACACAGTTTTGGGTATGTTATGCTAGTAGCATAGACATGCTAGATAATAATACCGTCCACTTTACTCAGTGACATTAATATCTCCCAGCGTCTCAAACCAACAAGTAAATAAAAGCAAATTGAACTGGGTACAACCAACATGACGACTGAGAACTATCTCAACCTTTTCTCATAATTACGAGACCTCTAACTAAAACAAATGTAGGAATAGGAATGTGCCAGCATCAAGTTTTCACCATTATTGTGAACAAAAATATCACGGTAAACTTTTCTGAAATAATAGTATATAGTAAAATTACTTCACATGATGATCACCTTTTTAGATTTAATCGAACCAAACAAACTGAACAGTGAGCTGCAAATGAACTCGTGTCAAAAACACTAAATGCCAAAAATATGAGCAGGTTGCTTGTTGAGAGTGACATCTGTTTGCATTTAAAGTCATTTTCAGTCAACTTCCTCTTAGATTCTATGCATTTACTGATTTATATCGGGTGTTAATAGTTGTGAAAGAACCAAAAAGTCCTGCACACCGTTGACCACTTGTACTCATTCAACCATAAACTAGCCACACGTCAGCAGGTCAGCTAGCTAATGTTAGCATAAAAGGTCATAGTGAGAGTAGCTGCAGCTAGACAGACTGGAGTCTGGTTCTCTGGTGCTGCTGTCTCTCTGTTTGACTGGTTTTTAAAAAAAGGTAAAACTGCTAATAAAGAGAGGAGAGCTGCATTGTGTTCAGTGTCCAGTAAAAACGGTATACCGGCACATCTCTACTAAGGAAGTGTGTCTTTAACTTCCTGTTTTGTGTTTGCAGGTCCCGCCTTTAACTACCTGGATGCTCCGGTCACCAGGGTGACAGGTGTCGACATCCCCATGCCGTACGCTAAGATCCTGGAGGACCACAGCATACCGCAGATTAAAGACATCATCTTCTCTATCAAAAAGACCCTCAACGTCTGAGACACACACACACACACACATAAGACAAACCCACCTGAATCCTCTTTGTCTTGTTCACACAGATGGTAGAAACATCGTCTGGTGAAATATGTGAACCACGTGTAAATACAGCCAAACGTCTCTGTTTAAAAATACTCCAGATTGTAAAGTTTCCAGCCAGATGTTGGTAGATTAAGCGCACAACTGTTTATCCGCACCCAGAGCTGTGGACACGCAGGGTTCGGTCAAGTTGTCGCCTCTGTTAGTCGGTGAGAAACATGACCGAACTGTGTGTGTGGCTCTGGCTGCTCTCTCCACTTCCTCCCCTTGAAATAAAAGTTGCTCCTGTCCTTTGGGGGTTTTTGTACTTCTATCGAAGTTCACTGATGACAAAACTGCTGCGAGAGCCAAGAAAAAAAAAAAGTCACGTTTTTATCAGTCTGCAGGGTCAGAATAACAAGTACACGACTGGTTTGTTGTGTAAATAATCACATAACTGTAAATTTGATTTCTTCTGACCTTCAGAGGAACGGTTATGTAGATTTTAAGCTTCCTGTGTAGGGATGCACCAATCCGACTTCTTCAGTCCGGATACCGAGTATTGATCTGGTACCAGTGTTTAATTAATGAACTGTAAGCCTCACTGTGTGGAAGAGACTGGGATCATTCTGTCATGTGTGAGGCAACATCATGCTTAAACATTGCTTTCATAACTTTGTAAAACAAAATGTAACAAATAAATACATAGATATAAATTTACTGAATTGTTATTTATTAAAATAATGGTATCCAATACCTGATCAAGTTATTTGATTCAGTATCTGATTGATATCTCGGTGCATCTCTCTTCCTTTGTGGAATTAAGATTTTATTTTCTTTATGTGACTTTGGTGCATCCTATTTTTTGTTTTGTCAAATGAGAAAAGGGATTAAAACATGTTAATATTCTCTAAACTTAAGCGTAGAGAAAAGCACTTAACATCTGGTGAAAACAGCAGATTTCATACTGAGCAAAAAAAAAAAAAGTAGCAGAAAATCCAAGATTGTTCCTACGTGCTCTTAAATTTAGACCAACAGACTGATGAAAACTTTCTTCTCACTCAGTAGTTTTGTTGTTAAAACACTCCCACATAATTCTAACCACCAGAAAAAATATTATAGTCTTTAACTTCATTTATATTCTCACACTGACTCGGGTTCGTCTCTTAAAAAGCAGCAGTGAAGAAGAATGAACCAGCTGGAGGTGGAGTGTGGTCAGGAATATTTATTGTAGCTGCAGCAGCTCTGTGTATGTTTTTGTTGCTGTAAATGACTCTGTTACAGAAATAAAAACCTTTCAGTCCTTCATGCTGCTTCGTTTTTTCACACCAGAATGTTTATTTACCTGTTTCCAGAGAGATTCAAGTAAAGCTGCCCTTTTAACCCCCCCTACTCAAAAAAATGTGATATACTAATTTAAAAAGTAGGGCTGTAGTCTCCTGGTCGATTAGTTGGTCGATATGCTCTCGTCCGACTAAATTCTCATTGGTCGAATAATCTCCGTGTTACTTTCATAAGGAGAAAAGTGCTATATCAATAACTTTCCAGGATTAATCCATTATTTCCTGCGGCGGGAGGGACAGACTAACAAATCACCTGAAAACAACGGGGTGTATACAAAACACCCCCGTTGTTTTCACAACTTTGAACTCGCCCAACCTAATGGAGACTGCTGGGTCTAACTGTTCTCAACGGTTACTGAGTGTTTACTGAACGTACTGAATCTTTACTGAATCAGCGTTTCTCGTGTAATAATATCAACAAACCCCCGCCAGGCCAAAAAAATTTTTTAATGCCAAAAATAACGCTAAATACCGGTAGCGCAACTCCGTTGAGGAATAGGGCAGTGCTTAGTATGTTTGCGTAGCGAGTGGGAAAGAGAGGCGGGAAAGTGACGGTGGATGCGAGCGGAGCAGAGGAAAAGGTTAACGGTAAGTTTTCAGTCTGGCAGTAAATGAACAGTACAGACTAAAGTGTAACAGTTAATAAATGCTAAAAAAAAGTAAGGTCTGTTGATTCCCCAAGTGCTGGAACAGTGAATGGGGTTAGCTAATTAGCCCAAAGTTAGCAACAATAGGTTAGCCTAAAGGCAAAACGGAGAAATGTGAGTTCACTCTGCCCCGTTACCCCCCCCAACCCACCCGCGACTAATCATTAGTGGAACATTGTGTACGATTTCAGTTGACCAAGATTTTCTTTGGTTGACTACAGTCCTATAAAAAAGAAATCTCAAAGTAAATTAAAAAGCAGAAACAACTGAGTCACTGACAGAGAACAGAGAAATTAAAGCCTTAAACTTTTTTTTTTATTGGCAAACTTACAAGAACCAGCGGAGATGATCTGTATCCCCACAGTCAGAAAACACATCTGTTCTCAACTCAAACACAAAAATAAAAACATTTACTAAAGAAGCTTTGAGAGAAACTCAAAAGAACAAATCCTTGTTACAAATAAAATTATATTACAGCGTCTCCTGATTCAGAAACTTTCATTGAATTTTCTGACCAGGAGAGAAAAAGTTCAGCTGAGTATTTAGTGAACACCACAGAAACGAATCACAAACTTTATTTTATGAATTTATTTCCTAATCTAGGATAAAGAACGATGTAATCTTGAACTAATTATAGGGAAAAACTTAATTCTCTAATCGTGGAATTGACTAAACTGACAAAAATATTAAGTTACACTAGTTTAGCAATAATTAGAAGTGTGACAATTGATCATAACCTGTATTTCCACTATAATCAGTAGATTACATCGTCCTTTCTTTGAGATTATTAGGAAATTGTTCAGCAATGATAGACCATAAAATAAAGCAAGAAAAAAAAACATTAAATCAGTTTTTGAATTCAGAACATCTCAGTTCTAAGAAAAACAGAATTTGTCAAAAATTTTGACCAGATTTAACTTGAGATTTTTGATATTTTTCTTCATAAATGAATCTTAAAAGCTGTTTTTTTTAATGCTGCGTTCATGTCTTGTTGGAATTACCTGTTGTCCGACTTGTAAGTAGAGCTCAAGGCAACATCCAAGTCGCAATTTTGACTAGAAAACTCTTAATTTTTCTGGACGCTCTGATAAAATGGACTTAATAATAGTAAAGTGCTTACGGCTGCTTGATTATTCTCTCGATTAATCAAGTAGTTTGGTCCATAAAATGTCAGAAATTTGTGAAAAATGTTGATCAATCTTTCCCAAAGCCCAGGATGACGTCCCGACCAACAGTCCACAACTCAAAGATATTCAGTTTACTGTCATAAAGACTAAAGAAACCAGTAAATATTCACATCTGAGAAGCTGGAATCAGAGAATTTAGAAGTTTTCTTCTTACAAAAAAAGACTGATTCGATTAATCGATTATAAAAATGGTTGGCGATTAATGTAATAGTTGGCAACTAATCGATTAATCATTACTGTTCTAGACACCTCACGTCAAAATCTGTTGTTTACTGAATGGATATAGTGCTCACATATACCCTCACATGACCAACTCTTCAGTCATACAACCGTCCTGAGTGCTCGGATAATTTGAACCTTTGCACGCTAGAAACACGGGAATCTTTCCCAGCAACCATCCGACAAGACATGAACACGACATAAAAGGCCTCAGCATAATTCAAACAAGCATACTGAAGCTTTGATTCTGTTCCTGTGGGTTCAGTGTGCGGCCAACAAACAAAGAAAAACAACAAAATTAAAACAACAAAGCAATAAATTGCAGGTCTTTTTTTGCTCAGCTGTGCTCCCTCTTGGCTCTCAGGAACCGTTAATGCACAGCGTCAGTCTATAAACAGAAGCAGGCTCAACAGTTTGAGACGTCCACCGTGTTAAAAAATAAAAATCTAAAAAAAAGAAAAGTCCTGCAAAGGAACTAAACTCCTCAACGACCTCAAGGAGCCGCAGTCACTTTTAATAAAGAAATTTCTTTTCACCTCAGCAGCTGGATAAACATGTAGAACAGATCAGACTCTCTGTAACCTTTTCTGTGGCTTTTTTCAAGGCATGTTTGGGGGTCAGACGGCCTCCCTGAAGCAAAGACTGGGCCTTTTTTCCCCCCACTTATACTTTCTAGATGTACTATTTCCCGAAAGTGGTGTTTTTCCATTCGAAAAAAAAGAATTTGGTACGAACTATCAGGAAACAATCTGAGAGTAAGAAGGAACCAGGAAATGATGCAGTAGTTTGCTAACAAAGAAGAGACGATGATGATGGATGGCGTTTATAAACAATACAAAACTGATAACATGATGAATGGAAAAACAGAGAGATTCATTAAAACCCTGGTAAATATTAATTAATGACTGGAAATTGTACTCCCAGTATTTATTTTGGCTGTATGTTTCTTTACCTGGAATTAACAACCAAACATAAACTGTAGCTGACCTGCTCCACAAACAGTAAAAGGACAGAAATTAATTGGAACAAATCAAGTGTACAAACTGAACACTGTCTCCATTTTACAGTCAGGAAACAATAAAGTTTGAGGATAAAGTTGTACTCTTGATTTTAAAAAAGTCACAATATTAAGAGAAAAAAGTCTTAATTATGAGAAAAAAAGTAATGTTAATGGGAAATAACATTACATAACATTATTATGAGGGAAAAGGTCATGTTATGAGAATGAAGTTTACAAAAAAGATCACAATGAGTTAAAAGTTGCAGTTTTATGATGAAAAAAATCAAAATTTTTCAAGAATAAGTTGTAATATTTCAAGCTGTTATTACATGCAACTTTTTCGTCATTTATAGACACACCGTAGTGAACCAGTAAGAGCTGTTTACATGTTACGTTTCACCCGTAAGCAGCTTTTTACCGGATATTTAAGGACACTGAAATGAAGCCAATTATATATGTGAGTGACATAACCAGACAGCAGCTGGAGCCCAGCAGGGACCAAAACTAAAGTTCACGTCGGGTCCAAACACATCAGATCAGACTGCACCAAGTTCAAAATAGCCTATAAACTACATAATATTTGGTGTTTTTTGCAAAATCATATGGTTCAGTTGTGTTCCTCTGATCTAATCGTACAACAAGTTCTCGAAGCATCACGACATTATTCTCAAAATATAATTAATTTTTCACATATTTTAAACTTAATTCTCATAATTTTGACTTTTTAGCTGTTAAATTCCAAACTTAATTATTCTGCATGTTTATACTGCGAAATTACAACTCTGTATTTGTAACAAAATGCCCTTATTATTAGGAAACTACAGTAACAGTAAAACAAAATGTTACAAAAAAAAAAAAAAATCTATGTTGGAAGCTGCTTCCATCATACATGAGGAGGTGAAACTACAGAGGAAGTTGGTTGTCAGGTGGTAAATTTTAAGATGTTAAAAAAAAAAAAAAAAAAAAATAGATCCAGCAAACCTGAGACACAACTATCAGGGGTAAAAACGATGCAGATAATCAGGTGATCGATCAGCTGTTGGTGCTTTATTGTTAATCTCAGTTTCTGTGCAGCGGTTTTGTATTTCAGCGGCTTTTCTGGGCTCAAACTGATTATTACTTTTTAAATGTCACAAAAAATAAAACATAAAACGGATCAGTTTAGTTACTAACCTCCTACAATTCCCAGAATGCCTTTCAACTCCCCCCACCCAGAGATGAGGGCGGGGCCTCTGTCCTGCTCTCTGATTGGGGGCGTGGCTTGTTGCGTTATTGGGCGGAGCCTACAGAGTCTTAGGGAGCTGATAGGTCAGATCGTCCGACCTCCGAGTGTCCCTTCAGCAAGCCGAGCCTCACCACCACCACCCGCCTCTTCTTCTGCCCCGACCCGTCATCATCATCATCGTCATCATTATCATCATCATCCTCCCCCTCTCTCTCCTTCGCCTTTCGTTTCCCTCTCTCCTTCCTCTTCTCCTCCTTCCTCTGCTTCTTCGCCTTCTTCCTCCTCTTCTTTTCCATCTCAGCTTTTTCCTCCACTGCCCGATCATCCTCCTCCTCTTCTTCCTCCTGCACTCCGTCCTGCACTTCCTCCTCCTCCACTTCTTCCTCCTCCACGGCTATCTCCATTTCCGCCTCATCCTCCTCCTCCTCATCTTCTTCTTCTTTGACGTCATCATCTTCTTCTTCCTCCTCCTCCTCTTCCTCCTCCTCCTCTTCTTCTTCTTCTTCCTCCTCCTCCTCCTCTTCATCATCCTCCATCTCTACCTCCAGGTCTGTCATCTGATCTCCTTTCATCTGCTCTTGTTTCATCTTCATCCTCTGTCGTCCGTTCTGTGTTGACTGACAGGAGCAGAGAACAAAGTTAGAATCACCGACTGAACAGCTGCTCTGGCGCCTCCGTGTGTCTCAAACAATCATTACACAACAATAACGCTGGAAGAAGGAAAAAATTAAAGACACAACTTTGCTCAGATCTTCACCACTTGTGGGACAAAAAAAAGTTTGATCTGCAGTTCGAAAGACTTGCAGGTGTCAATAACAAATCGATCATTTAACTGTTTATGTTTTATTGTGACTAATCTCAGTTACAGTTGAGATGTAAATGTAAATTTTGTTCCTTGAGGAAAAGTCATGTTTGTTACCTAAATCTAAAGGTTTAACTTTCTGCACAGTCAGACTCAGCTCTACATTATCAGACTTGCCTGAACTGAATTTACAGCTTAGATGAGGCTGACAGGAATTTCGTGATCAGTTTCAGAGGTATCCTGTCAGGTTTCCTGTCAGGAACTGTTCACATATGTGAACGTTTTAAACTGACTTTAAGAGGATGTATCCTGCACATTTCACGTCTTTATTTATATGCTCGAGCTCTAACGGAATATCTCTGCATGATTTATTTATCCTTATTTATCTTATACTGCCTCTTTATGCAGCCTCTGTCTGAAACAGGCCATTTTAGCTTCTGTCTCTTTAAGCCTAACTTGTTATTCATCTTATTATCCCTAATCAAGGCTCTATGTCCACAGATGAAACACATAAATGACTCCTAAATCAGTCAACCCCTTTAATCAGTGCAAACTGTAAACTTCCCTTTCTTTTATGTTTCTTCAAGCTGTTGTTTTGTCCACATGATGTTGTAAATTGTATTTGTATCTGAAATTGGTTTAATATTGAAGATTGTTTTTTAATCTTCCTTACTTCCTTCTTCTCCTGTGTGTATTTTTATTGGATTAATTCAGACATTTGAATCATGCGAACAAATTTCTGGCTGCCACCGATGTTTGTGTAACGAGTTCGTTTTGAAGTCTGCACAACCAGCACCGCTGATCTCAGCAATACTCACAGTCTTCTTGCTGCTTCGGAGCCTGTGCAGCAGTAACCTGACGGTGTCTTTGTTCTGACACAGTCCCATGGTGTTGAGGGCGTCGAGGGATGAGCCAGCGCAGCCTTGAAGCCGGAGCTCCGCCCCCAGAGCGGCCTGGAGGAAGTTGTTCTTCCAGATGTTTCTGGTGAAGAGTGGGACGGAGAGCGTCACCACGGTCCGGCGCTCCAGCAGCATCTGGGCCTGTTCCTCCGACAGCTGGCTGCCACACAAACAAACAGAACGACAGATGTTCATCAGACCCCCGACTGGTCAGATTTAGATTCACAGATCAAGGAGGACATTTTAGTAGATAATTTAAAAACTGAAATGAACCATCTGCACTTCTCTAGTTAAAAACTGATGTTGAAGCTCTGTATATTATGTGAACTGACTCAGACTTACTGGCTGCTCTTGGCGAGGGCGTTGATGTCGGGGAACAGCGAGCGGAGGCAGGTGGTAACGAGTGGAGCTTTCTCCTGGGCCCAGTTCAGACAGCGCCCCCAGGGGAAGGACGACAGCGGCTTCCTGCTCGACACCTTCTGATGGAAGGGACTGTCTGCCTGCCGCGACAGCATCTTCATCTGCACCAACACCAGGAAACACAGCATGTTGCGATTACATAAACATAAAAAAACAAGTGCTATTTATAAAAACTTAAAGAACGGGTACACAATTAAAACAATAATCCAGTTCCCAAATGAACACTGAAATAGGTTTTTCTTGCATTAATCATTCCTCCTGTTCATACTGGGCATTAGAAGATCTCTTCATAATGAACTTAGAATATACAGTACTGCTTGAATGTTTGTGAACTCTTAGGAATTTGCTCTGTTTCTGTGTAAATATGACCTCAAATGTGATCAGATTTTCACACAAGTCCTAAAACTAGATAAAGAGACATTAGTTCAACAAATGAAACAAAAAACCTTACACCTGTTCATTTATGTATTGAGGCAAAAGTATGTGAACCTCTAAGATTATCAATTCATTTGAAGGTGAAATTAGAGTCGGGTGTTTCAATCAATGGGATGACAATCAAGTGTGAGTCTGCCTTATTTAAAGAGGAGAAATCTGGGTCTTCATTATCAAAGTCTGAGCTTCACAACACAGGTTTGTGGAAGTGTGTCATGACTCAAACAAGGGATTTTTCTGAGGACCTTAGAGGAAGAGTTGTTGATGCTCACCAGAATGGAAAGTGTTACAAAACCATTTCTAAAGAGTTTGGACTCCACCAGTAAACTGTCAAGCAGATTGTGTATAAATGTAGGAGATTCAACAACACTGTTACCCTCCCAAAGAGTGGTCGACCACGAAAGATCACACCGAGAGCAGGCATGTAATACTCACAAGTTCACAAGGGACCCCAGGGTAACGTCTAGGAAACTAAAGGCCTCTCTTGCAACAGCTACAGTCAATATTCATGAGTCCACCATCAGGAGAACATTGAACATCAATGGTGTGCATAGAAGAGTTGCAAGGAAAAACCCACTACTCTCCAAAAAGAATATTGCTGCCACCATCTACGGTTCACTCAAGACCACATGGATAAGCTAGAAGGTGATTGGAACAATGTTCTGTGAATGGATGCATAAGAATCATATCCTATCTGTGAAACATGGTGGTGGTAGTATCATGGTTTGGGCTGCTTTGCTGCCTCTGGACCAGGACGGCTTGCAATCATTGATGGAGCTATGAATTCTGAGTTGTACCAGCAAATTCTACAGGAAAATGTCAAGGTATCCTACTGTGAACCGAAGCTCAACAGAAAGTGGGTCATACAGTAAGACAACGACCCTAAACACACAAGTCGTTCTACCAAAGAATGATTACAGCATTAGAAAGTTAATGTTTTGGAATAGCCGCGTCAAAGTCCTGACCATAATCCTGTAGAAATGCTGTGGAAAGACCTGAAGAAGGCAGTTCATACAATGAAGCCCACCAACATCCCTGAGTTGAGACTATTCTGTCAGGAGGAATGGGCTAAAATTCCTCCAAGCTGATGTGCAGGGCTGATAAACAGTTACCGGAAACGTTTGGTTGAAGTTATTGTTGCAAAAGGGGGTCACACCAGTAACTGAAAGCAAGGGTTCACAAATATGTACGATTGGATAATTTTCCTCAATAAATAAATGAATAAGTTTAATGTTTTTGTCTCATTTATTGAACTGATGTCTCTTTATCTAGTTTTAGGACTTGTGTGAAAATCTAATCATGTTTTGGGTCATATTTATGCAGAAATAGATACAATTCTAAAGGGTTCACAAACTTTCAAGCGGCACTGTAAATGATGGGTGGCAAAATCCACAAGCCTTCTGTGCGAAAATGCATCTAAAAGTTTATCTGAAGCTAATATGAAGCTTCAGTCGTCCAAATGAGTTAAATCAAGTAGATATCTTTCAAAGTCTTTTTGTTACTATACTTCCACCGCAGCTCAACAGGAAACACAAAGAATGTTGCAGATATCCACTTGATATGACTAACTCAGACTCCTGAAGCCTCATATAAGCGTCAGATAAACTTTTCAATGCATTTTTGTACAAAATGATTGTGTGGACACATTGTGGATTTTGGCCCCCATTACTTACACTGAAAGCACATTTGAAGGGGATCTTTTAACAGCCTCTTTCACTGTTCATATGAGCACCTGACTGTTGTTTTAAGACAGACTTGATTAATTGTGAACCTGTCCTTTAAAGTAGAAAATGTTTATCCTGACTAACAGGCAGAGCTTGTGTCCTCACCTCCTCTTTCAGCTGTTTGCTCCAGAACTCCATCATGGGCTTCCTGGCGCCCTTTGCAGACCAGAGCATTTTGAAAGCAGCCTTGTAGCAGGACTTGCTCACTAGCAGCGCCGCTTTGCTCTTCTTCCCCATCCTGCGGCCTTTCTTCTTCTTGTCTCTCACATCTGACTGCAGTCACCACACCAACACCAAGGACACAAACAGAAAACATTATTTAAAACTTCTTCATGTTGTCCAAAGTGTATGAAACATGATCATACTGGTGGCTTTGCATGTTTTAGGTCATTATACACAGATCACAATATTACATTGTAGTATACTGCATTAGCATTTTTTGAGTCTATCTCTCGCACCACGTTGTTTAAGTCTGTCTCAAACAAGTCAGGTGTCCATATGAACAGTGAAAGAGGTTTTCCTCGCTGTAATCATTCCTCCTGTTCATACCGGCTATTAAAAGACCCCCTTCAAATGTGCTTTCAATGTAAGTGATGGAGACCAAAATCCACGGTGTGTCCACACAGCCATTTAGTGTAAAAATGTATTTAAAAGTTTAGCTGAAACGTATATCTGGCTTCAGCAGTCTGAGTGAGTCATATCAAGTGAATAACAGTGTTTCCCTGTTGAGCTGTGGTGTAAGTATAGAAATAAAAAGAGGAACTTTGACACTAAAAAGACTGTAACATTGACGGATATCTACTTGATTTGACTCATTTGGACGGCTGAAGCTTCATATTAGCTTAAGATGCATTTTTGCACTAAATGACTGTGTGGACACACTGTGGATTGTGTCCCCCATCACTTACATTGTAAGTGCATTATGAAGGGATCTTCTAATGGTCAGTTTGAACAGGAGGAATGATTACAGCGAGGAAAACGTGTTTCAATGTTCATTTGGGCTCCTGACTGTTGTCTTAAGCCACACTTGAAATATTGTGAACCTGTGCTTTATCAGTATATCGTGATAGTAGTCACACACACCTGTTTGGTAACTGGTGGTTTCAGCCACAGAGACCGCTTCCCGGTCTGTTTACGCTTGCATTTGCTCCTGATGACCTGCGCGCAGGTCTCGCACAAGAAGGACTTGTCATGTGCAACTGCGTCCGGGAAAGCCCACTGCACAGTGTCCGGGGTGGTGAAGGTGTACACCGCCCTCCGGTTGAAGCTCCGGCCCTGCCGCTCGAACTCGGACTTACAGCAGCAACAGTTCCCGTCCTCCAGCCGTTTGGGACGCCGACGGCCGCCCCGCCCCGTGAGTTCAGGGTCTGCGGTCTTTGTAGGGTCTTCTTCCGTACGCGGCGGCGAAGAGGCCGCTTCCACATCGTTTCCACCGGGGCAGTCGACCTCCGCACCAACGGCCGGCTCGGGAAGCTCTACCGACGGGCAGGCGGTGGGTTCCACCTGCGCACTCTGCGCGGGTTCAGCCGGTGTAGTAAAGCTTTCCTGCGCGGTGACGCCGCTGTCACCGGTCGGTGGACCGGAGCAGAAAGACGCCTCCGTGCACGCAAAGTTAGTCGCAGCTGTGTGGGCATAGTCGTGCTCGTTTGGCTCGGAAGGAGGGCCAGTTTCCTCATCGTTCCCCGCGTTGGTCGCGGTGTTTTCACTCGCCATGATGGACGGATGGTCTCCGGTTTTAGTCAACAGTGGAAATACGCAGAAAGACAAACTGTGCCAGCGGTCATCGCTGTTCACACGGCGGCTAACGGGACGAGCTAACACCTCCTCAGCCCGCCGGAACCGAGCCCGGGACCTGCAGACAGACGTTTCTCCTCAGCGCATCCAGCGCCTTGTGTAGCACAGTCTGTTAAATATTAGACAGCGAAACAGAAACAAACAAAGACAGATTTTCTATAGGAGTTGCTCCGGAACAGATGGAAACACAGACTGCTGTGCCCAACAGGATGTAGCCCCAAATAAACAAAATAGTTTCCGTGTTTCTATGAGCCGATAGACTCTGGCGCCACCAGGTGCTGGGAGGCAGGTACTACATGTCTCTATAGATAGACTCCACAGATTACTATAATCAACTACTGTGCAACAGTTAATATACTAAAATATTGCATATTATTCTAGTTTACTAATATAACACATAAACAATATTGATAAATTACCATAGAAAATAGCAGAGGTGGAAAGTAACTAAGTACATTTATTTAAGTGCGGTACAATTTTGCTTGAGTATTTCCATTTTATGCTACTTTATACATTCTACTCCAGTACATTTATTTGACAACTTTAGTTACTTTTCAGATTAAGATTTGATGCAATGGATAATATAACAAACTTTTAAAATACAACACAGTTATAGATGAAATTAGTGGTTCCCAAACTTGGGGTCACGCCCCTCTAAAGGGTCACCACATAAATCTGAGGGGTTGTGAGATGACTAATGGGAGAGGAAAGAAGAAAAAACAAAGTTCTGATACACAAATCTGTTTTCAGTTTTTGGACTTTTTTTTCTAATCTTTGATTTTTTGTGAAATTTGAACATTTATTGAAATGAAACCATGTGAGAAGTTTAGAGGGAAAAATAAAGCCAAAAAGGTTGAAAACCACTGGTTTGTTAGCTTGTTATATTATCCATTGTTTCAAATCTTCATCTGAAAAATAACTAAAGTTGTCAAATAAATTTAGTGGAGTAGAAAATACAATATTTCCCTCTGAAATGTAGTGGAGTGGAAGTATAAAGTAGCATAAAATGGAAATACTCAAGTGAAGTACAAGTACCTCAAAATTGTACTTTAACTACAGTACTTGACTAAATGCACCCAGTGACTTTCCACCGCTGGTTTTAGTTTGATTATTCTCATCTTCATAGTAACAACTATTATCTTGATGAAACGTACCGGACGTGTCCTCATATTTGGTGTCTAACTTGACAGCGGTGTAAATCATGGATGAAAGCCGCTGAACAGGTGGCGTTTACCTCCACCTGTGTGTCGTGTGTAGGCAGCAGTGATGGAGCGGTTATGGGTAAGAGCGGACGGACTTTTAAGTTTGATTTAATATTTTAAAGTCACAATGTGACGTCTTTTTTTCATACATATCATACTAAGCGCCTAAGCTAGCAGCCGTTAACCGTACGCCGATTTCTTTTTTCCTAGGGTGGTGAAGTCATGACCCGCCCTACTCTGCCTCTGATTGGCTAGTGCTCGTTGCCGTCGTTGGTTGGATTGGTTATGAGAAGTGAGATTGGTTAAGGTTAGGGTAAGAATATCAGGGTAAGCCAATCAGAGGCAGAGTAGAGCGGGTCATAACTTCGCCATCCTAGGAAACCAAATTTCGCTAACCGTAAGTTAGTGATGTTGTAGCTTCATTCAGATGGAGAGAAACACGCAGCAGTGTTCCGCTAATCATCACTCACAGGACACATCAGGTCAACATCACCTTCAGATGTTTCTCATGTACTCCGTCATGTATGAAATGATGTTGAAAACATTTTACAGTATGACGCAGTTCAGTCCAGTAAGTTACCACCACAAACTGCAGCCTCTGAAATGACAGTTAAATCTGAACATGATATGAAATGTTTGATGTAGGACTGCTGGGTTATTTTATTGTACAGGTCTATATTTTTTCAATTAATTGATTAATGTATGGTATATACAGTGGTGGAAAGTAACTAAGTAGGGGAGAACGGGGTAACATGAGCAACTTTTTACCTTTGATGATTTTACTGCAAAATGAAAGTGTATTTGTTTTAAATAATAGTAACTCTATATACCTCAGGTTGTTGTGTACTCACGGAAATTAAAACAAGTTATCAAATTATTATGGTTTTAGAACAAAGACCCATCAAAAAAAGTTAATCCTATGGCACAATTTACCCCAAGGTAGGGGTAAAATGAGCAAGGGGATAGGGTAAATTGAGCGCTCAATGGGTAAATAGTGTTACCATTAAATACTGATATAAAAATTACACAAAATCAAACAAATTTGAGATAAATTTGAATTTTATTAATGCCATCACTTTAACAAAGGCAAAAACTCATACTTTTAAGTAAAATTATATGTTTGTGTCCTGTTGTTCAACATGTTACCTAAACACTTTTAGTAAAGATTAAACTGTGAGCTTTGTGTGTTAGCCACAGAAATGATATGTGTGTAAATGTGCTTTTGTGTATACAGACAGGTGACAAATTAAAGGAAAAACTGGTCCAGGGGTGAGGGGATCTGGTGGCTCTGTTATGCTGTGGGGGGCATTTTGCATGGTTTGGGTCTACTTGTCCCCTGAGAGGGAAGGGTCACTGTGAATCAATACAAAGTTGTTCTGAGTGATCACCTTTATCCTGTGATGAAACGTTTCTACCTTTATGTGAGTTGTTTCTTCCAGGATGACTGTAGTGGAAATTTAAGATGAATTCACAGAGAGCAAGTTGTCTTTCAGAGTTTTATTGCAATATCCAGAATACATATTTGCAAGTCCAGATCTCCCAGTTTGCTAGGCTGAAGAGATATTGAATGAAGTTCAGTGTTAGTACTTGCATACACAGCCACGTGCATCACAATCATCCCATATTCATCACCCTAACAGTTATTTTTAATTAATTCACCGTATCTCTAGGGAGTTTCTTTCGGTCTCTGCTCAGAATTAATAGTTGAAGGCCAAATCCTTATCTGCCTTTCCTCCCTGAACATTCCCTGTAAAGTTACAGTGACCGAATCCCACACCTCACCTTCGATAGTACCTGTTAGGAACATTTTCACACGGGAAGCAGATCATAAAGTCTATGTATATGTTTCCATTTCAATGCCTGCATTCAAAGGGCACGAGGGGTCACTGAATGCTTTGATGAGTATGAAAATGAGGTGAATCATATGCTATGGCCTTCACAGTCACCAGATCTCAACCTATGTGAACACCTATGGGAGATTTTGAACCGATGTGTTGGACAGCGTTCTCCACCGCCACCATCAAAACACCAAATGAGGGAATATCTTTTGGATTAATGATGTTCATCCGTCCAGTAGAGTTCAGAGACTTGTAGAATCAATGCCAAGGTGTATTGATGCTGTTCTGGTGGCCCAACACCTTACTAAGACACTTTATGTTGGCTTTTCCTTTAATTTATCACCCATCTGTATGTACAGCATGTTTGTGTGTGGCTTAAACTTAACATCAGTCAACAATTAGGTATTTATTCATCAACATTGTAATACTTATAACAGTGATAAAACATTAACATGAACAGGGTCTCCAGCCTCTAGAATATCAGAAAATATTTTTGGGGGTAAATTGAGCCATTGAGTCAACTTGCCCCAACATCATTGGCATGTTTTACCCCACTATCTCCATTTTGACAAAACTGTTTCACACAGTGGCTCAGATCCACAGTTATGCTAAGTTTATGACCTTGTTTTGTAGCTTACACTGACTTAAATTAACATGTAATAATGTCCAAAACTTATCTGTTTTAATTAAGATACAAGACTGATGAATTTAGTAACATGATGAATCCACTTGGCATGACAAAAATCTTTTTTTTTGTTGCTCTGTTTTGCTGACCACTCTCTCCATGTGCTTGAGTCCAAGATGGATTGAGTAATGTGAACTATACTTTCTTAATATTTGATCACATGATTACTTTTGTTTATGGTGACCAAGATAAAGGGGGTGGCTCATTTTACCCACTGGCTCTATTTACCCCGTTCTCCCCTACATTTACTCAGGTATTGTAACTGTACTTACAGTAAGTACAATTTTGAGGTACTTACCCTTCCACTACATTTAATTGAGACAATGGATAATATAACAAGCTTTTCACATACAACACATTGTTAAAGATGAAACCAGTTGTTTCCAACCTTTTTGGCTTTTGATGTCTTATAAAAAGCAGTGTGTAGTCGGGTCACATTTCAGATGTCTATGAGTTGTTAACAGCTGCACCAAATAGTTATTTTTCTCTCTAAACTTCTCACATGGTTTCATTTCAATAAATGTTCAAATGATCCAATATTTCACATATTTCACATCATTTTTTCAAAGATTAGAGAAAAATTCCAAAAACTGGAAACAGATTTCTGTCTCAGAACTTTGTTTTTTCTTCCTTTCTCTCCCATTAATCATCTCACGACCCCTCAGATTTAGCTGGTGACCTTTTGGAGGGGCCCCGACCCCTAGGTTGGTAAAAAACTCATAAATTAGCAAACTGTATATAAAGTAGTTCAAACTAGCTCCACCTCCAGCAGCTACAACATTAACATGCTGCTTACACACTGATGCTTCAGTATTAATATTACAATGATGTCATATATAATTATATCTCAGTCAGAGGGACCAAACCACTACTTTTACTGCAATACTTTAAAGTACATTTTCCTGCTAATACTTATATACTGTTACTTAAGCTTATTTTCATGCAATACTTTTACTTGCAATGGAGTATTTTTACATTGCTGTACTGATATTTTTACTTAGGTAAAGGATCTGAATAATTATTCCACCACTGGTTATATGAAAATATTGAAAGCACAGAGATTTTGGTGGTCAAGGTCACTGTGTTTTTGGCCACAACTCAAGAACTCATACGTTAATTATGACAAAGTTTCATACAAATGTCTAATAGGATAAAATGATGAAGTGATGACATTTTATATCCAAAAGGTCAAAGGTCAGCTTTACTGTGACATCTTAATGTTCTGCAGAAACACTTTTCTTGTCATCACACATCGTTTTAACAAGGCTGCTTTGACTATGGATTCACAAAGCTAACTGCTAAGCTAGGCTAAGCATGAAGCTAAGTAAACAGAGTTTACTTATTTTTACTTATGTGAATTTGATGTGATAATAGTCACAGCTTTTAGTTTTATTTACATTATTTTAATAAGTTATGAGGCAAGCTAACTTGTGTTGTTCTGTTTGGCAGATAAAACATGTTTTCAAAGTTAAATGTTTACATTATGTTTTTCTTTTTTTATGTTAATAAACTATTCTAAAGTTTAACAAATGAACTCTGGTTTCTTCAAGCTTCAGTCATTATCAGGATACTCTTCAAACTGGCAGCATTATCAAATTATATATTGTGATAAATTACCATGATCGTATGTTTTGACATATTGTCCAGCCCTAATGTGAAGCATCCACATTGTAGAATCTATTTTAGCTTCTTTGCAGCAGCGTCCATATCTGAAGCTTTGTCTACTGTCATGGCTACAACTTTGTGTTAAACTATCAGAATCAGCTTTATTGACCAAACATGTGAACACATACAAGCAAAATACACTTAATACCTTTTATTAAATCCCATAAATGTCTTCACCACAAATATTATATGAGTCTGGACAGATGTGAGTCTAAACTGCAACTTGACTGGTTGGTGGAGGCATAAAACCACAAGGTGTATTTCTAGTTGTAAATGGGACATGACGCATAGTAAACAGTAGCAAGAGTGCATTTTTAAAACTGCAACAACCTCTTGGCCACTTGAGGGCAGCAGAAACAAGCTTTAAACTACAGTTGCAACGATTAGTCAATTAATTGATTAGTTGTGTACTATTAAATTAATTGCCAACAATTTTGATGATCAATTAATTGTTTTGAGTATTCTTTTAAAGAAAAAAAATGCAAATTCTCTTATTCTAGCATCTCAAATGTGAATATTTCTGGTTTCTTTAGTCTCCTATAACTGAATATCTTTGGGTTGAGGACTGTTTGTCGGGACAAAAGACATTTGAAGATCTCATTTTGGGCTCTGGGAAACAGTTATCAACATGTTTCACCATTTTCAGACATTTCATGGACCAAACAATTTATTGATTAATCGAGAAAACAATCAGCAGATTCATCAATAATGAAAATAATTGTTAGTTGCAGCCCTGCTGTAAACATAACACTGACATATTATCACCTTTGACATTGATATAACGAACCTGTTAGCAAACAGTGCCCTACCTGCACATCCAGCAAATACGAAGCAACATAAGCATTAATTTGGACAGAAATATTTGTCTATTTAGCTGCAAAACAACTGCCTGCTACTGCTGAGATTGAACCAAAACAGGCTGAAAAGCTTAAGAGCTAAGAGGAACAGCAAAATCGGGGGATGATTCTCGGTGGATTGATCACTACAAGCAACCCTTTTCAATCCCTTTGGCATCAATTTTTAACATAAAAATATGAATTATACCTTCTTTATTGATTAACAGAAAAGCTAAGGAGAGGCAACTGCTTTTATTCAGTAAAGATTAAATAAGATTAAATCAATTTGATTCTCAAACAGAAACGTTAAACAATAACAAGTGCACCAACCATGTGTAAGCTAATGCACATAGGCTGCCTGGAGGGCAGTAGAGCATGTTGTCAACAAACTCTGACCTACATCCTCAGTATGGACACAGTAGGGGAGAGAGGGAGCTTGATGAGTGTCTTACAGTAAGAAAGCTGTGTCATGCTATGATAAAATATTGGGGTCACATGAATAATGTTAAATCACATTACATTTCCACCCAGCGTTGCAGGAAAAAATCACTTGTCATTGTCTGTTCCAAACAAAGAACCCTTGAGTCTACAGATTGAATGCTTCAGCAGCACTGAAAGTAATTAAGGCTGTAACAGCAGTACAGCTGTACAGCATTTATTTTCAATTAATCTGTAGATCGTTTTTTAAATTAACAAATAAATCGTTTATAGACCGTCAAACAATAGTGAAAAAAGCTGATCGCAATTTCCCAGAGCCCAAGATGACATCTATTTAGGACCAACAGTCCAAAACCCAAAGATATTCATCACATTTGAGAAGCTGGAATTAACAAATGGAGTTTCTGATAAATTACCTAATTAATTAAAAGATTACCAAAATCGTTGTTGATTAATTTTTTGTCGACTGACTTATCATTAAAGCCGCTTATTGTTACAACACTAAAACAAAATCACTGTTAAAAGTTTCACCTCAAAGGAAGCTTTTTTTAAAACAGCAATACAATTATGATATATTATTTCTTAATAATATGTAATGAATATAATGATCATTGAGGCAAAGGCTGATACTAACAATTATTTTCATTATGGATTAACCTGCCAATGATTTTATTTATTAAATAAGACAAATGTGATTTTTTTTGTTTTGTTTTGTTATTTTTATACTGATATGATGTTGGATGTCTAAACATGGTCAAAGGTCCAAAACCTGAGGTGAACCTATGTAGAAATGCTCCTTGCAAAGTTACCTCTACTTCCTCCTCATGATGACATCAGATTGTTCACACATGCCCACAAACGGCCGTCTGCTCCGTAGCTTTTGTTGCTAAGGTTGTTCCGTGGATTGTTTGCGTTGTCTAATTGCATATTTCGGATCGGATTCAGGCTCAAAACATGTATGGATGTATTAAGGAAGTTATCATTTTGAGTTAAGAATGAGAAGCATTAGGGGATGAAATCTGAGTACTACTGTTTAATTAGTCTGCTGAGGTTCAGCTTCAGGAAACTGACCAATCAGAACAGAGTGGGCTCATCAGGAGGGGGGCCTTAAAGAGACAGGAGCTAAAACAAGGGGCTGCATAAAGAGCCAGTATAAGATATATAAGCAGTTTTTTTTAAAAATTGTTAATCATGTAAAGATATTCCAGTAGAGCTCCAGAATAAGGATATAGGACCTGAAAATGTGCAGAATAGGTCCCCTTTAAAATGTGGGAGAGTAGTGAAAAGTACCCATCATAATATCCCAGAGCTGAAGGTGGCATATTTAATTTATTTTGTTCAATTTTATGTCTATTGAATAATCAACTAATTGTTAAAGCTCTGATGAAAGTAAATTCATCTGACTTTTATCACGATATAAATGATTTTGCTCTCCTCTAATGTTCTAAAGTCAATCGATAATGGTTTTGGAGTCAATTTGCAGCACACTGAATTAAAATTGAAACTGAGCTGCGAGGTACTGAGAGATTCATTGGTATCCACAGCTGAGTCTGATTTGTGATCTATAATTTAATCACAGCTCGTTAAAATGTTGTGTGAGTTTGATTAATCAGTCGCAGTGACGTTCATTCGTCTGTTTTAAATTTGCGTAGAAGATTCAACACTGGATTAAGAAACGAGGTCCAGAGCTCCTCCTCCTCCTGTTTCTCATTGGCAGGCAATGTGTGGACACATCAGGGACGCAAGACTAATCAGCCAGATGATGTCTGGGCCATGAAAACGCTGCTGCATCAGCTGGCTGCTTATCTCCATGGCAACCATCTCACAAGCTGTTCATCCTCTTGTTGCAGGTGTTGGTGGAAAACTGAAAAATGATCTTCCTAACAGTTTGACCTGAAGAGAAACAGCGCTGACGGTCAGCTCAGGGCTGCAGATGGAGAATGGAGACCTGGGACACATGGTGTGTGTGTGTGTGTATGTGTGTGTGTGTGTGTGTGTGTGTGTGTGTGTGTGTGTGTGTGTGTGTGTGCAAACATTCAGTTCAGCCTTTGGCCAATTGAACATGTCTGACATTTGAATGATGGCACAGCTTTCATGCTGCTCTGTGTGTTTATGTACTCCTCTACATCTGTCTATCAACTGAATAGTCTTCGCTTTGGGCTGGACCTTCAAAAAGTTGTTTGAGGATTAAGGTTAGTATTAGATTTAGGTTCAGTTTAAGGATGCAGTTTTTCTCTCCAGACACTCAGGCTATCTTCACATCTCATATCTACTCTTTATGTAAGGTAACATGAGGTCTGGGATGCTGTGGTATTAAAATCAGAGTTGGCAGCTTGCTCTGACTTAAAGGATAGGTTCACAATTTTTCAAGTCGGCCTTAAAGCAATAATCAGGTGATGAGGGACAAAATCCACAGTCCTTGTTTTGTGCAAAAATGTATTTAACAGTTTACGTGAAGCTCACCATTCACTGTAGCCCTAAAGGCGCAGTGTGTAGAATTTAGTGGCATCAAGCAGAACAGACTTGGCAGAAATGGAAAATAATAATCATTAGTATGTTTTAATGAGTGTATAATACCATGAAAATAAGAATTGTTGTGTGTTTGTTACCTTAGAACGAGCTCTTTATATCTACATAGGGAGTGGGTCCCCTTCCACATAGCCCACCATGTTGCACCGCCATGTTTCTACAGTAGCCCAGAATGGACAAACCAAACACCGGCTCTAGAGGCCTTTTTTTACACGCTTGGAAGGGGGGGGGGGTGGGTAGGGTATTCAGTTGGTTGCAATCTGCAACTTCACTGCTAGATGCCACTAAATCTTACACACTGGTCCTTTAAGTGTCCTTAAGTGAAATCAGCTGAGCTGCTGATGTCAGCAAAAGTTCAACTGGCCAAGTTCAAACTCCCAAGAACACTAATTTGTTCGTGGTGTACTGTGTTGTATCTGACTGCTCTTCCTGTTCTGCCCAGATGGGGGAGCCAGTGACTCTGAATGTGGGAGGCTGTGTTTACAGCACGTCTCTGTCCACGCTGCAGCGCTACCCAGACTCCATGCTGGGAGCCATGGTCAGAGGGGACCTCCCCACCGTCAGGGACACACACGGAAACTACTTCATCGACCGTGACGGCCCACTGTTTCGGTGAGTGCGTGTGTGTGTCTGTTTTTTAATAGTACAATCTGCTGCTAGCTCTTCAGATGAATAACATGTACCCTGTAGTAAACTCAGTAGCCAACATATGTTTGTACATGTTGTGTTTGGTTAGGGTCGTATCTTACACTGATGAAAGTTGAGCCAAGTCTGACAGTGAAGACCTGAGCCTGACAAACTGAGAGGTCATAAAATTGCCACCATACAAAAGATAAATCATTTTTCTTTAGGTAACAACAAAATCTTTTCTCTGCACTAATCGACATTAGCATGTCAACATGTGAAATGTAAAGCATGCTCACACGCTAACATTATGTCCTAACCTCAAATGTTATTATTATATTAAAGGGGACCTCTTATGCTTATTTCCAGCTCTATATTTTTACACTATTTTTCACTCTATTCTGATTGGCCAGCTTTCCAGAAGCCTGCTTAAGGGCAGCCATATTGGAGTTGTGTTAAGTTACTGCCAATGCAAACCCAACATTTCCTGCTTTTCATATTAAAAGCTTTTAAAGGTTCTATAAGTAGAATTGTGAAGCAATTTACATGTTGCCAATGAGTGAATGGGTAGTAATGTAACGTAAAAAATTATCTGACTGAAATTTGCTGAAACACGGTGCAAAACACAATGTTAGAGAGCGCCAAATCATAACAAAAAGTTATCTCAGGGCACTTTTCACATAGAGCAGGTCTAAACCGTACTCTGGTGTCACTAATGAGAAGGAATTTCTGTTTCCTACATACAGAACCTTTAAATGACTAAACAAAGGGAGACTTTTATTGTCACCGGACAATATTATTGTCTGCTAATCCTCACCGGATTAGCAGAGCTTTGTTAGTGGCGCTAAAAACCGGTCACATATGGAGATATTTTAAGCTCTTTATTCAGCACATCAGTCAGAAATAATGCAGGGTAGTACAAAGGCTTGTACAATAGTACAAGCAGAAACAGCCACAGTGATGATGATGTTTGATGAAGAGCTGCAGATGACCAGCACAACTCCAACAGGTAAACTACTTATTTTACTTTGTCGTAGTGTGTAGTGGAAAACCACTCACAGCATGCCAGCTTGACTCAAGTCATAGCTCAGCGTGACTACCCCCAAAACAAAGGAAAGGCGCCATAATGTTAGCGAAGTGGAGCAGTGAACTCGCACACTATGCGTGGAGCAGATGACCATATAAATAATAATGTCAACTCATCACACATTCCCCTAAACGACCGTCTGTTCTGTAACCTTGGTTGCCGAGGTTGTTGCTAAGGTTTTTCCATGTGTTGTTTGCGTTGTCCACTTGTATATTTTGGGTCAGAATTCGGCTTGAACAGGTATGGATGTATTTGTTAAGTCAACATCTCAAGTAAAGACCAAAAAAAGCAGTGAAATCCTACTACTATAGTTTTTTTCATGGTTTGTTGATGTAGCCTCCTGAGCGGCTGGAAGTCTGCCAAGAGCGCGAACAGAGTGCGCTCCTTGGAAGGGGGGCCTTAAATGAGAGCTAAAACAGCCTGTTTCGGACAGAGGCTGAACTGAGGGGCAGCATAAAGGGTCAGTATAAGATGAATGAACTGTAAATCATGCAAAGATATTCCAGTAGAGCCCCACATTATAAATATAGACCTGGAAATGTGCATGACACGTCCACTTGAAAGCTCAAAGAACAGCAGGGTCTAACAAAGTACAGCTCAGACTGACAAGTCTGACAATGTGGAGCTGAACCTGACAAGTTGGGTCTGAGAGGTCAAAAATGGCCACCCTACAGAGGACAGCCACAAGGTGTTTTCCTGTGAGCTGCCTTCCTGAGTCTGTTTCCTGGAGGGGTCTCAGTCTCCTGATGTGGCCTCTTTCACATATGATCTTCTGCCTCTAATTACTCCTTGTCTGACTGCTTGTTTGGGACCAGTTTGCCACTGGAGACCATACCAGGAGCTAAATGCTAAATGCTAACACTGCTATAAGACAGTGCTTTTATCTACACAGACTGATTACATATAAAGGAGTCAAAAGATGAGTCTGGTGATGTTCTATATTTTTCTTACTGTCAACAAATCCCATGTGCAGTATTGCATATGTAAACCTGATATATATTATTCCTCTGTGCTGTAGAGCTCCATTGTTGTCGAAAAACTATTAAAAACACATTAATGAGCCTCACTGTTGCACTAATATGTTCCTTCATTACTGCAAACATACACACGGTAGCTTATTTGAGTTAAACACACAAACCTTCCTGCAGCCAGAAATACTCACTAGAGCACCAAATGTGTATTAATCTGCCACTGAAAATAGTCCAACAAATGCTCTTTTTCCTCCTGTTTGTTTTCCAGCTGTTTGAGGAAATGACTCAGCCTTTTTAAAAAATTATCTGGCATGATCCATTTTTAAATATTTACATCTTCAGAAGGAACCAATCAGCTTGGGGCTGAGTGCCTCAGAGGAGGTAGGAATGTCAGAAAGTATTGAGAGACGGACTAATACCCTGTTGATTTTGGTCGTTCATGGGATTTGTTGACATTAAAGGTGCAATATGTAAGAATTATGTAAGAATTTCAGTTTAAAACATTCAAAAAGACCTTCCTCGACTTTCTCAGTTGCCTATAACAACCTGTGGACTGATTTCTATGTAAAGGACTCAGGACGGTTTTGCAGGGAAAATCCAAAGGATGTGACGTATATGTGCACTCCCGGGTACCTTGCCTTTCTCCCATCCTCCTACAGTGCCAACAGGATGCAACACCAGTTAGAAATGGTGTCTGATAACATCCAACCCCGAGCTGGCTTTCTTCCTATTGGACAGATAAGCTAACATTACTGCAAAACATGTGAAATATATTCATGGATGTATAAAGAGAACTGGATACAGTGTCGGAGGCGGGGCCCCGCTCATTCTTACGAAAGTTGCTCAGTGGCGCATGAAGCCAAAAAAATTGACTTCCCGGTATGAAAGTACCCGGATCTTCCGCATTATGCGGCCCATAGAGCATGCGCACTAGTGACTTTCGCTGGCCGAGTCGGCTACTTCCGGTTTAGCCCTCTGGCTGACTTGAATGGAGATAAAACAATTCAATCATGCGGCTCTTCTAGGCTTTTGAAATGTGATCGGACCAAACGGATTTAATTCTGATAGCAAGACAAGTCATTTCGCAGGGGTTGTGACGCTCAGAAAAATGTATCCGCTGATTTACAGACTGCACACAATGTAAGTCTATGGGATAAAGTCTTTTTGGGCCAGTGTACATCACGTGACGTTGTAATTACACGGTTTGGCCACTATGTCAAATTGGCTTCAAAGCCTGGCGCTCTTCCTGTATCCAGTTCTCTTTATACATCCATGAATATATTGTGATATTGTAGTTTTAGCTGGATAATGTTAGTGCCACTGCTCACGAATGCAAACAACAGGATGCTGACTACAGGTCACTTGACAGCCACTGGTGTCATTAATAAGAAAGAATTTCTGGTTCTTACATATTGCATCTTTAATGAAGATATAGAATAACACCAGCCTTTTCAATTACGAGAGAACTGAATCAAAATTTGAGATTTAAAAAGTCAAAGGTCAGAAGAAAGTGAAACACACTTTTCTCACCCTGATCTAGTTGGTAGCAGTATGAATGTATAGCACCTCTCTCGCCTCCTGTCCTCAGTTTCACTGGTAGCTCAGAGTTTTACAGAATCATCAGCTCAGCAGTCTGGTCTGATCCTGTCTCAGTTTCTGCTGTTTCAGCTACATCCTCAACTTCCTGCGCACGTCAGAGCTGACGCTGCCGTGCGACTTCAAGGAGACCGAGCTGCTCAGGAAGGAGGCTGACTTCTATCAAATCGAGCCCCTGATTCAGTGCCTGGGAGACCCCAAACCCCATCTGCCCTACCCCACCGAAACCTATGAGGAGGTGGTGGAGCTTTCCAGCACCAGGAAGCTGTCCAAGTACTCCAACCCTGTCGCAGTCATCATCACCCAGCTCACCATCACCACCAAGGTCAGTGGGAACAGCTGTGGTTCGGGTCTTATCGACACGCCGTGGCAGAATATTCTGCGATACAAAGACATGATGATATGTATTATCTTATTTTCCTCCAGATCCTCCTGTCTGCTTCTCTCTCTGTATCTTCCCTGTACATCCATAAGTCAGAAAGCTCAGAATAACCACAACTTTCACTCTCTCGTTTTTTTAAAAAGAATTGTTCTTTGTATGTGTGCTGCTCAGCATTTGCATTCATGTAGCCTCCAAATATCACTTTACATTGTAATTAAATAACATCATAACTGTATTGTACTGTAAATCAGATAATTTGATTGACAGAGAAACATAGATTTTTACATAAAAATATATATAAGTATACATAAATATATACTTAAATCTTTGTTTTGGGAAGCGATGAATCAGCTGGTTGAAACTTGTAGTTAAAGTAATTGAAGAACTCTTGTAAATTTCTATCCTTGTTTATTCTCTTGCATTTTTTGTAATTTTTTTTTACCACTTTGGAGTTTTAAGATAGGATTGGGCAACATGACGATATATGCTCTCTCTTTAATACAGTTATCTCTGGTTTTATTAGACCGTTGTGAGCAATATTACAAATCAATGAGCAGGACTGACTCATGGCAATATTGGATTTTTCTATATATTTATATGGATTTTTACATTAATGTGATGAAGCACCTTGACTTGTAAGGTATTTAATTTGGTGGTTTAGCCAAAGACAGACATTCCTGTCTGTTTATTTTGTCCATAAACATTTGATTTTTCAGAAAAGTTACTGTATTATGATATATACTGATATCATCGTTAAAAGAAACAAACTCAAATAACTGTGATAGATGATTTTATCTAAATCACCCAATCCCAGTCCAAGATAGAACCTTGTGAAAAACTGATATCAATCAATTATAACATACAAATACTGAAAATACTTTGGCACTTTTTTGCTTAAAGAATAAATAAAAGGATTTCTTTACCCTCATAGATTATTTTCAGTGCATCAAGCCATGTGTTAACAATCATTACACTTGTAGGATGGTGGTAGCAATAATAGTGGTCTATATACTAAGTAAGTAACTGGAATTTAGTCAGGAAAGTCCCATGTTGATTGAGATCTCATTGTTAAGGGAGAACTGAGTACATAAAAAAATATATTTCCATAATTTAAAAAATACTGTATTATATGATAACAAAGATGAATAATATATGTTTGAACATTTAAAAAACAGCAAGGTATATAACACAAAACCATAATCAATAAGACATAGAAAAGACTAATAAAGTACATTTTATATAAGTAGTCACATGACTCGTTCTCTCTGTCTTTAGGTCCATGCTGTGTTGCAGTCCATCTCCAGCAGTTTCACAAAGTGGAACAAACACATGATGGACACCAGAGACTACCAGGTGTCCTTCACCTTCGGACCATGTGACCACCAACAGGAAGTCAGCCTGCGTGTCCACTTGCTCGACTTTATCTCCAAAGCTGTACGTGGCCTTTATTTCATCTTCATCATGTGTAGAAACGCAATGCAAGAAATTTGTCAGTGCTGAGGAATATACAAACAACTTGTCACTAATGGATGATTTTTTTTAGCTTGTGTTCAATATTGCAGTGTTTATCTTGTGGAAAACATGAAGGCAGATGTGTCATCATGCACATGTGTGTTGCATATGTGCAGCAAATAAAATCCACAAGTCTTTTCAAGTTCAAAATAGATCGGTCACCATGAATAAGTTGTCTGTCTGACATTGTAGTTTTTTAAATCATGTCTGACAGCAAAAGTTGAATTTGTGTACGTGTGATGACTCAGTTTGTCTGTGTCATTATTTTTCAGGGTTTCGGGATACGGAACACACGTGTTCACCACATGAGCGAACGAGCCAATGAAAACACAGTTGAACACCACTGGACGTTCTGCCGACAAGCACGCAAAGTCGATGACTGACGGATGAACTCGTAGATGGAGTTACTGACAGACAGAAGATGTTATCAGAGTGTCTGCATAGAGACAGACAGACTTGTTGGTGTTTTGTTCATAATGTGCTAATGTTTTGTATGATGTGTATTGTCTGAAACATTCCTGCTGTCTACTCGGAGATAAAGCACAAGGTGCAGTCACATTAAGGCTAGCACGTTAGCCGCATGTGGTACATTAGTATTAGACTTTTACGTATGTTGCCTTCGCTTTATCATATACACAATATGGACAAAAATATGTGGACACCATCCACATACTTTAGTGTAATTTTTTGGCATTTTTGCCTTTATTGGACAGTGGACAATGAAGGAAATGGGGAGAGAGAGATAAGTATGACATGGAACATGCGTCCCTGGCTGGAATAGAACCAGGGACGTTTTCGTTACGTGGTATGTGCAATAACCATTCGACTATCGATGCACTCCTTCAGTGTACTTTTGATCTGGGTCTGTTTTTCCTGGTTGGTCTAGTCCTTTTGGTTGCAATGAAGGGAAATCTTAATTCTACAGCATACTGAAAAATTTTATTTTGGGCAACAGTATGCATTCAGTTTTGTGGCAACAGTTTGGATAAGGCCCTTTCACGCCTCAGTCAAGTTCATAAAGAAATGGTTTTCCCACTTTGGTGGGAAGGAACTTGACTGGCCTAAACAGAGTCCTGACTTCAACTGGAAAACCGACTACGAGCCAGGCCTTATCACCCAACATCATTGGCCAACCTCTTTAATGCTCATGTGGCTGAATGGGAGCAAATCCCTGCAGCCAGGTTCCTACATGTGGTGGAAAGCCTAAAACCAGGAGTGGAGGCTGTTATAGTAGCAGATTAATGACCATAGTACTGGAATCACATGTTCAAACATCACATAATGTCCAGCTGTCTGCATACTTTCGGCCATATAGTGTATGTTACTTGCATATCTGGCCTGTATCAGTAGTGTAAGAAATCTGTTCAGTGACTAGGACTCAATATTAACTGCAAAGTAAGCAATCTGAAACATATTGTCACGTGATTTTGTTTGACTCAGTTCTCCTTTAGTAATTGTTCTGTGGCCCACAGAGAGTTCTCACCAACTCTGCAGCTCTGCTGAGCTTTTTAGCCTTTTTTAGGTACATTTACTGTTTTGGCTCAATCTCAGTGTTTCCAGCAGCAGCAGGCAGCTGTTTTTTTTAGTAAACAAACTCTGATAAATCCAGTGTACACTACCTGCCCAGCACCAAACTGCAGACAAGACAAAGTTGGAGAATAACTGGTGAAGAAAGTTAACAAACCAACCAGTTAGTCTTCATCTTTAAAGTCTTTTCTCTTGTAAAACCGAAAAATATTGTTTGAAAACACTTCTGATAAAGCATAAATCTCATCTTTGTGTCACTTGCCCACAGAATATTTTTTTAAAAAGGCTGCCTCACACCCTCCAATGGTCTTGGTATCCAAACTGGCAATGATGGTAAGATAACACAGGCAGCTCTGTAAGATACCCAGCCATTATACATTATATCTGTGTACCTGACAAGGTGGAAGTCCAAAACATCAGTTCAAAACTGGAATGGAATGTATTTTTTAAATGATTGTAGGAAATATTAGTAATTAATATCAGGAGTAGTTTTTAGCGATGCTAGCAGTGCATGTGGTTCTGTAAGGACCTTAGCCTCAGTCAGTCTTTAGTCTGTAGGTTCATATCTGTGGTTCTGAGCAACAACTCGCTGTTGCCATGAAATTTGGCACAGACATTCTTGGTCCCCAGATGATGGATCTTTGGTGACCGTCTGACCTCTCATCTAGCTCTACTAGCTGCTCAAAACATCCACTTGTCCTGTTTAGTTAATGACAGAAAACTAATGACTGAATTCCCATTAGCCTCAGCTACTTTGAGATTAATGCTAGTGTGCCACCACAGTAAACATGCTAAGTCTTAGTATGTTATTATGCTAACTCTATACATGTTTGCACACTGAAATGCCAAATGTTACAAAATAAATGCAATAGGGAACACTCCCTTACTGGCCCCAAATGCAACTCTGTCCTGTTCTCCTTCCCTGCTCGTTGACGTAGCCGCATCCTGTTTACTAAGTCCTCCTCTCAGCAATCAATGTCAGGCTAGAAACACACAAAAAACAACAAAGCAACCAAGCCACGAGACCTCTTGCACTTGCTCGTCAGTGGACAGATCCATCTATATGCATGTTTCTGCTGAGTCAGCTGTCATTGGTGTTTTGGCTCACATATATGACATATCTCAGATGTGATGTTTTCTATCCCCTCTAGGTATCAGTTCATTTATTTGAACTTTGCCTAATTAATAATATACTGTAGTGTCCTCCTCCGGTGTCAGTGAGTTGCAAAATCAGAGGTTTGCAAAGACAATATGCTAGTGTAGGTATATAGAAACTTTGCTGGAAAGCATGTAGACAGTCTATGTGTATCCATTGGTAAAAAAAAAAAAAAAGTATACTATGAACCTAACATGTCATTGGCCTGAGGGAGGTGTAGACAAACAAACTGAACCTCTGTGCCACCATGGTGTCACCAGCAGCTTGTTTTCATCTGCCTGTGAGGAGCTTCATGTGGAGGGCATAACCTGTGGGAGGATCAAGCTACTAAAAGACACACTTGACAATAGAGTGTAAATTGAGAGTGTAATCCAACAAACATGACATTTTAACGTGAGAAAATTAAGTATGATTTACATGACTCAGTGGAAGATTTTACATTGACGTTGTAGCCGTTGACAGTTTACATGTGAAAATTGGGAATTTTAATTTGGTATGATGCCTTTATTTGTACAGTTTACAGATATTACATGTGTGGGTGAAGGGGGGTATTTTGTGATGACTTTACATTAATGAATGATTGATTTGTGTTAGGTTAAAATTTACCCCAACTCTGTCTGAGTATATGTTATGTTTATGTTGTGTTAAATGTAATTTGCCACCTAAGAATCAAGTTAACAGAATGAAATGAGATGTTAAAAGCCCAACAGGTGAATAATGTTTGACAAACATGCAGTCCCAGCTACTAGTACTTCAGCTGTTAGTGTATAGTGCTACTTCTGTAACTACTACAAGGCTACTGCAAATATTATCACACTTACAATGACCTCTTATACAGTTACTGTAATACCCTACTACTAAAAAGACCATTTTTACAAAGTGCAACATTTAAGCAAAATCATATTCACTTTGTGTGAATAAAACAAAATCAGTAGTTTTATGTTTGCTTCTATGGCTGCTACAGTATGGATATTTGCTGTTTAGACATTAAAAGCTACATGGTCATTACAAGATGTTACATTGAAGTCACAAAAATGCTAACAAGACCTATCTGCTAGCAATAAGGTTCATACCCTTTTGAGGCATGTAAATTTTGTCCTTTGGGTGTCTTTGAAGACAAAAAGGTCATTGCATTGGGCTCAGGGAATTTGCTTTAAAGTTCTCTGGGTTACCAAAATAATTTGATTCATTTACTATGAATCATGAATGGGGAAATACATACCATTTTCCTCACATTTATCAAATGAATCCTTTATCGTTGCAACTGTCAACTCATTTTCATCCCCAGCCTCCATTTCCTGTGGAGCTCCCCAAGGCTCTATACTTGGTTCAATGCTTTTCTCAATCTCAGTGCTCCCATGAAGTCACATTATCAAAAAACACAACCTTTCCTTTCACATTAGTGCTACTTAGAACCTAATAACTACAACAAACTAACAGACTTCAATAACTGTCTTCAGGACATAAAATCCTGGATGGCTGCAAACTTTCTCCAGCTCAATGAGAATAAATCTGAAGTCATATTATTTGAATCACAGCATTTAACCTAACAGCTTTCTCCTTATCTGGGCACATTATGCTCCTCTGTAATATCATATGCACAAATTCATGTTCAATTCAGCATTGGAGTTTGAAAAATAAATCAGGCCATTAAATCAAGTTTAAGTCAGCTCTGCACTGTCAGGAAGAGTAGCAGGAGATGAACCCAAATGCAGGACGCTGCAGGCAACAGGAACTTAAAAAATAAATCTTTATTCAAGACTCATAAACAGGATACAGAAGCACAGGCAGGCAAAACAGAACAGAACAAAGGATCCAACAAGACCGACCTGAAACACAGGACTAACTAAAATACCAACAGAATAACAATGAGATGAGGTGCAGTTGAGGAGATGGGCGTAGAAGCTCAGGTGAGGGTGTTGTGGAAAAGTCCTTCAGATGGACCAATGAATCTTCAGGTCTCCCACAACATTTTTGTTTCAAAAATCAAGATGATCCCAAACTCATAGAAATACACTGAAATTGGCAGAGTTCGATGTAATGAGATTTACTGTGTATCAAGTGCAATACAGGTAAACCAAGGCTTGGTCCATGGAGCAAAAACCTGAATGTAAGACAAAAAGCACTGTCTTATATACCTCATTCAACTCCTCCTCATGTGGAACCTATCTTATCTGATTTTCTAGGGCTCCTCCTCTCTTAACCAAATCCCGGAATTTCCCACCAAGTCTTCCCGTAAGCTCTTCCCAAAATTACATAATTTGTGGCCTTGACCTGTTGGCAATGATTCAAATATGATTCTTTTTTAGGTATAATGGTGTCTAGAACTTCCCTAAAAATAAAAATAAAATTGAGGGTCTGTGGTCTTTAATAATCAAATGTCACGGACATTAACCTTTCAATGGTTCTTAATGATTAACTACCTTACATACTGTCCCTGTGATGAATCACAGTCATGACTATTTACACAAGAAAATTATTCTACAATGGGAGTGAAGTGATGAAACAGGAGAGCAGACAGGGAGCCAGTTGGCTGAGGAAACAGAGAAGGACCAGGACAGGGCCGATGAGTCTGATACAGGACAGGTGTGTTGAAGGGCAGAGGGGAAAGCAGGCTGGGGAGGAGCACAGGAACACAGGAGGAAAAACAGCAACAGAAAACCAAAAACCCAGTAATACAATCTTCTTGATAATAAACCAACATACATAAAACCGCCACGGAACGCACATGAATACATCTCAAATACATAAGCAACACTACAACCGCTATTATCCATAATAAACAGAAAACCAAAACCCTCTTAATAGCTGAGACTGAGTATTAGCTGTGTGAGTACAGACTGGAATGAAAACAAAGACAGACTAACTAACAAAGGCAACTAAATCATGCCAGATAGTCTTTTAAAGATACAACTCAAATCAACCTTCTCCAACACAGTCCAGTCTTAATATAACAGGGAAAAAAGGCTGAGGGTCTCTGGTGGACTAGAGGAGAATGACAGGGAGAAGCAAAGCAGAGAGCTGAGGATGAGAGTGTGTTGCTACAGAGAGGGGGCTGAGGAGCAGATGGTGACATGCACTGTCTCCAAACTCAGATCAATTCTCTGTGTCTCTGACCTGGAAAATGTCAACCATGCCCTCCCTTAATTACTGCAACTCTTTTTTTCCCTCTTTTGGCATCACACAGATTTCTTTATCCTCCCTAGTTTGACAAGGTCAAAAAACCCAAAATTTTGGCATTTCTTTTATCATAATCTTGTAATGAAATATTTCTTTTAACTGGAGTAGGAAAATATTCCTTTGTGATTGGCAATCTTGATAATTTGCATTTGACATCCAGTAAATGAATATTGTCAATTTACAACATGCAAGTTCTAGGTATAGTGGATACATATTTTATTGCCTCTTTTGTCACATTTATCAGTGTAACAGGAATGGCTTTAATCACTGAAGAGTAATTTCTAATTGATGAATTAATACTTGGATGGATGATCAATGAACACACAAACTGGTCTCAGGCTGGCTGACACAAGCACTTCTTTATTAATATAGAGAAAAGCAGCACAGACAACTGGGTCAGGGTGACATCTCTTCTGACAAACACTTTTTCAACAAAGCCTGGTGCTAGGAGACCTTGAATGTGCTCCTCAACCCCCCATTTGTCATTTGACAAGCCACAGCTACCCAATATAACCTGGGATAGCCATCCAATAATAAGCCTAACTGTGGCTCTGTACTTATGAACAATACCAAGAGGCAAAGATCAGCAAAGGGGTCATACTGTAGCTCACAGGTCCACACAAGGCCAAACATCACTTAAACTTTAATGACATTATAATTTATAATCATGCTCTAAACCTTGAGGAAACATTCAGCATCAGTGATTAATTGAGCTACTACCTGAATCATCTGGAAACATTGCACAAAATGAATCATATAAAACTCTGTTCTTCAATCTTTAATTAATACAGCTTGACTAACTGACACGTTGCAGGATGGAAAACATTGATTTAAAATGTAAATCCTAGCTAAAAGAATCAACAGCAGTATTTATCTCATGGATTCTCAGTGAAAAAAACATTCTTGATTACATTCATTATAGAAATCACAGTAATTAAGTTAGTAAAACACTCAATCAGAGTTTAATCACAATGATAGTTATCTTAGCTCCCTGTTTAATACTCTGGTATGCCTTGCAGTTCTCCCCCTTATGAATTGTCACGATTATTGGACGTTGCACAAAGGAGTAAAATATCACTTCCTGTGTCCACTATGTGGCGCTAGAGAACACCCACTAATTATACATCATGTTGCTGTATATCATGTAGAAGATCTCTGATAGATCGAAATGTTGCTCAATTAAAATTGCTGGGAGCTACTAGTAGAGTGTGCAGATCTTTTTTCTGATTTTTGTCTTTAGTGTGATTTGTGGATGTGCGTGCTCTACACCCTCTTTGTCTTGTATATCATGTGTAGACCACACCAAGTAAATTCCATGTAAATCGAATGATGTTTGTTACATAAAGCTGACTTCCTGTTGTCAGTAGGTGGCACTATGACTATGACTCAATATGGGCATGTAACTGTCTTCAGGCCTGGACTCTTATCCAGCGTGTGAAATTTGGGGCAAATTGGACAATGTGAAGTGAAGTTACAACAGCTTCCTCTTTCATGGCGAACCATGCAAATTTTCCGCGTCTCCACAGCAACGGCGTTGCATGAAAACTCAAAAGCTTCGGAATTCGGCATCATGAAGGTCTTGAGATTTTGCTGACCAAATTTGAGGTGGATCTGTTGGATCCTCTAAGAGGAGTTTCGTAAAGTTCCATGCCGAAAATGGTGTGTTGTCACATGACCTATGACATCATTGTTCGAGGTATCGACTATTCCTTTGCAATTTAGCGTCACTTTAGTCTGAGGTTTATACCAACCAAATTTCAAACGAATCCGATAAACCCTCTAGGATTTCGAAAAGGTTCACATAAAATACAGGAAAAATGTACAAAATTAAAAATGGCTGACTTGTCGTTGGGTGTAGCTAATGAAAGCCAATATGTCCAAAATGATGAGAGCAACATGCGTGCCAAATTTCGTGAATATCGGAGCAACTTTATCCTGACCACGGCCTGCCATTCGTTAGGGGGCGCTATGGGGCCTGCTAAACATGCATGAACACGATTGTTGTATATTCTTGCAATGTTTACAGGTTCTGATGTGTGCACCATGTTTCATGAGTTTTTGAGCGCCCCTAGCACCTCAAAAACAGCTTCCTGTTTCATGGCGAACAATGTGTTGCCATGGCAACAGCATTTGATGAAAACTCAAAAGCTTCACTATTTAGCATCATCAAGGTCTTACAACTTAGCTGACCACAATTTATGGTGGATCTGATTAACCTGCTAGGAGTAGTTTGTCAAAGTAAAGGGTCTATATCTTCCTGTTGCCAGTAGGCGGCGCTCTGACTGTGATTCAGTATGGGCCTGTACATGTCCTCAGACCGTGACTCTTATCAAAAGTAAATTTGGGAAAGATCTGACAATGTTGAGTTGAGTTACAACAGTTTCTTTTTTCATGTGGCAACATTGAAATTCACCACGTTGCCATGGCAACGGCATTCAATGAAAACTCACAAGCTTCACAATATAGTAATGTCTTAAGTATTTTCTGACCAAATTTTAGGTGGATCTGGTTAACTTGCCGGGCAGAGGTTGTAAAACTACAGCACCTGTAACTTCCTGTTGCCAGTAGGTGGAGCTATGACTATGACTCAATATTAACATGTATATGTGTTCAGGTCGGGACTCTTGTTAGGCATGAGAAATTTGGGGCAGATTGGACAATGTACATTAGAGTTACAACAATTTTGTATTTTACGGTGAAACATTGAAATTCACTACGTTGCCACAGCAACAGTGTTCCATGAAAACTCAAAAGCTTCTCAATTTAGCATTGTAAAAGTCTTCATGTGTCATCGACCAAATTTGAAGTCACTAAAGTTAATTCTTTAGGAGGAGTTTGTTAAAGTACAACACCTGTAAATTGCACAGTAAATTTGAAATGGCTGACTTCCTGTTGGGTTTAGGGTATGGCTCCAAGAGACTTTTTTGTAATTCTGGAGATTTTACATCTGCCTACCAAATTTCATTCATCTACATAAAATTTAAAGGTGGGGGCTTTGACTTTGAGAATTGTGAGAGGGCGCTATTGAGCCAACTTGCTATGCCCAATCCATATCAGATATCAATTTCTGCCACTTCTGATGCATGTGCAAAGTTTTCCTCAAAATACAATAGGGCCTTCGCACCAGTGCTTGGGCCCTAATGATAAGGATTACAGGGACAATACCCAAAAGAAAACCTCTCCATCATGAATAACCATCTGCTGACTAATATGACCTTGAAAAGAACCAAAATATCTACAGTATGTTATAATGATTTTTATTCCATGCAAAACAAAGAAAACTGATTGAAACAAGAACCAAGTCTCAACAAATGATCTGTGAATAGCAGGAGGATAAGCACTAAACAAACAATGGAGCCCATTGATGAGAGCTGACGTGAAGACAGAGACCATCCACACTTTTTCCTATCGCCTACCCAGCGACCAGGTTTTCCATATGGAGGCTCTGTCTGTCTCTTTCTCAGTTTGTTTGCACTTTCATCTGAAGACAAAGTTGCAAGATGAAAAACCCTAGCTTTCAGAATCCAAATTGCTAACCGAATAATTATGCATGGTTAGTGGGAATGGAGGTACAGACAGGGTTAAACCAGGTAAAATGTCATCAGACACTGACATTACTGTTTGCCAAACCATGGTAGCAGACTGATGAAAACATGCTTTTACAACAGGCATAAATCCTTAGTAACCCTAACATCCCCATTAATTCAAATAAAATGCTAAAAGCAATTCGTTTACACCTTCTTCAGTGTCCTGGACTTGAACAGCATTCTGTTCCCACACACACACACAAACACAATTAGTAAGAAGACAGACATTTTTTAAAATACCATCTGTAATTCCTTATTCATTTAATTTTGTCGATGGAAGCAATGTTTGCATACCAAATTCTTGTGATCATATGAAATACATCATTTTTCATCCCCTAAAAATTATTTGTTAATTTTAGTTCAGGGTAACCTGAACCTGAACCTACGACCCAACTGAGCAGTGGTGGAAGTACTCAGATCTTTTACTTACTTTTACTCACTACCTAAGTAAAAGTACCAATACAGCGAAGTCCTGCATGAAAAATCCCATTCAATAAAAGAACATAAGTATTAGCATCAAAATTTAGTTAAAGTATTGCAGTAAAAGTAGTGGTTTGGTCCCTCTGACTGATATATTATTATATATGACATCATTATTATTGATGTGTGTAAGCAGCATATTACTGTTGTAGCTGCTGGAGGTGGAGCTAGTTTGAACTACTTTATATACAGTAAGCTAGTCCAGTGGTTCCCAATCAAGGGGTCGGGCCCCTTCAAAGGGTCATCAGAATAATCTGAGAGGTCGTGAGATCATTAATGGGAGAGGAAAGAAGAAAAAACAAAGTTCTGATACAGAAATCTGTTTTCAGTTTGGGGAATTTTTCTCTAATCTTTCTTTCTAATATTTCATCAAATATTGGCTCATTTGAGCATTTATTATTTATTAAAATGAAACCATGTGAGAAGTTTAGAGGAGAAAATCACTATTTGGTAAAGCTGTTAACAACTCGTAGACATCGGAAATGTGACCCTGACTACTCACTGCTTTTTGTAAGATGTCAAAAGCCAAAAAGGTTGGAAACCACTGGTTTAATCTTTAACAATGTGTTGTATTTTAAAAGCTTGTTATATTATACATTGTGTCAAATCTTCATTTGAAATGTAAATAAAGCTGTCAAATAAATATAGCGGAGTAGAAAGTACATTTTTGTCTGAAACGTAGTGGAGTGAACGTATAAAGTAGCACTAAATGGAAATACTCAACTGAAGTACAAGTACCTCAAAATTGTACTTAAGTACAATACTTGAGTAAATGTACTTAGTTACTTTCCACCATTGCCAATTAGACCTTGCTATAAAATCTGGGTGAAAATTGGTTGGTTATACTTCTTGTACTGCAGAAAAAACAATCACCAATAATTTTAAAAAAGTTAGCTATACACACATATACTAACTACTCTGCGTCCAGATTGGTTGGTTGCTCGCTCATGCTAACAGTTTCAACTACAAATACGAAAATAGACATAAGCCCCGCCCAGCCCGGCCATGACGTCACAAGTCACGCTTGGTGTCATGTTTCTAGGTTTGTAGAGCCGTTGTTTGCTTCACAAGTAATTGTTTTGTTATGAAATACATCATAGATTTCCGAGCTACTGTTATTTATTGTGGATTTTTTATTTCGGAAATTGTTTTTCTCAATCAAACCAGAGATTATTTTTTCAGTCACTTGTGTCTACTCCCCACCCCCACCGCACGGCGGGGCTAACAGAGCCCGCCCCCTCTCCTCTCTCCCCGGCAGCCTCCGCCTCTCTTCTCTGGGCTGCCATCCACACCGCTGTTGTTGCAGCCATTTTACCGTAGAGCGTCGACACAGCGACAACCGGAGGATGCCGAGACAGCACCGTTAAAAGGTAATCCCGCTTCTTTTTGTTGAGCACTTCAGTTCGCGTCAGTATCCGTCATATTTCCGACTCAGCAGACACGTCGGGTAATGTCCGGCGAGCTGAGGGCCGGGCTGACCGGAGCGGATAAGGGTGCCTAAACAACTGTTAGCTGCCCAGACAGAGGAAAGACTGCTGGGATAGTGTTTGGCGAGCAGAGCTGGTCGCTGGCACTTCACAAGTCTGTGTGAAAAATGGCGTCGTGTTTCGCCAAACCACTGAAAGTTGTAAATGAGCTTCTTCTTGTTGATTACGTGAATGTGTGTTTGGCTGCAGTTTAAAGGAGCTGAATAGCAATGTTCTGGAAATTCAATGGAGTCTTACCGGCGCGTCCGGACAGGGGGCGATAGAGAGCAACAGAGCGACGTAGGTTTGCGCACGTTTTGTAGGTCAACCCTCATAGGCTAGTCAGTTTGTTAGCATTTCTGATATTTTTTTTTGAAATGTAGCAATCCCATTGTCGGTTTCATTGTTCTACCAAGTGAGTAAACATATCAATTGACCTGTTTTGTTAGTTTTGTCTTTATCTGTAATTTCGAAGCACATCTAAAGGGTGCGTGGGAACAGTTAAATGGTATACTGGTGAATTTAATTTGTAATTTGAATCGCCACGATTATAGAGTTGCGAAGTTGGAGGGACTGCTGGTTCTCGAAGTGTTGTTTTTTGTTTGGTTGTTTGTTTTTAGAACATTTGTCACAAATGAAACCGTCAGAGAAGTTTTTAAAGGAAAGATCATTATTTGGTTGACTTGTCAACAACTCATAGACATCTGAAATGTGACCCCGACTACACGCTGCTTTTTGTAAAATGTCAAACGCCAAAATGGTTGAAAACCACTGGTTTAATCTTTAGCAATATGTTGTATTTTGAAAGCTCGTTAAATTATCCATTGTGTCAAATTTTCATTTGTAAAGTAACTTGTAATTAAAGCTGCAAGCAGTGATGAACGGGTTCTCGCACCTTTCACATGTTGGTGGGAGTGGCAGCTGTGGTATCGCTACTGGAGGTCAGTTGAAATGGCTCTGAATTTTCAGGATTATTGGACACTGTGTGAATGGGTAAAATATTATTTCATGTGTGCAGTACATGGCGCTGGAGATGACATTGGAAATCTTGTATACATTCGGAAATCAATAGCGTTTGGGAGTCTCTGAGCAGCGCTGTTTTGAGATGTGAGACAGCGTCTGACTCGTTGCTGGGGAAACTCCTGGTAGCGTAACTCCTTTAAGGAATAGGGCAGAGTGTAAGCAAGTGAGTGGTTAAGTGAGACAGCGAGTGTCAGAAAAATGACGTTGAATGCGAGCGGAGCAGAGAAAAAGGTTAGCAGTAAGGCCGTATTCAGACTAAATCAGGCGGTGCGGCGGTCAGCCGTAGGGTTGAGCAGAGGTGTGTGGGGATGTGGGCATGTTTATTTGTCCTCCAGAATGTAACCGCTGTGAAACAATCAGAAAATAACGTTTTATTGAACTGACTCACCGGCTTTCTCGCTACTCTCGCTCCCTCTCTTCATTCACTCTCTAGCTCGCTCGACCACTGCTGCTCTCTCTCTCTCTCTCTTGCTGGTGCTCTCTCTCTCTCTCGTCTTTTTTAAAACGAGCCGGGAAGCAGACATCAAAGCCTATCTTTACTTTTAACGTTAGTTGTCCTTAGTTATTAAGTTGTTAATCTGACAGTAAATGTACAGTACAGACAGTACAGTCTGTCAGTTAATAAATACTGCAGCTTGTCAAGACAAAGAAAAGTCACGTCTGAACGCACACACACACACACACACACACACACACACACACACACACACACACACACACACACACACACACCCCGCCAGGCCAAACCACTAACCATACGTCATGTTGCTGTATATAATATGTAGACCACATCATGTAAATTTCATGTAAATCAGATGATGTTTGTCTCATAAGGCTGACTTAATGTTGTCAGTAGGTGGCGCTATGACTATGACTCAATATTGACATATAGATGTGTTCAGGCCTTGACTGAAGTAGGGCTGTAGTCAACCAAGGAAAATCTTGGTCGACTAAAATAATACATAATCTTCAACTAGTCGATTAGTCTCGGGGGGGGGGGGGGGGGGGCTCTGCTCTGCTCTGTATTTCTCTGTTTTGTGTCTTCAGGTTAGGCTAACCCATTGTTGCTAACTTTGGAGCTAACCCCCTTTACTTTTCCAGCATTTGGGGAAACAACAGATGTGACTTTTTAGCATTTATAAACTGACACACTGTAGTCTGTACTGTACATTTACTGCCAGACTGACAACTTACTACTTCTGATTATCGACCAATGACAATTTAGTCGGACGAGAGTATATCGACCAACTAATCGACCAGTCGACCAGCAGACTACAGCCCTAGACTGAAGAAATTTGGGGCAGATTGGACAATGTAAAGTGGTGTTAACCAACTTTCTGTTTCATGTTTTGGGCAAAATTGACCGCCACACCACGCCAAGTAGTGCAAAGGTCTTTAGATGTCACCTACAATATTTGAAGTCGCTCGGATTAATTCTTTAGGAGGAGTTTGTTAAAGTACAAACCTGTCAATGGCTTCAATTCACGAAAAAATTGCACAGTAAATTCAAAATGGCTGACTTCCTGTTGGACTTAGGGTATGGCTCCAAGAGGCTTTTTTTAAAGTCTGGAGATGTTACATGTGCATACTAAATTTTGTACATCTACGTCAAATTTAAAGGTGGAGGGTTTGACTTTTAGGTGCCACGCCCAAGCCCAATTGCAATATCAAATCGAAATATTTACTAATTCAAACATGGGTGCAAAGCTTCATGAGTTGTTTTTTTTTGCATTGTGAAAGCCTCAAACGTGGTCATATAATGAAAATTGACACACAAAATCCGAAATGGCTGACTTCCTGATGGGTGAAATTTAAAAAAAAAAAAAAGAGAGAATTATGAGAGCAATTATCCCCCTGAATTTCATGAATTTCAAAGCAACTTTATCCCAGCATGGCCCTGCGTTAAGGAGCGCCATGGAGCCTGCTGGCTATGCTGAGCCCAGTCACTACAAAACTATGCAATTTTCACCAGTTCCAACATGTGTGCCAATATTCATGAGTTTTCAAGCATCTCAAACCACTTTTAGTGCCAGGGACTATTGGGCCACCAATAATTAACTGTGCTATATTTTGAGCTTTACCAGATATGTTTACAAGGTTACAGTTAACATGATAAACAACAGGGCTACAGCTATGTACTAACACTCCCCTAGAGACACACACACAGAGACACACACATCGGTGAGCCTTGTAGTAGAGCTGCTTGCTCAGCTACAACAACAGTTAACACACAGAAACTTTTACAAAGGGCTATGAATGTGCTTCTAGTGACAAAGCTCCAGCAGACTCTCTGTGTTTCCAGCACGGACACGGTGAGTCTGATAACAGCTACTCATGGCTGGTGATTTTGCTTGCATTTCTTCTTAGTTGTCACCTGCAATTGTTGTTCATCTGACCCCCAACAGTCTGTTCAGCGCCTCCATAAGGAGGCGGAGGGTAGTGGTAAGTCAAAGTAGCTGAATCAATTCTGAGCGGTTGCGATACTTGGCGCCAGTGTATCTTTAAGGTATCACAAGTGGAAATATCGCGATATGTTGCAATTTTGTTTTTGGTCCCACCCTTAGTGCTGTTTACCAGTAACGTTTGCAAATTGTCTTGACAGTGTTGACCTTTGAAGAAATGGAGAGTGAGAGAGTCTAAAACTGAGGGTTAGGGTTAGCAAGCTAGCTAGCTTGGTGAGCATGTTTTTTCCTTCTGGCCTCCTCTGCCGCTGCCTGGGGTCGTTGGTTCTTCGGCCACTCATACCAGCCACTGCCCGGGCATCCGGAGTGACTGACAGGCTTCACCACCTCTGAGCTGATAGCATGTTCAGTGTCACCTGGAAGTTTCAGTTAATGCAATTAGACAGTCGTTTTTAAATTTTAGCTCATCTGATATCTCTGAGCACAGTGGCACAAAACATTTAACCTACATTGACTAATGTTTTGTTCTCCTGTGAAACAAGCAGAAACAATTAACACAATACAATGTCAGAAAATGGTTAGTTAAAATTAATGTGATGTCTTCAAATGTCACATTTTGTCCAAATCCAAATATATTCAGTTTACTATCATGACACAAAAAAGCTTAAAATCATCCTTTGAGAAGCTGCAACCAGCAAATTTTGTAGTTTTTCCTTAACAAAAAGACTTGGTTCTCAAAATAGTTACTGATTAATTTTCTCTCAGTCAACTAATTGATTAGTCCTTGAGCACTAATATTTTGTCCATGTTTTCAGCAGAAACAAGTAGTGAACAGAACACAATGTCAATGTCAATTATAACTAATGTCAAATAGTTATAATCGTTTGGTTTATATTTGTCGTGTCATCACCATACATATCTTACAGCCAATGTGATTATGATAAATTGTTTACTGTAGCACAAAGTTCTTCATAGACCAAGCCTCTTAATTTTTTGCCCTCAAAGTGCACCAGATTGATGCATTTAACTTTAAAATGTACAAAATTTTCTTCTGGGCTGCATGCCCCCAGACCTCCCAAGAGGGTCAAAGATCCATCCATCAAAGTCTCCTTTGGGAAACACTGATGGTGGGCAGAACATCAAATCTGCATAGTCTTGAAATGTCTTTGAAGTTTGTGGTGACAGATTGTTGACAAATGCTGAAACATCAATTATGATGGAGTCAGACTCTGGTTCCATATCTGGGATCTTAACAAGGGTCTCAAGAATAGCACAAGCTGAGATTTCTGATAGGTATGGAGCTTTCCACCATCGCTCACGGCAGCAGGCTTCTCATTGCAAAAAGTTCATTGAGATCACATTCTCTGTTCTGACATGAGATGAACAGCTTAGAGAAGAGTTGCAGTCTGTCTTCATGACTTTCTCTTTAGAAGAGTCAGCAGAGACTCGTTCCTGGCAGAGAAAAGTCAATTTGTTTTTTCTTGATCAGCTCGTAGAAGGCGGGATATGTCTTCACCTTCCATTCCCTTCAAGAACCTCTTGAAATCTGGTTCTACCTTTCTCATAATGTGTCAGTTTGACTGGGCTGGTGTGAGTAATGGGTCAAGAAAAATTGGAAGTTCATTGAGAGGAACATTGGTGGCAATTATGGTATAGCCGTTATGTTTACTTGGATAATGTATTGGTGGTGATTTGCTTCCTTTGTCTCCTTTTGATGGAGGCAACATTTCCTTCAGTCATTATGCCATGTAGCTGGCACTGGAACTGCATTGGCCATCTTGTTGAACAGTGCGCTATAGCAGACAATTAGAATATGCTATAGGTATATAAATCTTCTGCAAATGGATTGCAATGCAGCCCTAAAGCTTCTATCACCTACACCTTGCATCTTAGCAGCCCAGAGCTCGGTAAGCAGATTATTTTTTTCAGTGTTTGCAATATGGTAGAAGGAAGCTTCTTAGCCTCTCTGTGGTCAAAAAGGTATGGTTTGACAGCAAGATCATTCATATTGGAAAATTCTACACAAAGTTGCCCTCAAAATAGTGTTTCTGGGCTGGAAATGGTGGCTATCTTGGAAGATTGGCGGCTATCTTGGAAGATTGGCAGCCATCTTGATTTTTGCACGGTTAACAGGCTTTATCAACAGGACAGTCCCTAAGGAGAATTTGTGCCAATTTTCGTGCCTCTTTCCACTTTTTTCTGCAAAAAAGATTTTCCTGCAAAAATGCAATTAGCTGCTACACTATGCAAACAAGCTGCAACAAAAGTTAGTGCGCCCTTCACTAGTGAGACTCCAATGTTTTATTTTTCAATATTTGGTATTTTTGATGACAGATTCGATCCTCTTGGACAGGGATGATACCAGTCTTTCACAGATCTATGGAGAGATGTTCTGCTGTTCTTCATAGATGATTCTTTTCAGCTGCTCTTTGCTGGAGGGGTTTTGTTGCTCTACTTTCCACTTTAAAATACTCTAAAGGTGTTCTATTGGATTCAGGACAGGGGACATACTTGGCCAGGTTATAGTTTTCACTTTTTTCTTTTTTAAAAACTTTTGTGTGATTTTTTTTTTTTTTTTTGCAGTGTGTTTGGGATCATTGTCATGTTGGAAAGTTCCTGTTCTGCCAAATTCCTTGAGACTGAGAGTTAACTTGCATTCATAGTGCCAGGTCATCAGTGTCCTGGCCAGGTCCATGCCAGACATGCTGTAGCCCATCAGATCCAAACAAATTTATTTTGGATTCATCTGACCAAAGAATGTGCCGCCAATATTCATCAGGCTTCTTCTCATGTTCTCTGACAAAGATCAGTTTTGCAGTTTTTGTGAGCAGTGGTTTTCTTCTTGGACGTCACCTGTAGAGGTTGACTTCATGCGATGTCCTCCACAGATAATCCTTGTGCCAAGTCAGAAGCACTTGCCCATCTGTTTTTCAATGCAAGGCTGAGTATGTAGCGAATTGTGCGTACTGTCATTTTTCAAGAAGGGCCAGTGCGGCTTCTGTTATTGGTGGTATGGTTCTTCCTGTAACTCTCATAACTTTCCAGAGTTGTGAAATGTAGTCTGTGAATATTACAAACCTCTGTGCAGTATTTTTCTGATAAACTTTAAACGCAATAATCTTTTGCTCCAATCAAACTTGCTGGATTGTATTTCATTGTTACTACGGTACTTTAAACAACACACTCACACATTAATCAATTAAACGAGGCAGAGGAATAGCTGAATATAAGACACACCAAGCAAGAGAGAGCAGGAGAGTGAGAGAGAGAAGCCATCACTGGCTGCTAAGCTAACGTAACTAGCAGATCTGAATAGCATGTAAACAACTGTGGGATTAGCGAGAAAGTCGCTAAAAGAAGGAGAGAGTAATGAGTGCTTGAGCGGAACAAGTGTTTGTTAAAATGTTCAGTGGATAATTAGCTGCAGTAATGAAGAACATAGCAAAATTAACAGGGTTGAGAGCAGAGAAATGCTACCGGTAACACAGAAACACTGGCAACTGGAAATGAGACAATACACTTACCGTAGCACGTCAGGTCACAACGTCATTTGGGTAGAGGTGATTTCTGTAGGCTGTGTATTGTGGTTGTTTTCATTTGTATTATTTAGTTGGAATCTAAATGCTTGCGTTATCGTCTGTAACTGGACTCATGTGTTTCCTGTGTAGTAGTAAAGGCCTGCTGGGGCACCAGGCCAAAAATAAATAAATTTTAACGCCAAAAATAACATTCATTTGGAAATCAATAGCGTTTGGTAGCCTCTGTGCAGTGCTGTCCCAAAACGTGAGTTAACCTATTTGTTGTGGCCTGGGAAACTCTTGGTAGCGTAACTCCTTTTAAGGAAAAGGGCAGTGTGTGAATGTGGCATAGCGGGTGAGTTTAGCAAGCGGCAGAAAAGTGACAGTGAATGCAAGCGGAGCAGAGGAAAAGGTTAGCAGGAAGTTGTCAATCTGGCAGCAAATATACAGTACAGACTACAGTGTGTCAGTTAATAAATGCTGCAGCTTCTTTTCTCAAGACCAAGAAAAGTCTCATCTGTTGTTTCCCCAACGGCTGGAAAAGTGAAGGGGGTTAGCTCCAAAGTTAGCAACAATGGATTAGCCTAACCTGAAGACGCTAAACAGAGAAAGAGAGAACGCAGAACTGTGCGGCTGCTTAGTTCACTCTGTCTTGTAACATCCAAAAATTTTTTTACACTAATTGTACGCTAATAAACAGTCTTAGTATTAAATAAAAAGTCCTGTTGGAATACTGGTTGTTGATTGAGAATTGGGCAGAAATGCCCAAAACATAATTGTTGGAGATGGAATAATGGAGAAGAGAAAGTATGCATGCAATAATTTAAAAAAAATTCTCACGGATATATAGTTTTATTTTTAAAAAGATTTGTTAATGTACGGATTATGGTTATAATGGTGGGGGCTCATCACCCTAATCCATCCCAAAGCTCATTTTTCTTGTTTTACACAATTCCAGCCAGGGTCCAAAATTAACACCCATACAAGCACCAAATGCGGGTAGATTTTCTGTTCGGGGAGTAAATCTCGGAAGGCTATTCGACACACCGGCGGAAATATCTGGCATGATTGCTTGGAGGAAATTACTCATGTTTGTCCCTGTACAGTGTAGATACACACCATGTGTTTTTTCACACGTGTCTAAACATGAAATCGTAGGAGCACTTGAGACAGTTTGAGGCGAATTAATTAAGTAATTCTACTTTGAGCATGTTTACTCTTGTGGGAAATTTTTACCTGTTCAGACATTATCGGTATAGCACCATATCAAGTTGTATAATCATTTTATCACAAATCATTTTTTTCTGGATGAAATGGAGAAGTACAGAGTGTGGGAATGGAATAAGGGAAAGCACGATGGTGGTGTGGGCCTGGGCAGGTTAGGCTTGTGGATGCGTGGTTGCTAACTTTGTGGCTAACTCCCTTCGATAGACAAGTATTTTCTTGGTCTTGAGGAGCTGCAGCATTTATTAACCGACACACTTAAGCTTGTACTGTACATTTACTGCCACATTGACAACTTGCTGCTAACCATTTCCTCTGCTCTGCTCGCATTCACCGTCATTTGCTCAACTGCACACGCTCATTTACACTTTCACTCACCCTGTTCCCTTAACGGAGCTGCGCTACTCTTGTAATTTTCACGTAGATGTCCTTTGAAGAATGAAGAGAAGTAGGATGACTCAAAACAATTTCACGATAACGCAGGGTGTTATTGTGCTCGCACAGCGTGCAAGTGAAAGTCATTAGTAGCCCATTGATACAAATATATGTGATATGACTGAAAATAGGGGAAATACTGATATGTGACACTAAATGGCAATTTATAATTTTGGCCAATAAAAAAAATGCTTCGCTGGTGGATTTTCCCATCTACCAGTCATCTTAGCAGGTGAGTCAAAAAGTTAATTTTGGAGACTGATTGCAGCCCTTTGACATTAACATTAACATTACTGTTTTTCAGCCCTAAATATCTTGTTAAGCCCTGAATACAGTACAGTCCCTGGACCCATGTGTTGTCTTTACTGCCAAACACATCATCTTTCATATGAAATGGCGTCTCTCTGCAGGCACTTCTGAAGGCTTGCTAATGTCACCAGCAGCTGTATATGAGAGGCAGAAACTGGGGCCATGATTAGCAACTGTTTTGCTTTTTATACTTGGAGTGGCTACTGCTACCACAGCTGGGAGGGAACGAAAAAGTATGAAATATACCTCAGAGTCTTGGATATTATGTCACAATTAGGAAGGGGCCACAAAATTCAGCTCAACCAGACTTTCAAAGTCCAAGCAGTTCAAGCAGATACATACAAGCCAGTTTTAAGCAGAAAAAGGTTTTGGTCTTGCAGTAGAAAAGGACTGACTGACTATTTGTGCATAGATGTACGTGCACATAGATATTAGCCTATATACACACAAATGTATAGAACATAGAGCTGCATGATTACTTGTTCAATATTGTCAATTTTTATTTCCAAAGACTGTATTTGGCTGGTAACGTGTCATGCCTTTGTGTCTTAAGTGCCTGCTCTGGCGCATCAAATCAAGCGCTCCCTATTCACTAGTCAAGCAACCAATCACAAGTGTTTGTGCCGGCTTGCTCTGAAACTGCTCTGTAACCACACAGCCGCAGCTGTTGCCCTGCAGCTGCATTTTCACTATGATGGCAACCTGATAGAGAAACGAAACTGCCTTTATTGAGAAGGGAGAATTGCTGTTGATTTGGTTTCATTCTGTGGTCTAGTTATGGTAATATTTTACTCTATAAACAGATACATAGATAAGTGTTAAGATTGTGTTGTTTTTGTGTGTTTTCTTGTAATAATATTTTGGCAATGCAGTATGGCACAGTTGTCGCTCTTTTTTTTTCCCCCAGAGGTGGTGATATGAAGTACGTTCTCTTTTGGAGTTTGGTGATTGATTTTGTGATGTATTCAGGATGGAAATTCTGTCACTGGTTTAAATTTCTTATATTCATAAAATGTTGTGTTTAAACATACCAAATGTTGCTTTTGATCTCAACAATCTGTAAATAATCTGTTGTTCTTCTGGTCAATTAAAACTGTAACAAAAAATATAGAAAATAACAGCAGCAAGCTAACATGCTCACGATAACAATGCTAACGTGTTGAATGTTTCATAGGTGAGCATGCTAACATTTGCTAATTAGCACCAAACACAGTCTGAAGCAGTGTCATTAGTTTTGCAGGTATTTGGTCATAATCCAAAGAATTAGAGAAATTTTGACCCTTTGACCTGACGATGGTGCTAGATGAAAAGTTGGGGGATCACTGGATTTATTACAATTCATCCTGAGGGGGACAAGAATGTGTGTGCCAACTATTATGGCAATCCATTAATTGTTGCTGTTTCCCTAAAAAAAAACAAGACTGTGAACCTATAGTGGTGCTAAACGAAATGTCAGGGGATTACCAAAGTAATTGTCTTTGCCAAAATTCATGGCAATCTGTTGTTGAGATGTTTCTGTCTGGATCAAAGTGGTGGACTAACAGACCGAAACTGCTGCCATCCCTAGAAAAACCATCTTAACTGCGTTCTGCTGTCATTTATAGTCACCGACTCGCTGTCTCTCTCCTCTTCTCTGCTCTTTCTCAGCGCGGGCGGGGCTGAGCCCTCCGTGTGTATGCAGCGCAGCAGAGGAGAGACAGACAGCGATGGACAGTTGACGACAACTAAACACGTTATGTTACTGTAAGTGCAATAAAAGCTTTGCCAGTAACAAGCCAAGAAGAGTAATTTATTAATGTAATCCACACAAAAGACTTCAAATGATAAAATATTGCTGTGAAGAGAGCGATTTGCGTCACAACAAAATAAACGATAGAGCATAATATGAAACATCTGAACAATTGAAAACACTTTGAGGTGAAGAAGGACGCGCTAGAAGTCAAGCTAGCTCTGACCGCTGACTGCTGGACAGCTCTCACAAATGAAAACAACATTACAACTTTTATTAACAATTAACCCGTTAGTTACCAGTTAATTGTTGTCATTCTGTTGAAAGTAAAATTAACCGATACTGACATCCATAGCTTCTATACAGCTAACACAGATGTATCTACTTGCGCTTTACTCTACTCAAACCAAAATGTATTTTTACGTTTCAAGTCTGTTTTCTTCTGTTTCATGCATGTAACTACAGTGACAATGTGGTTGGGCTCTGAGTGTTGCCAAAACGCGAGTGACCGACACTTAACACTGTGCCAGAACGCATACTGTGTAGATACAGATGGACGACTGAAGCTGCTGCTCTCTGAACACGCTGCTTTCGCTACACAACATGTGTAGATACTGTGTCTGGTTAACACGTAAAGTGTTCAACACCAATAATGATCTCCACAGCCACGGAAATGAATCCAGGCAGACTGTCATGGAGCTGTCCATCAAGAACCCCCCGACACCCCCACCAGCCTTCACCCTGCACCCATCCCCCTTCTGTTCATCCCTCTATCGCTCTCTTCCAAGTGAGGAAACTGCTAATGTAGAGACTCCCTGTGAGCAGCGTACAGTCATGGTGAATCATGGGAAGTCGACTTGTGTGCAGTCACACTGTGGATCTCTGTCTGGATTTTGCAACAACAAATACCTTCTCCGTCTCCCTCTATCCTTCTTTTTCTCTCCCTTCTTTTTCTGTCCTCCATTCTCTGCTTTTTCATCTCCTCTTCTTCCTCTCTTTCTTATGTTTTTTCTGGACTTTTATCTTCTTTTTCACTTTGACTAGCAATAGAAAATGTATCTTAAACCTTTTAAATAATTCTATTAATTCATATTTGCACCTATTTTGCAGATGAGGATCAAGTTCTAGGTATGCAAGAAATTTGAGGAAAGTTATTCATAAATTTTAGGAGAAAATGATAAGATCAGATTTCTCAGAATTGAGAGTTTTTTTCCAATTCTGACTTAACTGATTCAAAATACACAACGTGATGTTGCCTGGCAGCAGCTGTGACTGAAACCACTCGCTGTCTGAAAGCACCGTAAAAGGTCACCTGACTCTGCCTCTTCCTGCTATCTCAAATTGCCTGTCAAAAACCAGGCCTCTGTCTGAATTCTCTCCTTCATCCACTCATACACTGCTCCTATATAACAGACACTCAATAGATGACCTAATGATGAGCTTTATGTTGAGAGTTTGGACCATAGACTGTATTTAAAGATTGATAACAGGACAGCTCCCCAAAAGTGAAGCCAGAATATCTCGATCGCCCCCTGGTGGCTGGTTGCAATATAGGTCATAAGTCCGGCCCCCTTCATGTTAGTGGATGGGACATGGGCCAGACTAAAAAATTAAAAGTGCACGTCAAATTTTTTCCAAAGATTTTTTTCTATCTTTCCACGTAGTTCTTACCACGCTGATAAGTTTGTTCTTAACCCTTTGAACCCATCCTCACTGAAGGAGTCCGGATCAGAAGAAAGCGCCTCTTCTGTTTTGTCACCACCTGCGAACAAAACCCCCAAAGCCTTCTTTTCTTCGTCATCACGACAAAAAAAAGACACGTATATGCTCCAAAAATACACTTATTCTCTCAATATCTGAATCTGAATCTCTCAACTTTCTCCAAATCTCTCTGACTTCGACCTGCTTCTCTGCTCTGCCCCACTCCGCTCCAACACGCCACCCCGTGTCGTCATTACGTTTTACCCGGTTTTATTACCCGCATGTAACGTGATATAATGGCGTCATCATCTTCTGACACAAGCGTACAATGTGATTGCGTAAAAGATGAGAGCCTTAGCTTTCAGCTGAAAAAGAATGAAAGCGCTAGCTGTTATGGTTTTGATTTTAGATCTATTTGAATTTTCAAAGAGTTAATTAGCTATTTTAGGATATAAAAAGGGGGTGTGGTGTCATGATTGACAGCCGCCCTCAAACATCAGTCAAATATGGCAGAGTGAACGCAGCAGTTTCTTTTGGAAGATGCAAATTTATGTTTTCATTTGTGATACACTACCAGTTGTAGCTAGCTGGTTACAGACTGGTTCTGGCTGGTTTACCTTTACCTACATTGCTTCACTTTTGCATAGCGGTAGGAAGTGGAGACGTGTCGTCCATCTTAATATAGTGTATGGTTTGGTCACTTACTAATCATTACAATTTTAATCATTAGTAGGGGTGTAACAGTGCATGTATCCATCATGAGCCATTACCGTACGGATGTGACGTTTCAGTGCATGTGGTAGTACGAAGAGTATTTGTGACCCAAACAATTGCTTGTCAAAACAGTTTAAAAATTCACTTACTCCAACATGCGGAACAATAATGCTAGAGCGTGAGTTTCATCTGGAACTTTTGGCTACGCACCACTTAGCTGTGGTAAAGATCCTCATGGATGTATGCTAGCTGGCTTAGCCAAGGTAGCCTGGTTACCCTGGTTAAACTGGCGTCAGAATGACAAACGAGCGACCCATAACACTGACCGAGTTCAACACTATTACTAAAATATGCTCCGTTATCGCCGTAGTGAAACAGTACCGCGTTCCTCTCTCTGTGACGGTCGGCTTTGAGTGAAGCTGATCAGAACAACAAACACAGTTGATTTCTGTCGTGGGCAGACAGCACGTTGTAAGAACCAGTTCTGAGAGAGAAAAATGTAGCTAAAAAGTATTGCAGTAAAAGCAGTGGTTTGGTCCCTGTGACTGATATATTACTATATATGACATCATTAGATTATTAATACTGCATCAGTTTGTAAGCAGCATGTTACTGTTGTAGCTCATGGAGGTGGAGCTAGTTTGAACTACTTTATGTACAGATAGACCATAAATCAGCATAAAACAGCTGTCAGCAGGTGCAAGAAACAGAGAGGTTGTTTTCCTTTTCCACTGTAGCACTCAACTGTGTCAGTAATAGTTTACACTGCAGCAACTCAACTGTTTCAGTAGTTTACACTGCAGCAACTCAACTGTGTCAGTAATAGTTTCCACTGCAGCAACTCAACTGTTTCAGTAATAGTTTTGGCCAATGAGCCATTGTAGGATGTTTACATTTTTCAAGAAAAAGGACCAAAATATTCTTACCTACCTTTCTTTTTTTCCTGCTGTACCGAAATCGCACCGAACCGTGACCCCAAAACCGAGGTACATACTGAACCGTGAATTTTGTGTACCGTTACAGCTCTAATCATTAGGGATGTCAATGATTAATCCATTATTCATTAATTGCCATTAATAATTCAATCGGTTAAAAATGTATTAACCGACAATGCAGAAGACGAGAGAGGTGCAGTGTAACGTCAGTAAATGTACTGTAGATTTGCTGTAGTACATGGTTGTGCCACTAGGTGGTGTCTCTTACTGTTTGAGATTGAGTTACAACTGACCGCCTGTAAGAGCCGCACAAATTGTCAAATGAATGCACCTCCCTGTTGTCCAAGTCGCGGTGTGCCTCGCTCTGCTCACTGTGTCAGTCGTGTTGATGAACACTGACTGCAGCATAAAGTTGCATTGTTGTCTGGCGGCTGTCTGGTGTAGCTAGCTATCTGGGGCCAATACTACAGACTTGAACAGAGGCAGTGAGCAGCTGCTCGGCTAATGCAGGGTGAGAGCAGAGAGCAGCGCTGTAGCTACCGCGCTCATGTTCAGGGTTTCAGGTTCATGTTTATACATTTTAAAGAAAATCTACGCAAAGGTGATGTGCTGTATAAGTGACAATCCTCTGAGTATTTGAGTATAATGCATTTTAGATGTGGCAGTTGATAAATTTGGTGCGACAGTATTTGCGTCTCTGTGACATCTGTTCCATCCGAGCAGCTGTTTCCAGCAGCTGGAGTAACGTTAGCCAGTCAACAACACACATCACCCCCATCATGTAGATCAGGTATGCATATTATATGAAACCAGTAAGACTTAAGTCTGTTGTGGATAGATTGGGGTAAGCTGTTTTGTTTATTCATGTTTATTTAAATGTTTATCTACTCTTGAAGGCTACAGCACAATTGTTAAATATGTCCAACACGTTCAGTCTGATCTAATTTGTGTCCTCTACTGAAGTTGGTGAAGTGGTGCAGCTATTTGCTGTGTTGGGTTTTGTTGGGCCAGTCGTTGAATAATGACAGATGGGAGTTGGAGCTCTGCAAATTTGAATTCAGGCATTATTTTGTGTTGTTTAATTTATAATTCAAATAACTTGGTGTTTACTGAATCTGTCGTTTAAATCCTAAATTTACCAGATTTTGCAGTGAATATAAGCCACGTCAGTGGATAAATGGTTTTATTATGGAAAAGTGTTCACTGTGTTTCATAAATTCTTAATGGTTAACAGGCTATTGATTGTTAATGTAGCCGACTATCAATTAAGGAAATTGCTCAAAATTTTCATCCCTAGTCATTGTTTACAGCTGCAGAGGCACACAACAGTGCTTTTCATGTTTATAAAATGTGGTGCATTGCATTGTGGGACTATTAGCAGAAAGGAGTATACATGCCATAGGACACTTTCTTCGTTCCACTGTCAACTTTTTGAGGGCGCTGCATACAGTATAAATTGAGATGCTCATATTTGAGTGATTTTTGTTAGTTCTAGCCTTTAAAAATTAGGAGATTTTAATGTCATTGGTGCATTTTTAATGTTTGTCTTCTAAGCATGCTGAGACTACAGCTGTTGCCATCTTTGGTGTTAACAGTTACCATGGTTACATGGTCTATTGTAGCGTTGGTGGAAAAGGCGCCGTTTACCTGTACCAGACTGTAATGGCTCTCACATACAGAGCGCTCATGTCAATCTGCTGTCTGAACAGAGCCGCTCCCTCTCTGGCCTTCTTACTCACTCACTTGGCATTAACTCAGCTACCACCTGTGTTCATTCAGAAGCTGGATTCACTAACTTGTTCACTGAAATACTGATCTGTCTGTCTGGTTTAGCTTGAAAAGAGCTGCAAAAACGATAACATCAACACAGCAATTTTTTAGCTAACATTTGGAGGAAGCTTGAGATGGTTGACTGCACTCATTCCTATTGATGGCACCACAAAAGACAGCTGACTGAAAATAACAAAGGTTACATTCACAGTCTTTGACAATATTACTTTTATCTTTTTAGAAATGCCCGTCTTGTCCCAGCTGTTTTGTTGTTGCTTCTTGTTTAATTTTCAGTGGGATTGCAGATAAGTTTAGTCCATAAATCGTTACTTTCTCCCTTCCATATGAAAATTCACGTATCCATTCATCCATTCCTTCACCTTATTGTCTAGTTTTTATTTAATTGATGAAAAAGGTAATACATTTTGTATATTTTTTTGTTTGTATTTAGTGTTTGTCTGGTTTCCATTGTAGAAAAGAGGTCAACTAATATTTTTTTGTCACTGTTTTTTGTTAATGACATTATCACTGCTGACAAGTCCACCAGCTCGGCCTACTAGATTTGCATTTTGAGATCCGATCACTATGTGGGCAGAACGGCGATAACGAGAACACTTATTAATATCAGATGTAAATGCAAAGACTCGTGATCAGACGCCATTATCCGGATACAGATCACATGTATAAACCAGGTGCAGACAGGATCTGAATGAGAGAACTCTGCAGTTTTCAGATGAACTGATGCGAACCTGCTGTCTGTCTGGCAGCAGTTAACTCTCAGTGTTGCTGCTTCTGATCAACGGGCCTGATAGTGTGCATGTTCAGCTGCAGAGTAGCCACAGATCTCCTTGCACTGCTTTGTGTTCTGCACCATTTTAGACTGTAAAATGAATAAATGATGAATTACTCATATTTTGTTGGGGGGGGGTTTAAACAGAGCAGTTTGTTACCTGATAGAGAAACCGTCTCATTCCTTGTCTGCAGTTTTGATGAAAAGTAAACAGAACATGGCTTGTAATATTATATCACGTCTGGGGTGGAAAATTACCAACAGTCACCAGACTGATGCTGCGATCATGAAGGTGAGGACTTTTGCTTTTCTAGCAGGCAGCTAATTAGCATCTCCAGGTTTGCTGGTATTCTAATGGGACATTTCACCCAGATTGTAGGTTTTCCTCATTTTCCTGCTTCACAAGGCTGTTGATGTCTTTCCAGTTTTATGAGTGATTAGTTTCCTTGAACTCTGTTAATCCTTTGGCGTAAATATCTGAAAACAAACATGTCTTAATGTAACAAGTTCTGCCAATCAACCAAACAATTGATAATTTTATCGATTTAATTGTTTGGTCCATGAAATGTTTAAAAAAAAATAGTGAAAAAATGCCATTCTCAATTTCTTAGAGATCATGGTGATGTCTTCAATTTGCCTGTTTTGTTAGATAAACAGTCCAGAACCTTAAGATATCCAACTGACTGTTAGAAATGTTGAGTAAAAACAGAAATTACTTGCATTTAAGAAACTGAAAACAGTGATTTTCTTGGCATCTTAGCTTGAAAAATGAAACCACTATCAAAAAGTCTGCAATTCATTTTCTGACTATTGACTGATTATTTGGCAATTAATTGACTAATCGTTGGGGCTCTTGTCAAATCTAGCTTCATTTTTTCGTTCACTTGTTCAGCGTCTCAGATTGGGCTGCTGTTATGCTTATTGACGGATGTTTCCCTGGTTGGAGAAACAGTCATCCAATCAGAGCTTTGTTGGCAGGATTAGCCACCTAGCTACAGCCATGAAAAATAGCTTGGTGCATGTGGGACTGAGTCAAAATAAACTACAGTGTTTGTGTGTGTGTGTGTGTGTGTGTGTGTGTGTGTGTGTGTGTGTGTGTGTGTGTGTTCATGGTAATGAAGGAACATGTCACCCGGTGTGACTGTGTGACTCATTGATGTGTGTTGCAGAGGGGAACTGAATCAACCAATCAACTTGATTGATGCACAGGCTCACACGACATGTTGTTGACATGAAGGTGTGCGAGTCGGTGCCTCTGCGACCTTCAGTCGCCCATAATACAGCCTTCTTGACGTAGGTTCCCAGACGTTTGTGTATCTCCTGAGAAGCATAATTCCCCGCAATTATTTTATTTTTCAAACCAGGATGCCAAAGATTCTCTGGTTCCAGCTTCTCAAATGTGAGGATTTGCTGTATTTCTTTGTCTTATTGGATAGTCAGTGGAATTTTGAATGTTCTTCGGGTTTTGGACTGTACGGACAAAACAAGGATTTTGAAGGCGTCCCCTTAGACTTAAGAAAATCTTGATGGGAAGTTTTCATATTTTAAAGGAAGAATGATTTGACAGTTTGCTGGAATTATCTTCTCCCAGTGTTAAATAAATTCAGTCTTGGCTATGACTGTCTTGGCTGGAATAGAGCCATATACAGAACCCCAAAAGCTGCAGTCATAACTAATGATTCAGCATCAGACTTTTTCTCTCTCCTTAGAGGAACAAGACAGGCTGTCCTCTCTCCCCACTGCTGACTACATTAGCAATAGAAGCTTTGGATTCTTATATTAGAAATGATACATACATTTAGGGCTGGGTACCGAACTTCAATACTTTTATGGCATCAACCGAATTGCTTAGATACTATCAAGTACCAAAACAATTCATGTCATTTGGTACCAAATGGAGGCAGCAGCAGCATCTACAGCGAGCTCCATTAACAGGAGCTTGGACCAAAATACATAACCTACAGGTAAGACAAGACAAAGTTGTATTAAAATATTGAAGATGATGATATTGTCTGTCGTTTGACATCGAAATAGTGGAAGTTCGGCGGCCGGCGAACAGCTGACAACAGTGTCTTGTGAGGCTTGGCTGATGTTAGCTAACGTTAGCTGTGGACTCCTGTGTTGTTATGGTCACACAGAGACTGCTTCGCTACGTTAGTGGCCATTGGCCAGTCACCGAACCACCATTTCTTGATGTCAAACGATAGGCAGATATTTTAATAAAGCTTTGTCTCCTCTTACCCACAGTTTACATGTTTTGGTCCAACCTTCTGTTACTGATGAAGCCTCTGTAGACGCTGTTGCTGCCTCCACTTGCTATGTTTTGAGCTGCCGACTAGCAAAAGAAAATATACTACACAAAACAAGTGTCATAAAGCAAAGTGATAAAACCATTTATGCTAATGTTAACTAGCTGTACAGAGACACTCAACACACTTTCTCTTAAAAACTAACCAACGTTAAAACTAGCAACTGCTTGGTGAGTTTGAATGTCATTACAGTCACATGTTTGCTGGGTGCTGCATCCAGCCTCTATTAGCCGACATCATGGGTTGAACTGTTTGTCGTGCTAACATTAGCTTGATGGCGTGAACAGTATGAAAGGGATTGTAGTAAATGGGTTTTTTATGTTATGAAACTGCTTTGAGTGTGTAAAAATGCCAATGAGCTGAAAAATTGATGAATAAATAAATGAAAATTTGTACTGTAATATAATTTTCTTTTGTGAAAATGGATTTTTATAAAACTGGTATTAAAAAAAGGTATCATCAACAAAACAATTTGTAAGATATTCCAGATATAAAATAAATAGAATAGAATATATCTTTATTGTCCACCAGGGTGAAAAATTGTCTCTGGCTCACCAAAACATGAAGCCTTTATAAATCCAATGCTTGTTTGTTAAATATGCAACAGTCCAAACAGTTGAAGTCAAACTGTCCTTTCAGTAGGACCGCAGAGGGATTGGATAATGAAAACAGTGTTGTTGTCTGAGAAGTCAGACATACACTCACCGAGCACTTTACTAGGAACACCTGTGCAATCTAATCTAGTACAACAGCTCTGTCATAAATTCTACTTTTATGAAGCTTATACATTTTCAGTTTATGTTTACATTGTCAGAAAGGTGATAATTCTACTTTATGTTTATTATTGAGGTCGTAGAGGGTGGTGTTGGTGCACTGGAGCGTTTTATATTGAAACATGTTCCTGTTATTTTATCCATCCATTTAATATGCATGACTGGGACAACATATTAGGAGCACTTAAATGGTAAAAGTGAGACGAAAACTAGATTAAAACGTTATTTGGAGGAGAACTATGGATCATCTAAAAATCAATTTAATATTAAATTAAATAATAAAATATTTCCTTTCATGTTTGTTCTGATAAATTGTTATGTATATTTGTTTTTGGTGCTGTGGATAAAAACGATAAAGTTCTCCTCCTTTTTTTTCTTTTTTTTAATATGGAAGGGGATCCCAGGGCGTAGTCTGTCCTGTCCCAACGGTCCTGGTTGCCATGGCAGCTAACAAGGCTCATTTTAGATGAATTGTATGAAGGTGTGGAGCCCGTGCTGAACTGAGAGAAGGTCACGTTGGCTTCTGCTCGTCAGCTCAGCATAACGAGCCAGCTGGGGTCATTCTCAGCAGATGTGGAGCCTTACTGCCTCTTTATATTTGCTGTGGTACTGGCTGAGGTGTCTGGTTACACTGCTTCTGACAGTAAACCAGTTTCTCCCCTGAGCATTGATCTACCTATTAAAAATCTCCAGCCTGTGCGTTTACAGCCGCAGCAGTACACGTTAACATTTTACAATTAGGCGTCTGACTCTTGATCAATAACATCATCTCGCAGTGAACGGCAGATCATGCTTCAGTTTCTGGATCGTTGATACATTTAACAAGTAGTTAAGGAGGTCAGGGGTCAGAAGGTCACAGCACCCAGAATCAACCGAAATGATCATAAAAATGATCATTAAACAAAACCTTTGAAGATGTCACCATGGGCTCTTAAGAATGAAATAACAGGGATTTTTCACTATTTTCTGAGACTTTATAGACAAAATTATGAATCTATTAACCGAGAAAATAATCCAAAGATTAATTGATAATAGCAATAATTGTTAGTTGCAGCCCTCCGTCGTGGAAAAAATCCTTCAGATGGGCCAATGAGTCTTCAGATCCTCCACAACATATTATTTCTGAAAAACAGTTAAAATACCCAAAAAATCAGAAAATTAACTCAAACAGCCAAGAAATACACAGAAACAGGCAGAGTTCAATATAATAATAGATTTACTGCACATTTAGTAAGATACAGCAAATCAAATCTGAAAGCTCCGTGTTATATACCCTGTTGAACTCCTCCTTTTGTGGAGCCTATTTTACCTATTTTCTAGGGTTCCTCTGTGGTTTAATTTTAAAGACTTGTGATGTGCTGAAGGAAACAAAATGCAATGCAAAATGATGATTATTAATATGATAAGCTTTAAGCATAAGTATGTTGAATTATTATTATGAAGCATTACACCAGTCATATTATAACACCTCACAAAATCTTGTGATTAATGTAAGGGCACGTAATATGCTGAAGATAATCACACTCAGTGCACTTGATGAAATTCTAAGTGTGTTTGTCACTATTTTTAAAAATAACGTCAAGAGAGAATTAAGAAATAGGGGTGAAAAAAGGCAAGAATAACTTTAAATAAATAAACTTTAAATAAATTAAAGCCAAAAGGAAGGATATGGAAATAATAGTGTAAAATAAACCTAAACAGCCTTTAAAAAATAAAAGGAGACGTATCTGGACATGTCTGGATAAACAAAACATGCCCAGACATGTCCAGGCCTACCTAAAAACCTATCTTGGGATTTCAGTCCTGCAACAGCTGATTTAAAGAATTTTCTAATTGTGTAATCGGCCAGTACGGAGGGGTCGGACAAGAGGCACCTATGCAAGCCAAACTGGCCCTTACGACTCAGAGTGTTTTTGGTGAACCTTGTGTGCACTTCAAACTGTTCTCCTTTATCGCCGGCATTAAAGAACATTTTGCTGCTCTGAGCTTTGACTCTTGATGATTTTTTGAACACTAAAGAAGTTTGTCTTGAGCTGATTTGGGACATATGCAGAAACTTCTTCTAACTGAGGTCCAGAGATTTATTACGACACCTCCTCATTTTCAAAATTTTTTAATTAACCTTTAGTTACAGTTTTTCCCTAAATTTGGCAATCTGCCACTAATGACCTCATAGGCGAAGATTGCTGGCAATAATTCAACATGATTCTTTTTAGATATCATTATTTCTGGATCAGCTTTTGCAGTCGTAAGATAAATTAAGCTTTTACTTTTAAATTTAAATAAGCTGCTAATTGTGTGTTTATTGAATTTAATTTAAGAATGTAGGTACAACAGTTAGTATCTTTTTTTTGAGATACTAATGTTCCTGTTGTCTGATTCTCAGGAAAATACACCACAGTGAGATCCGACTTGCAAATACTACCATCAATACTCTCATCCTACCACACTTTGTCACAGAATGACTATAAAAAAAGCAAACGGGGACTAAAAATAGTTGTTGTAACAATGTAAGGTTGCAAATTTTGATGTAAAAGGATTTAAAACAGTGTATTTATGAGGCAGTAATGATCCCTCTTTCATTGGTATTAGTTCTTTCTGTGATTCTGTTTAACCAAAACCTTTCTTTTTTTCCCGGCAGGACTAGAAACATGGCTGACACGGTGCGAGGTCCCATGGTCGGCCGGCCATTGGTATTTGCCAATGAGGAGCAGAGGGCGGTTCACTCTTGGTCGAGGATCTCCTCAGCGGGGCACAACGTCCTCCTGGATGCTGTGAAGATCCTCAGCCCAATGTCCCGCGACCTGTCGAGCACTGAGGAGCTGGTCACCTTCCTGCAGGAGCTGAGTGAGGAGGGCCACCAGCCCACCGTGCTACGCAGCAAGGACGTGTACCGCTACCGCTCCTCCACAAACCAACCCCTGACTGAGGACATGCTGAAGCCACCCAGCAGGAACATCAGACCCACCGCCAAGAGGAGGGGAAGGAGGCCCGTGCCCAAGAAGAGAGAAGTTCACCCGTCCTGGAACACCTCTGAAAGGAGCAACCCCAGGATTCAAGGCGTTCGTCCTCCAGAGCTGCTGGTGGACCATCACGCAATCGTCTGCAGCAGGACACCCAGCAGGAATGTAGAGATGCCGCAAGAGCTGCAGGTGCAGCCGTGCCTCAGACTGACCAATATCGAAGGCCTGTCTGGCTGCCACACGGCAAGACTCCAGATACACACTACCTGGGACTTGTCTTGTGAGGCGCCCTCTGCTGTCTTTTCACAGAAACAGCACCCTCCAACACTTTCAGGAATACCTTTGCAGCCTTCCCAGAATGGTGGCGGGGCGCCCACCAAAGCTGTGGCCTTGTTCAGCCAGAAGAGCCTGTCATGCCCCGTCCGATTGGACGGCGCCCTCATCGGAGATTCTGCACCGGTTTTCTACGCTAATGGCCGGGCGTTCCCTCAGACTCACACAGAGCTGACCAGCAACGGCTGGAGGAGCAACGGCCTCCATCGGGATGGTCCGAGCCCCAAGGAACTGAACAATCCAACCTGGCAGAGAAACGGCTGGAAGGACAAGAACAGTTTTAGATGGAAAGTGGTAAAGGTGGATGACTCTCGCTCAGTGGATGAGGCCTGCAGGAAAGCGCAGAAGATCCTACAGGTCAACCTGTCCCCAGTGATCCAGATCCAACCTCTCAATCACGTGCTGAGAGACTTCAGATACCAGAATAAGTGACAGTTCTCCCACAACACAGACACATCCTTTCCTTGAGCAGATGTTAGTGTTTTACTCTACCTGGCTACCAGTGTTCATAGAAGACTTTTTACATGGGTTTTTGTGTTCCCTGCTGGTTGTTGGGGGTAGAGCAGGTAGTCGGCCCGTGAAAGTTCTGGTTCCTGACGGGGGCCACTCTGAATTGAAAGGCATTTGAAGTTAGGTGATGCTTTTCCTAGCAGGCTGGGAAATGACCGTCAGCCTGTCAGCATTAGTTTACACCACAAAACACGTCAACCAACCATCATTCTGCTTTGAGTTGACTGGCTGCTAGCTGGTGTTGCTGATGAATTTTGGAGCAAAGTTTCCACTGTTAAAATTAAATTTTCTGTCCCTCAACAACAGTGTCAAAGTTCCACCATATTGTAGCGAGCAGCTCTACTCTGCTGTCTTTGGGAGGTGCTGGGAAGAGAAACTCATTCAAACTCAGTCAAAACTCATTTGAAGTGTAGCGCCATCTTGTTAAAAATTTTAAGTATTTTTTACTTGAAGCGCTTAAAATCAGCACTGTTACCTCCGAGGCCCACTGGAAAGAAAAAGAAAATGAAGTTAGCGGTGGGACAACATGATCTCATTGGATGCCCAGATGAACTGGCGAATGAGCAGTGTGGGTTTTCAAAGTCTTCAGAAGAGCAGAAATGGTGGTTGGTTGTTTCCAGCAAAACAAATAAACTAAACAAACTGAGGAAAAATAGAAAAAAAAAAGTTTAGTTTGTCTTCCTTTTTTGTATTTTTGTTGTTTCCACTGGAAATCAGCAAGGCTCTGGGAGCGAGTACAGCAGGGAAATCGAACCCGCAGCCCACACACACACACACACACACACACACACACACACAGATTGATACCTGGCTGATGATGTTTGAACTACAGTCCTTCACAAAGTGTTCCTTTGGTTTAGTTTATCCACACATGGAGACAACAGACTGATCATAGAGTATTTTTGACTGTTGGAAATATTTGATGTCTTACATTGAGTGAACCAGAAAACAGCTAATACAGAAGACAAATCTGGCCTTGTTTAAACAAGTTTGACCTCTGAGATTAATATTTAAATTTTAATTATGGGAAACATTGAGAACTCTGAGATCAATCTCGAAGGTTTTCTTAAACTATCTCAGTTCTGTTTTTACAAATTTCTTACTGTTATTTTTGAGTTTATTCTCTTTTACAAAATATTCTTCCATTCTGTGATGTGGCCCTCGTCCACCTCCATAAGTTGGAAATGTTTTTTTTTTTTTTTTTTTTTTACCAGATATGAAACACCAGATGTGCACTCCAGGTGTGAAATGACCACCAGCTGCTGGAGTCCTGATGTAAGACATTTGTTCGGCTTATTTAAAAATGTTTGTGGTGACGTGTTAACTTGAGCTGCAAGCTTTTCTGTATCCTGCCGCGTTACATTTGAAAACAGTGGCATCAGAAAAAGTTTTGTGTGGCGTCAGAACTCATTTGTGGTCTGCTCTGTTGATTTGATGGTGAGAGTCGCCCAAAAAAAATCTACTTAATAGTTTCTTGAATTCTTCAGCTGTGATCAAACTTGTGGCTCAGCTTAAAACTAAAACAAAATGCACTTTGAGGGTGTGACAGTGCTTCGTTGCTGACTGTTCCTGAACATGAAAGTCATTAATATTATTTCTTGTAGAACATATTTTAAATAATCTCTAAAATTTGGTTTGAATCTCTTTGAACCCACGCTGGTTTTTGCTACAGGTGCTAACTTTGCAATGTTGGTGCTGAATTAAACGACTGGCACAAGAATGTGGTCACGTTTTTTCTTCTATTTCAGATTGGATATTTTGAGTATTTAAGAGCAGTGACTTCCTGTGAGTTATTCTTAGGGACTGAAAGTGCTGCTGCCCCTGCAGGTTGGGTTGAGCATGCCAAACCGCCTCGTGTGCTTTCCAAAGGTTAATACTGTGGTGGAGGAACCACCTGAATCCATTTTCATGTTTTCATCTGTGAGACACTCCTGTGTACCCCACCCAATAAAAAAAAAATGGTTGAGACATTTGGACAAAAGCACATTCCATGAGATAACTACATTGTTATTGAGCAAGAAAGTTTATTCTTGAACTCCAAAACAGTTCTTTGACAAAAGAATCTTAACTCATAGGCTACTTACTAGCTTTTTCCAGAGCTTTTACAGCATCAAGAAACAATGAAAGCTCTGGAAAAAGCCAGTGAGCAGATCTTAATTTAAGGAAACATAATTTCTACTCTTTTTTTATAGAGTCCCCGTCTCCCAAAATAACCCAAATATCAGAACCACTGACTTACAAACTGCCAGATCTTAAGATGCAGGTATAACAGAGCTAAAACATCACCAGGTCAGAAAACGAGGATGATCTTTTGTTTCTGAATGAAGTATCAAAAACCATAATTAAAATAAAAGAAATAAAATGAGATTTCTAAACATCCATTTCATGTTTAAATGCTGTGGAGTCTGTCACTGTCGATTTTGAAATCCATGCACTATTTTCAAATGAGTCATGTGTTTTCCTGTTCAAATGGAGACCACATCAGTGTTTAGTGGTCAGATCTACAGATTTCCACGTCTGTTGTAGTGAATTTTACATTCAGGAAGAGTCTCTCAGTTTCCTTGCACCCTTTTCCTATTTGTCCGTACGCAGTCATGTTCATGCCCACCGACAATTCCCTTTTCTAGATCTTCTGTTAGTCTTGTTTGTGCAACACTTGTATAATAATATTGTATTTCCTACATGAAAACTTTGAAAACTTTTTTTTGTTCAATAAAACTGATCTGAAAATTAAGCCTGTATAGTTTTTTTCCTTGACTGACATTTTCCAGAACATGTTGATTCACTTCAGCAGATGCAGTATCGATGATCTCTAATGTGGAGAAAGTTGCCTTTGGATCAGATTGTATATTCTTAGATTCTTGATTTAACCGAGCCAAAAGCTGAGGGTCGTTGATCTGTGGTTGAGCATCTGTAGTCGGCCGTCAGCTGTATTTTGAATGAATAGTTTAACGTTTTGGATAAATACACTTAATCCCTTTCTTTCCCAAGAGTGAGATGAGAAGATTTTTGGTGGAAGAGCTTCAATGAATCTACTTTTTTGATAGTCTTTTTTTTTTTCTCATAAAAATGCCAAATGTTAATTGACTCCAGCTTCTCAGTTTTGAGGATTTGCTGCTTGTCTTGTTCTCTTGTGTTACTAGATTAAATATGATAAGTGTTGTTTTTACACTCCTGTTTGTGCACTGATTAAACAATATACAACATGTTTATTAGGGAGCTTTAGAGATGCCTGTAGGTGTATTTCTGAACTTTGGACAGAGCCAGGTCAGCTGTTTCTCCCTGCATCAAGTCCTTATACTAAGCTAGGTTAACCACTTTTAACTCTGGCTTCATACTTAAAACTTAGGCATGAGATTAAAAGCAATTGTCTCATCTCACTCTCTGAAAGAAAACAAGCAGGTGTATTTCCAAACTGATGAACTTTCAATCAATCTGGGCTCCTGTAGCAACCGTCTGGTTTATTTTCTCATTGACAGTTTTAGGTGCAGTGGTGGAAGGTAACACAGTACATCTTAAGTACTGTATTTCAGTACAATTTTGAGGTACTTGAGTACTTTCATTTTATACTACTTTACACTTAAACTCCACTACATTTCAGAGGGAAATATTGTACTCTTTACTCCAGCACAGTTATAGTTACTTTTCAGATCAAAATTTGAACTGTAAACCAGAGGCTTGATTTTATATTTTTTTATATATATTATATTTTATATTGGGATTAACATTATTTGCTCTTTTTCTGTAAATCATTGTCAGAAAAGTCACATTAAATCTTCTTTGATTCAGTGTTGTAAAACAATAAAACATGAAAAATTCCAAAAGGGGTGAATACTTTTTACAGTCACTGTATATCTGTTTATATTTAATAAAAATAACACTATGGACAGTTTGCATAATGAATACTTTTCCTTTAGATAATTTAAGGAAATTTTGCAAGTAATACTTCTCTACTTTTACAAGATTTTGAATGCAGGACTTTTACTTTTATAAAGCAGTATCGCTACTTTTAAAAGATCTCAGCACTTCCTCCACCAGTGGTTTGGTGACTGCTTGGCTGAACATGAAACTCCTAGTTGAACAGGAACATCAGTACAGTAAATGAAAAACTCTAATTAAATTTATAATCAACTACCACTCCCAAGGTGCATTTCGGTAAGACACGTCCAGTCACAGAGCTTCAAATTCTGCTTCAAATAGCTGAAACTAAAGATGTAGACGTGTAGTAGAAACCTGATGAAACATTCAGCAGTTTAAATCAGTTCACTCTCGGATTTGGATGAGCATAGTAACTGTCCCGCCATGTTTTGTTAATACCTGCAACCACAAAGCGCTCTGAATTTCTTAAAATTCGCGCCTCTGACTAGCATCTCCATAGCAACAGCGGCAGAGAATCACGGGTATTGTAGTTATTGATTTAGAGCCATCCATTCCAAACTGACAAGAGAAAATGTAATTTCTCAGAAATAAAGATAAAATAAGTAAAACTAATGTCCATTAGACTAAATCTATGTCGAAGATCCTTAAAAGGCAACTCTGAAACAGAATTTTGTAGTCTGAAAATACCACCGAAGCAACTTCAACAGCCCCTTTGGTTTGCAATATGTGTTAAATGTCAGTTAAACGAGTCCATACTTCATGTCAAAGCTGAAGGTCAGCCAGGTGAAGTTGATTAAAAATGTGAAGCAAGTGCGGTCACACCAAACACATTTTAAACAGTTAATATTAAATGACATTAAAATCAAACAACCCTGAGCTAAAGATCACTTAGCTCGCAACAAGCTAGTAGCAATGAAGGGACGAGATGAGGAGTTAAAATGAAATATAACGTGCAGTAGGACATTAATCACCTGCGTGTTGATCACTTTGTCTCCACGAAGAAAGAAGAAAATGACCTTCATCTTCATACTGTGAGTAGTCTGTGTCCTCTTATTGCTTGCTCCTGGATTAACAGCTGCCGTGACAGTGTATATTTAACGCTACGTGAGGTGCAGTTGTAACTTTCATGGAGGTTATCTGTATCAAATGTATATTCCCTGTTTGCACGCGCAGTGGGGTTGTGTTGTTGCCGCTGTCCACAAACAGACAGAGACCACCAAAGCTCTTTATTCCCTCAGTTCTGCCAGGCAAGTCACCTGTTGACTGGTATTTTATGTCTTGTATTTCTGGTATTTTATAATGAAGTCTGTGCAGAAAGTCCTATATCCTAGAATGTTTTTATCCTTTTGTCGTATTTGCCATATGCTGTATAATTACCAAATATAGCTTTATGGGCAAACAACCATTAAATTAATTCATTAGCCAATCAACGGACAGAAAACCGATCTAGAAATATAGCCGCAAGCGTCAATAATCGAAATCCAAGCAGATTGCAAAATTTATTTAGACATTTTTAGAGCAGAAGACCAGATGCAGATGACTTCAGAGACTAAAATGATGAAATGCCAAGCCATTTTTAAGATAATTGCGAAAACATATACTTGATTATTACAGTATCACCTTGAGGTCAATGAGTGTCATTATTAGCCATCGAGAAACTGCAACATTCCTTCATTAATCTCACACTGATACTTAATGAAAATAAAACAAAATGTATGTTTTTTTCAAGATCCAAAAACTCAGACTACAGCAATCTGTATGTCTCTATCAATGGTTCAAACATCGAAAGGGTTACAGAATATAAATACCATGGCATCTGGCTCAACGACAAATTCACATTCAATCACCATATCAAGAACCTTGTTGACAATACTGTACAGGAATAAATCCAACTTCCCCCATATCTGTGGGTAGAGAACTATTTTATGGGTCTTAGATTATGGGGATGTAATTTACAGAAATGCTGCTGCCTCCACACAGGCCTTTAGACTCAGTTTACCACTCAGTCCTGAGATTTATTACTGGTGATGGTTACAATACTCACCACTGTCTCTTTTATGATAAGGTCGGCTGGCCCTCTCTGACTGAGAGATGCAATAATCACTCTTATCTGTATATCTATATAAAGCCCTGCCTGGAAAGTTGCCATCATACATCACAACTCTGTTGCACTGGAACTCCGGTCCACTTCTAACCCGCTCCAGTGACTGTCAGGCTCTTCAGGTACCTCGTGCCAGGACTGAACTTGGAAAGAAGCTTTTAGTGTTGATGCAGCAAACTCATGGAATCTCTTGTAATGTGACCTAAAACTGAATACTCTCATACCTCTAGGAATATAATTAATAATTCACTGCCTGTCTGTAACTGTTTTAACAGATTTTGCTGACTATGTATGTTTCTTTGTTGTTGTTGTTGTTGCGGTTTGTTGTTGTTTGTTTTGTTTTTCCATGTGTAATCTCAGCATTGGTGTAAATGAGGGTTGTACATCACATGCATGACTTGCTATATTGTTGTTAAGTAACACTTACGTACCCAGTGACTTGAACCCTGAACCTTTGAATCATAATCAGTAGCTTAACCCCTGGACCATCGGCTTTGCTGGTGAATCTGCCATCTTTTCTTTTCACAACCTCAAAGTGTGGTAAAATGGAAGTTGATGGGACTTTCAGGCAGCTGAAGTTCAAATATTCACCAAAATTACAGATTTACAGATAAATAGCTGAAAGACTAATCACATGACTGTTATCAACAAAGAAAACTTTTCTGATGTTTAATGAAGTTTGCTTTGTGCCAGACTGGATTCAACCCAGTGACCTTACAGTTACAGGGCATGTGTTTAGATCACTATACCATCAGGACAGCACAGTTGTCTCTGACAGCAGTTGACACTAAACATTAACTTAGTTCTGCATACAATGAAGTACTGCATTGAAGTCAATGAGAGTGAATAACTTGGATGAATGAAGTGTGTGTGATGCATGCAAACAAAACCCTAACCCATCTGGCTGGTAGAGGCCTGGGAGGAAGACAAGAGAAAGAAGTTAACAAGGAAGCCACAAGTACCCAGGTGTAGGTAGTTTCCCAACGCTCTCTCCCACCCACCAGTTCCTGAGCCAGGAAACCAAACCAACCTAACAAGCAAAAGGCAGAGAGAGGGACCTCACAAAACAACAATAGTTAAATTGTTGGGGATACAATTCTGAAAAAAATCACGCGTCAACCTGCTTCTCTCGGTGTATTGTCAGATATTTTGGTGAAATGTGTTCAAAACGTGCCTGTTAAGAATGGAATGATTTCTCAGTACCTAGGAGAGAGTTGTGCCCGTCCCCTAAACGCCTCTTATGCAGACTATCGTTAGACACTACAATTTACCGATGTTCCCTAAATGCCTCACACGCAGGCTATCAGTAGATGCTATAATATACCCATGTTCCATAAATGCCTCACATGCAGGCTATTAATAGACGCTACAATTTACCGATGCTCCCTAAATGCCTCACACGCAGAATATCTGGAGACTACAATTTTTAGATGAGTGGAAGTTGATAAGATGAACTGTAGTGCCTGTTCAAAACGTGCTTGAGACATCCTGCACTATGTCTTGAAGTTCCCACGTTTGAGGAACAGGAATAGAGCTTAACTCTCTAAACTTTTTCAATTCATTTTCTATGGTAGTTCTTCACTACGAGTGTAATTCCACCTCCGACCACAGTGTGGGTTGCAACAGCACAGTGGCGTTGTCCATATTGACGTTCTGTGACTTTATGGGCAGAAGAAGCAAATCAACGTTATTTATGAGGTATTTTTATATTTTTCTCATCCAAACAACTTCACACATCCACATTGCACTTCCTCGTTTCCTCAGCAATCCACCTGCCAGGTATGAAGTAGATCTGATGAACAGTTGTCGAGATATGCGAAGGACAAACTTACATACATACATACAGACAAACAGAGATGAGATTCCTTGCTTTGTATAGAGAGATAGAAAATGTTGTGCTTTCAGTTCAAATTACAGTATGACACTTTGTATCACTATGGACTGACCGTTTGACCGATCTGAACACCATTTGAAATATGTGACATCTAGTATCCAAAGAATGTCCAAAAGAGTTTTAGTAGCAATTGGGTGAAGACTTGTGGAGATGTAGATGTTAATTGATTTTGCATATTTTGAAAAATATAGGGTGACGGGCTTCTGAACTGACCATAGGTTGCAGTGAGGATATCACAATTCAGTGGATGTGCTGAAAAAAATTCAGTGATTATGAGTGATTTATTTTGATTTTTTAAATTTTGAGTGTGAAATGTCTAGAAATTTAGATTTGTTGTAATAAGCCACCCCCACTTTAATCAATCATTACCAAATTTTATGCATCGACTTCGTCATGATCCTAGATCATGTGAACCAAATTTTGTACAAATCCATGTGGCCGATTACGAGATATAAACTTTTCACAGTTGTGCCGCCCCGTTGTGGCAGAATATCCTAATACTATATACTATATATACTGTGTAGCAAACCTTGGACCTAGCATCCAACCACATGCACCAAGTTTGGTTACAATTGCTTAAGCCAATTTTAATTTATGAGCATTTATGTAAAATTGAACTTAAAGTCACAGGTCTAAAAATGTATAATTTCAAAATGGATTGACGTATCGAAATTTCCTTGATAACTTTAGATTAGCGAAGTCCATAGATGATCCTGCCAAAGTTTCGAGACGATAGCCCCAACATTTTCTGATGGGTTCTTAAAAATAGGATTTTGAGAAAATTGAGAAAAAGTTTCACAATTTGACATTTTTAGAACAAAAAACCATTAGAGCTAGGGGTGCAACGGATCACAAAACTCACAGTTCGGATCGTACCACGGATTTGAGTCACGGATCGGATCATTTTTAGGATCAGCAAAAAAAAAAAAAAAAGGAGGGGGGGGGGACAAATGAAACTTTGTTTTCCATTTATTCTGTAACACACTTACAACAAGGAACTTTTGCTCATAGTCTTATATGAAGCATGATATCTTCCTCTTTTAAACACAATAGTGAATGAAACAGCCTGTGTTCACATCATCAAAACTTGATGATAACTTAGAAACATGAACACACGTCTTGTCCTGCAGCTTGTTGAACGAGCCACAAAACTAACATTCACTGAGGAAAAGTGCACCGCTAACATCAGTTAGCAGCTACGTAGCTAATTAGTTGCTCAGCTGCAGCACATTAAACAGCAGGTAAACGTACCTGCAAATGTCACTTCGGACCCGTTAGATGCTGGTTTGATCGTTGCTCTTCAAAATCCCTGTGAGCGACATGCTGTGACTTGTACTCACAGCAGTTTGTTTACTTTGTCTTAAATGAGACATTAAATTTTGCAATTAATCTGCTGTTCACATGTGTGCTGAATCGTGGGGGGCGATCCATATGATCATGGATCGACTACGATCCGTTACACCACTAATTAGAACTATTTGGAGATTAAAATGATGAAAGAATTTTGACTCTAGGCCAAGCTGTATTCGAGATAACTGTTGAACCTCAAGTTTGCCATTTTGACCGTTGTCATCTTGGATTTTGGAGCCAGAAATTACCATATTTGGACGAGAGGGTGGAGCAGACCCTAATGCTAGCCACTAGCTGTTAGCTTGGTTAGCACGGTACATTTACAGTCGATGGTTAACTGTGATAATGCTAATGCTAATTTTTGCTAGCAAGAAGCAAATTTAAAACCACCAAAACAAAATGTACTTACCAATAAAACTGAACATCTGACTCCTTAGAGGGTGTTTTTGTACAACCAAATGCTGAACAAGGCTTTTTTTAGGCCACCAAAATGTTACAATTAACATTCATGAACATATTAAAATATAACTATTTAAAAAACTGGATACTGCATTCCAAAATGGTGCCCCATTTAATCCAAGGTAAGTGCTCACTGGATGCATAAGCTGAATTTGTTTAAGGCTTTTGGGGCCCACAGAGCATAAGCACTAGCACTAATGGATAAAATTCTGATAAGACAAAGTCAGCTTGGGCTGCCACTCAGAAAAATGTATTCTCCATTTCACAGCTGCTCCATTTGTAACTAGAAGAGAGCATTCAGTAGAGTGCAGATCAACACCAGGTGAGTACAGTCAAAATGGCAGCGTAGGTGACAAAAACAGTGATATATTCTTCTTATATTGTTCCTAACTTTAGTGAATCATAACATATTGGGTTTGGAATTAATCTGTAGATGCTCCAGTTCAAGATGAGACCAAACTTTTCTATGGATGTCAGTTTTTGAGCCACGAGAAAGGCCAAAATGTGACCTGCAACAGATTAGGTGAGCCTTGTTTTTAGTCTAGCAATGGCTATATTGTAAAAATGCGAGGACTGCTGAAACCGGCTCTCACGGTACCGAAATTTGGCACCGATTGATCTAACTTGGCAAAAAGGCATGATTGGTTGTCCCTAGAGGAAACAAAATTCCAAACTGAAACTGAACTTGTTGACTGTTGTCACTTGTTGCCCCTACCGGCCAGTTAAGAGGAGTCAGCAGTCAATGGTGGTATAAAACAGAGTAGTCAATGGCGTTATAAAATAGGTTTTCAAAAATTGTGAGTCACCGCAACAACGAGAGGTCCTTGAGCATACAGGCATAAATGTGTACAAAAAATGTTAGGCTGATGGGTCCAGTAGTACGTGAGATTAGCTGTGGACAGATACACACAGACACAAACACACGACCAAACACGTGATCCCCTCCAGGCTTATGCCTGGCAGAGATAATGATTGTGTGTTGGAAGAGGTCTTTTTTGGCCAGTGTGGATCATGTGATCCTGCAATAGAGTTGCAAAGTGCTAATTCAGGAGTTAATTCAGACGCCCTGGTTCTGGAAGTAAAGATCCTATTCATTTTTCCCACAGATAACGTTACATGACACAGTTTGAACACTTCTACAGCTTGGATCAATATGAAACTCTCCCGGTTAGATCATCAGTACAAAAGATGAACAACCATATCAGGAAATATCTGGTTCTTTAGTGAAAAATCAAAAGTACAAGAATGTGTACATAAAAATTTGGGGTAGAAGTTAACTACAACTCCCAAGGTGCATTTCAGCAGCAAACAACCAATCACCAAGCCTAAAATTAGGTAACATGTACTGCTAAAGGCAAGCAGAAGCTAAAGATTACAATGTTGAGTAAACTGATTTTACAGACATCAACACAGTGAATCAGTTTGCTTTTAATTTCTGGGTAACCTGAGTAAATTCAGCAACTATGGCTAATGTTTGCAACTTCAGCGATGAAGCGTTTTGAATTCATTAAGCTCAAATTCAGTCCAAGTAGTGTTCCAATTCAAAGTCCACAGCTAGCCAAGTACAGTCAAATGGTGTTCTTGCTACGCCCGTTTTATCGAGGATACATCAGGAGCTGACTGTGTGGACATGGGTTAGCCAAGTATCCCAAAATGCATTTCACCCCAACTGGCAGTGATGGCAGAGATTTCGATCCAGGCTAAAAGCTGTTGAAATTTTCAGTCTAGGATCTGTTAATATGTCACTTTATTAAGTTTAATATTTTTTCAGGCGAGAAAATAACCATTTAGATTCCCAATATGTGATCAGTTCATCCAAATAGTGCCTATTTGGAAATTTGCACTGATGTTTTTGGAGATATGGGGAGCCGCTGGCTGGGTGAGACCAGCCAGTCATCTCTGCCGCTGGCAGCCCGACTCCTGAGATTCGGTCCAGGGTGCAGACACCCTCTCTATGTTTAAGAGTAGGCTTAAAACTTTCCTTTTTGATAAAGCTTATAGTTAGGGCCGACCAGGCTCACCTTGGATCAGCCCTTAGTTATGCTGCTATAGGCCTAGACTGCTGGGGAACTTCCCATGATACACTGAGCTCCTCTCTCCTCCCCCTCCTCTCCATCTGTATCCATTCATGTAACATCAATGCATGTCACTAACTTTGCTTCTTCCCCGGGGTTTTTTGTTCTTACTCATCTCGCAGGAAATCCTGGGATGCAGGCCAAGCCTTCGCGGTCCTTTGCAGTCCTGTTGGCATCCTTCCCTGGCTATTGCTACCTATACTTATTGTTATTGTTATGATTGTTGTCCCCGCCCCCTCCTCCCCCTTTCCCTCTTTCTTTCTCTCTCTTAACCCAACCGGTCAAAGCAGATGGCCGCCCACCAAGAGCCGGGTTCTGCTTGAGGTTTCTGCCCATTAAAGGCTGAGTTTTTCCTTACCGCTGTTGCCAAGTGCTTGCTCATGGAGGAATTGTTGGGTCTCTGTAAATTAAAGAGTACGATCTTGACATGCTCTATGTGGAAAGTACCCTAAGATGACTTTTGTTGTGATTTGGCGCTATATAAATAAAAATTGATGGATTGAAATTGATTGATGATCGGACATGATCTGAACTGATCTCTGCAATCCCTTTGTAATTCACCACTGGTTCTAATATTTCCGTAGCATTTTGGTATATGATATAAGTCCCTTTGGATGATAAATTTTGGTCTCACAGATGAAATCTAATAATTGTAGCTGCCACATTAGGTCGTCTGAATGTTAAGTGAAGCTTCATGTTTTTACTGGATAGAACAACAAGGCTCTATCCCAACTAAGCTGCTTAAGGAAGTTTTACCCTTAGTTAGTACTTCTTTACTAAATATGATCAATCTGTCTTTATTAACAGGCTATGTACCACAGTCCTTTAAAGCAGCTGTAATAAATCCTCTTCTTAAAAAGCCTATTCTTGATCCAGGTGTGCAAGTTTGAACTTGACATACTTTGTATTGAGCAAGGCCTAGAATGTTGCCTCACAGCCCAGCGTTGTTCTTGGGGGCTTGGTAAAGACCCACTGGAAGTGAACAAATTGCGCAACATCACCTCTGCTTCCTCTTGTTTGTTGCTTTGAGCTAGTGAGTAAGACACTCATCAGCAAACACTGTGTAAATAAGAAACGCACCAACAATTTGTGACTTTGTGCCAAACTGAACTTCGTTTTTGTGTGTATCTGCAATCTTGGAGGCAAGGAAGAGAAATCCTAGAAATGATCTTCTACTCCACAGACATGGTGGTAAAAACACTGGTAAAAACCAAACTTACTAATCCACCACTGCATTTATTTTCTGTTGTCTGTTTTTCGGGAAGTTACTGCCAAAAGTAAAAATGTTAAACTTTTGACACCTGCCTTTTTTGCGTTGCTGGTCAGTCCTGTGTAGCCTGAAATTTCACTATGTCTTGTATTGTATAGTGTTGTATTCAATCAGTTAGTCCACCACTTTGATCCAGAATGAAATGTCTCAACTACGTACAACATTTATGTAACATCCCCTCAGGCTGAATTGTAATTACTTGGATGATCCCCTGATTTCCATCATGTCGGTCAGCCAGTCCACCACTTTGCTCCAGACTGAAATATCTTGGATGGATTGCCATAAAATGTACATTCATGGTGTCCAGAGGATGAGTGCTGCTGACTATGATGATCCCCTGACTTTTCCTGTAGAGCCACCATGAGGTTGACATTTTTGGTTTTGAATGAATATCCCAACAACTCTTGGAAGGATTACCATGAGATTAGAGATCCATATGCCTCTCAGGATAAATTGTAACTTTTCATGCAGAACGGCCATAAGGTCAAAGTTTAATTCATCCAATAGTTTGTTTTATGAACAAATACCTGCAAAAACATAGCTTTACTTTGTCTTTAGTGCTAATTTGCAAATTCTAGCATGGTAAACTAAGATAGTAGCCATGGTAAACAGTATACCTGCTAAATATCAGCCTGTTAGCATGCTGACGTTAGCATTTAGCTCAAAGCACCACTGTGACGTACAGTTTCACAGAACTGCTAATATGTCTGTAGACTATACAGTGCACGAGAGGGCTGTAAATCATGTACATACATGCACTGATTCTTTTCACTGTGAATGTCACCTGTTACATGTGTGTACATCTGATTCCTAATGGTCCTCCTCTGGTTTACTAATGTTATGATTGTTCTTCTGTAGCCAGCTAGCTAGTTTAGCTAATTAATTTATCTCTGCGAGTTGGTGAACTCCCTGGCTGACCTGTTTTAAAATGAGAATCATGTAAAAGAGGTTTAAATATGCAATGGATACATAAATTATAATGTGCTAAAAGACTGAGGGTAAAGCTATCAGGCATGGTTTTGAAAGGGCTGAAAGAGACACCACCCTCCAAACTCTTTGTATACTGAGTATCTCTCTAACTAAAGCAATGTTGCCAGATGGGAAATGTTAAAGTATCTTACCAGAGGCTTGAAATTATCATATTTTGAGGAAAATTATTGTACAAGTAAGTCATAACCAAGAGAGCAAATAGGCGTAAATGTGTAACTTTCAGAAAACACGTGTTTATTGAGACGAACAACTCTTCGACACCGCCTACAAATCTAGCCACATTGTTTAAAAAATGTTAAAAAATTGCTGATGTAGTATGATGCATGGAAGGGGGTAGTCTGATTGGCTGGAAAGACGTCACGTGAAAAGACATGTGTAAACACATCTAGGATCCATATTTTACTATCCTGATCGTGTTGGCAAATGAATTAAAATGACTACAATTACTAATACTAAGTATCACAAAATGATCAAATTATCGTACATTATGGGACTTTTGGCATTATTGATCGTACATTGTACAGAGGGCAAAATTATTGTACAAATATGATAATTATTAATAATAGTATAATAATATTATAATAATTATAAACACTGAACTAAAGCCCTATGAACACCACTTCAGCCACTCTATGAAGAAATCCGAATACTGACAGTTCGTTTGTGCCTAGTAAAATTAATCTACCGTATATTCCTGCCTACTTTTTCATTGCAGTTTTTTCACAACTTCCAACTCTTGTTTTCCAGTTCATGCTTGTTAAGCCATCAAGTCTGTAAGTAACAAATATGATTATTGAAATGGCGCAACTTGTTTGTGTAATGTTATTAAAAGGCTGATCCAAATTTTAAAATAATAGTAATGATATTTTCTCATTTAGCGCTAGGAGTATCTACCCATGCATGAGATTTCTTCCTGTGACCAGTCTAAATGTCATACAAACAACTTGACTACATTTACATTCACTCAAAATAATTATTCCGAATACGACAATATTCCGAATTTGATATGGGTCAGCACTTACTGTTTGGATTTTGAATTAGGCCTTATTCCAAATGTAGCATTTTCCGATTATGAAGAATGGGATATGCCGATATTATTCAGGTTTTAGGAGTATTCTTTGGACATGTATACAGCACATTCAGAATATGCGTCTCAATTGGGGTTTTTACTGCAGTTTGCGACACACAGCCTCTTGCCTATTTACGGTCGACTCTATGTATTACAAACACACCAACTAGCCAACAGTCTGTAAGGCTGGGATAGAGATGCATGACAAGCTGGTTGTGTAACGCACCCCCGCACAGGCAAAATGACGTATGCTGGAGCAGGAAGGCAGACAGAGGAGAGGAATGAGAGGAGAGTTCAGGGCGGGATAGAAAAACAGAGCTCGCCATCTCCATGACGGCGATGGAGGGGATTGGTTATTATCCTGACATGCAGCCATGGACTGACAACTTGACTCAGCAGTTTAGTAATCATGAAACCTAGGTACTGGATGTGCCTGTAACTATAAATTTATATCAGTCATATCAGTATCACTTATAAATATCAGGCAGCAGCTCACTAATGTTTTTCACCACGCTGGTTTACTTCACTGCCTGCGGAGATCTTGTGATTCCCGTTCCTACTGGAGCAGAGGGAAACTCTGAAAACCCTCTGCATGTAAACAGGAATATTAGTGGAATATTCATTTTCATTAGCCGTGTAAACAGCTCAGTAGGAAAATTTTCTTTTTTGTTATAAGGTCAAAAAACTGAATGTTTTGTGCATGTAAACATAGTCACTGTTTCATAACAAATCCTGCTGATGTGAAATCTCATTACCACGGAAACAAATGAGCAATGCAACCTCAATGCCCGTTGTGTCAATGTATTTTCTTGACCCTTGAGCTGGAGTGTCATGTCAGGGCGGAAAAATGTAGTGATTCAGGGGGGCATAGCCGGACAGGTTGTGCCCGAGCTCTGTGCTCTACCTCAGTGCTCAGTGACATGTCTGCTGACAGCATCTGTCTGCTGTGGGAGGTGGAGCAGGTGGAGAACGAGACCTCAGAGCCAAAGGGGGGGTGGGGGTGGGGGTGGACATTTCAGTGGGCGGCGACTTGTTGAGCAAAGCAAGATGCTCAGCTGGCTGGTTTTTGATCTGTGATTCACGGCAGTTACAGTGGAAATATGTCAGAACATCCGTAGAAACTTCTCAGACACAACAGAGCTAAATACACCCTCGCCCCTGAGTTCTGCTACCTGAATCTGGATGCCGTTATTTTCAAATATAATGTATTGAGAAACTTCTCTTTCTCTGACTGAGCCAATTGTCTGTGTCCACATGTATCGTCTGCTGCAAGTAGATTCAAAATGTCCAGTGGAAAGAATAAAAGAGAGAGGAGAGTGCAGCCAGTGTTTTGCATTAGCCTGGCAAGCTAATGGTCAGTAATGGATGAAATGAAGCAAAGTTATAGCTTCAGGTTAAGGTCTCAGATTTGGTAGAACCAGTTGGGTCTTAAAGACGCAGGTATGGGCCAGTTTCTGGTCTCAGTTTTAGGACCATGCAGAAGTCTATTGCCTCCTCAAAGCGCTGAAGTGGTGTATTTAGAGATTTATTGAAACCAGCAGGCTAAAGGGGGCCTGGGTTAACAGCTGGTTGCACTGTAGCTACAATAGCAAGCAGCTATTAGCTGACTGCCAAAACAGACGGTGTTTGTTTACAGCTTGGAGGCAAACAGCTAATCTGTAATGCTAGCAGGAAGTCCTTTAGTCCAGTTTCAAATCCCACAATTGGAGAACTATATTTCAACAAGTTTCAACACACTGTTCTTTGCAAATGTTTTCCAAAGAGGTTGAAAGGTTTAAAGTGGCTATAATCAATATTTTTCATAATAACAAAGTAGTGTGCACAGTCATGAACCTACATGAGTTATCAGCAACTCAGCCGCTCTACCTAGTTTAACAGCAATCACATGATCAACACTCAGCCAATCATGAATGCTGATCATTGGTTTCAACTCTCTACTCATTTTGCCTTTGTTATTCAAGATATTATCCAGGATAACAAGTCAGTCAAATTAGCTGGATGAGAATTCACAGTGTTATTATAGCCTGATAACAGCATGTTAGCCTGAATTACTTAAACCAGATTTGAAGAACTGGGCTCAGGACTGAAATGGCAGAAATTCAAGCCAAACTCTTAACATCCGCTGCTGCTCACTGCCCGACACAAACATGCAGTAATTATTCACCTGCAGACGAATTAGAGTGTGACGCTGAGTTTACTGACCTGAATGACTCATGTCATCCACCTCAAGGTGTAATTATGAGTCTTTACTGCTTACGCACCTGGTGTGGAAGTTAGTATGCACACAGACTATCTCAGTGGGCTTTTCAGTGTAGTACAGTGCATGTGTCAACCTGTCCCTTTATTTCATGACGAAATATGTCAAAATAATAAAGGAAAAGGAGGTAACGACACCACAACCACACAAATACTTTGAATAAAAAGGGGGAAGAGGACAAAGTGCTGAATGTTGGTCTCGGATCTGGACATGGCCTTGTCGCTGTTTATCTGGGTTTTTTTTTTTGCCTTGGCGTTGATGATGTCAATGAACTCTGGCTTCAGGGAGGCTCCACCAACAAGGAAACCATCACCATCAGTCTGGAAGCCCAGCTCCTTACAGGTGGCACCGGTCACAGAACATCCATAGATGATCCTCACAGAGTTGGCAACAGCTTCGGACACGTGGGTCTTGAGTCACTCCCTCAGCTTGTGGCCTCAATGACTCATGTGGTGTTTACTTGTCTTGAGCTATCAGGAGTGTTTGTTGGACAACCTCGGTTCAGATTTTCTCACCACAGACCAGCTGCAGTCACAAACTTGTGTTTGTTCCTCGGAACATTCTGGAAAACTATAATAATATGGTGGAGCCAATTATAGGACTTTCTAGAGCTAGGGATGGTATCTACTAGCCAGTTCCATTTTGGGTCTAGTTCCCAGTTAGCAAAAGAACTGCATTGGTTAAGCTCAAACTTCTATCTTTATTATTATTATTATTATTATTATTATTATTATTATTATTATTATTGTTATATTTTTTATTAGCAAAGTGCAATAGAAAACAAAGGTAACAGGCTTCTCATTGAAAGCCGACCAACACTGTATTTAAAATAACAGAAATAATAAGCTGTAGTTAATTACTATTAATTCCGTAACGGCTTAAATAAAAAGTCTGATATACAGTATAGCTTGTGAAACACAGTAGGCTACAGTTGTTAGTTGAATGTGTCAGATACATTTAATTAACATTCACATATTATGCTGCTCAAATCATTTTCAGGTTGTAAACATTAATTAGGCTGCCGCTGAAAACTGTTTCTGCCTTCTCAATCAACAAAAGCTGATCAGAGATCTTCGAGTTGTTATTTTAGCCTTTTGTTACTTGCAAACGTTGAAAGATCTACCTACTAAAGGATACGAAAAGATCTGAATTTGATACTGGATTTGAATTTGATAAAATGAATTAAATTCCACCCCCATCTAGAAAATTTCCTGCATATGCTGCCAGAATTTACCTCTTTTGATACTACCAATAGGGGTCACCATAGTTAGAAATTGTACAATTGTACAAATTGTACAGTCTGACAGATATAAAATAATGACCTTCAAGTAAATATTTCATTCACAATAAATGTTTGTTTTGGTTCAGATTTACAAATTGTGCACAACCTCCAGCTCAATCTTCAGGCAAGATCCTGCTATGTTTGTTAGCCAACGTGTGCACACAGGAGAACAGGCTGTCTTCAGTCTTGTTTGTAGTAACTGTTTCTATGATGTGCCTGTTCAAGGATGCAGTATTGGCTAGCATGAGCTGACACTGGCTCAGGATCCTGAACTATCTGGATAGTTTGTGTGTCTACGCCTGCTAAGAAGAACTGTGTTGTGGTTCATATGCACCTGAACAAACAGAAGACAAAGCTTGAGTCATCAAGTTAGAAGGATCTTCGTTGGTACTGTTCTGTACTTCAGGACTGTGAGACTTACGCTGACCTTAGAAGGTCAGCAGATCTTTGGTCCCCTGTGCCCTGCTGCAAATGTGGCCTGTGCTGAATAGGTTACTGGACAACTAGGCTTATGGAGCTGAAAGCAGCCCTCCTTGCTCTCTGGCAGTTTCTTTGAGGATATTGACTCTTTTCTACAAAAGAACTTTTCCAGGAAGCCTAGTAACCTTTTTAAGGAACTCAAGAACTTTATGTGTTTTGACAGGAGGAAATGGAGAAGTCTAAATTCAGTTCCTGGTTTGCTCTGGGGTTAGTACTTTCTGAAGGCAAAAGAACTATCGGGACAGATTTGGATGTAGTGAGTGTTGCTGATTGGACAAATACAAACCTCATGGCTGCTATAACTCCTGTATAATATTAATTCATACGTACCTTAAACAACTCTGGTTTTTGTTGGTATTAACTTCCCAGCTAGTCTAGAAAAGAGTTAAATAAAGATCTTGAGAGAATGTTGAAACAAAATGTAACATTATTTGCTTATTGATTAAATGAGGTAATGTGCTAAAGCATAAAATTAACTTTAAAACACTCAGACAAACACACATCAGATTGTCACTATATATGTGGACATTATCGACAATGACCATCCAGTCAATGAAAGCAACACTTCAGGAGACGAGTCAAAGTAACCGGAGTAGGATACAAGTTAGGCCCACATTCTTTCTCAGGCATCGGCAACCCATGTCACTCAGTATATGCTGTGGCAAAGATGTAACAACTAATAATTTCTCAGGTGCTACCTGTGCCATGACAGTGAAAAGACAAACAGGAAAGCACAGGAAAGATACTAGCCCTTTTCGACCAAATATTTGCAGGAACTCTGAAGCCACAGGTACTAAACTCAGGAAAAGGGAAGTCCCCTTTTGTGCATTCCTGTTTGTTGTTGTGTTCTTTGTATTTACTACATGTTTTCTCATTTCTGTTAATCAGGATTTGTTTTTTTCACTTGATCGCTGATCCTACCCTCTTGTTTGCTCTTGCTCTTACCACATTCACACTCTTATGTCATTCCAGTGAGACTCGTAGGAAAACTAGCTACATAAAACTGTTTTAAACTCAATCAAGATTTCCCACCTCTTATTAGGGTTGGGCGATGTTCTCCATAGTCAGATCGTTCTATCGTCACCCTGTGAGATTGGCAATACCCGATGTTATCACCCGGGTGGGTTAGGGCAAAACTCGGAAAAGACTCGGCAGCCAGACTTGTCTCCATTCATTGTTTCGGAGAAGCTGAGATTGTTATAAAAATGAGAATAGCTGGTCCACCTCAAAGGTCAATCCACATTAATTAAGCCTGGTCAGGTTCGTCTAACCCATTGTTGCTAACTTCAGGGCTAATCACCTTCACTTTAATCAGCAGGTGGTAAGCAAGACACAGGAACTTGGCTTTGGTCTTGTGGAGTTGTAGCATTTATTCATTGACAAATAGCCTAAACTGTACACACACTGCACTGCTATGTTCACAACTATAAAGCTAATTTCATACTCTCTGCCCCAGTAGCCAGTCTCACCATGACACACACTCTCTTTCTCGACCGCATGCTCACTACGCACACAACCTACACACTGAGCTGTTCCTTAAAGGAGCTATGATACTAGTATAAGACTGTAGTAAGTTAGTTAAAATTGCCTTAATATCGGCGCAGGAAAAAACAATCGTTGAGCATCCCTTCAATTGTCAATATACAATCTGACTGCCAATTGGCACAAACCTACCTCTTATCATAATATTGACTCTATCACCCAGTGTTTGTTTACTCTGTAAATATATGCAAGTAAAAGCACTCATAGTGTCTGTGTTTTACCAATCAGAGCAATTCAGCCATGAAAATGCTGCCCAATAGTTCCTGAACCATCTCAAAGTACTTCTCCCCCAAATAGGAACTGTTTTTGCATTAGGAACTATGGCAGAGGAATTAAATTTAGTCCCTGGTTCCACCAGGTGAAAGGCAAATAAAGTTCCTCAAAAGGTTCTTTGTTTCCTTGGGAACAGGGTGTTAAGCCCCAGTAAACCATGTCTCGTTGCACAGTGATAACTCTCTACATCTACAGACAGAATGGTCACAGTTCTCCAAACTGTGGAAGTCAGTTCATCAGAGCATCTGTTCTCTCAGAGCGGGGAGTTTATGGAAATCTGATACTGCTCCACCAAGGCGGAGGCTCACCTATAATTTGCCTCCAGGGAGTTGAGGCTTTGTGCACTCTGCTGGAGCCTGAAAAATTATAAAACTTACCCATAAGTTAGGATGCCTTTTTTAAAAAAAATGAGTGGTCAACATTCAGTCCTCTTCAGCCCCTCTTCAAAAGATGATGATTGTGCAAGATCATATGACCAAATTCAAATTGTTTCAAAATGGAGAAACGTTTTTGCTTGCAGGTGATACGCCAATCCTTCCCATGGTTTGGGTTAAAACGGTTACGTTTAGGTACAAACCTCACCACTTGGTCAGGGTCAGGGAAAGATCATGGTTTGGGTTGAAACAGTCAAATGTCCAGTTTAACGGCACTAAAATACCCAACATGACAGTAAAAAATATCCGGTTAGTGGTCTACAAGAGGTCCAGCAGTAAATTCCAGAAACCCAGTCCATACCAATAGAACAAACTACTATCGGCACAGAAAACCAGTCTGGACCAACAGCTTGTGGACTACTGGCACAAAATCCCATTCCGTGTCAATAGTTGGTAAATTATTGTAATGGTTCCATAGCTGTAGCTAGTAGTTTTGATTTAAATACTTATTTGTGCTATTGCCATGATACAAGATACAATTTGGTAGATTTTTGTTTATTTACTGTAAAAAATAATACACACTTAGCGTCTACACAATTCACAATATGTAAAGTAAAAGACTTGTTGATTTCACAAGTTCCCAGCTTTTTGTAGCCAACAGCCTAATATTTTGGGAAGATAATGAGGCTAGCATGTCCTGTTAATGTGTCTTGTACTCTAGTGGCCTGAAAGATTCATAGCACCTACTACTTGGAGACTCAAAATATTCAAAAAGTATTTAGAGGTCCAGACCCTAAATACCAAAGCAACATAACACTCGAATTTCCCAGCACTACAATAAGCTACTTTGTTATATGCCATTGTGGTGGCAACAAGAGAAAAAAAATGCCCAATCAGAGATGAGTATGTAAATTACATCAATGCAAACGAATGAATGCAAGCTTCAGGCTCATCAGAGACGAGAGAGACTGACTCTTTGTATCTGCATGTGTTAACGCTCAGTTAGAAATGGGCTCCTCGGTTTCCTCTCAGCAGAAACCAGCTGTCACTTTCAGCTGTTTAACATGGACAAACCGTTGTCTCGGCTGAACATCAGGTCTGATCAGGATGTGTTTCATCAGACAGCAGGTCGGATGTGAACAAACAACACCGGTTTTAAATGAGGTCTGCAGTGGCGGCGAACAGCCAGCCAGCCAGCCTGCAGCAATGGAGGTCAGGGTCTCCGGTCTTCACTCCCCCTCCTCTTTTCCCCCCACAGCGTTGCTTCTCAGGCAAAACCATTTCCAAGCTGCTCTGCTCTGCAGCCAGCGCTGCAGCTCAGTTCTTTGTGTGGGGGGAAGGGAGCTCAGCAGGCAGAGAAACAGCCGGAACAGTAACCTCCACAACTGCATGCTCTCCATTTTGGAAAGGTTACCTCGTCACAGATATTCTAATCTCAATATATGACTTGAGTGTATAATTACAATGCTTTATGTACCTTGTGTGCACTGCTTTCTGGTGAACTGTCAAACCTATAAACTGTCTGACAGCCACACAGACAGCAGAGGGAGGAGGTCAGGCTTGGTTTTTTTGCGTCTTGAATGTCAGCAGCAGAGAAGGAAAGCTATTTAAAGTGAAGGTCTACAGAGAGAGGAAGCATTTGGGGTTTTTCAGTGCAAGCCAGCGGTAGACGCAGCAGAATAACAACGATCTCCTCTTCTGCCTGAAAATGTGAACAGAGGAGCCAAAGAGAAGAAGGAGAAGAAACAAACCGGCTCCTTCCACCATAAACAACATGGCTGCTTTCACACAGAAAACCTGAGTGCAAAAAAACCTGCTGGCTGTGTAAACAAAACACATTTCTTCTGTTTAGACAGCTATGAGGAGAAACAGAAGTGGGAAAAGAAACAGATGTAGAGGCCAATAAGAGACAGACACATCAAATGAAACCAGAGTGAAGAATGAAGCAGATTTCTTTGGTTTTAAACAAACCATCGAAGAAAATAAATTGCAGCAAAGGAAGGAAGGAAAAGCCAACAAAGGACAATCACTTTGATTTTTTTTAATTGAAGCAGCAGCTAGATCTGATAAGTCTTCAGCTTTAATAGATGTAACAGTCACTAAACTGATCATGATGTTTCAGTTTCATTAAGAAAAACACTGAGCCTGGAAACTCTTTCAGCTCATTCTGTCCTGCACAGGAGTGTGATGAACTTCAACACCACCGCAAGTCCTGACAATGAAACTAATAATTACCTATAGTATCCACTAATCTGTTGATTATTAGCCACATTGGCAGCATGCATCTAGGGATACTTATGTCAATGGGTCCACAATAGAGAATATCTCAACAACTACTGAATAGATTGCCATGAAATTCACCACAGGCATTCATGGTCTTCAGTGGATGAAGCCTGATGACTTTGATGATTTCCTGACTTTTGCTCTTGCATCATCATTAAGTTCATTAGACTGCTCAGTCTTTGACAGTACCTGGTCGGTCTTTTGCTGGCATGCCGTTATACTGTACCAAGAAACAGTTCAGCACAAAACCCTCTAAAATGGCAAATTGCCAGTTTTACACTTCAGATTTTGTATGGATTGAATAAATAAGTAACATGTTAATTAGTGAGCTTAATACATATATATGCTGGTAGATGGCTTTGTTACTCTTGAAAAGAGCCAGGCTAGCTGTTTCTCCCTGTTTCCAGTCTGTGTGCTAAACTAAGCTGACCAGCTGCTGGCTGTAATTAGTGGAGAGACTGGAGTGTGGTATTAATCTTCTCATCTAACTCTCTGCCAGAAAGTGAATGAGTATATTTCTCAAAATATCAAACTATTCCTTTAACACAGGAACACAAGAGTAGAACTTTTCACTGTCTCTTTTAATCAATTAATCCAGAATTTAAATTTCTGTTATGCTGAACTGTGATTGTTCTGTAATATCAGTCTGAACTGATTATCAATTATTATCAGAATTGTAGATTCGCAGGTCAAAACTTGTTTAGGGGCTTTTTTTTTCTACCACACACAAATGCACACATGCATCTCTGTATGTGTGTTTGCATGATTGTGCATACATCTTGAGGTGAGTTACTGTAAACTGACGTTGGTTCATTGTGGATCCTTTGTTTTCACGTGATGTCAGTGCAGTCAATAGAAACACATCACAACAACATTTTTTTTGCTCTCTGTCATCACCCGTGATGACATCAAATATCACTGATGTCAGTTAAATGACATGATAGACAGTGTGGAGGAAATCACTGCGGGCTCGTCTGTTTTCTGATAAACTCAGCACATTCAGAGAGCCTCACTGCTGACATACAACACCATCAATGATTAATGACAAAACAGCAGCAGACAGGCAGATGCAGGGAGTTTAATGTCTTTGCCGAGGTTGTGATTGAAAATGATGGCGGACATTTTATTTGTTTGAGGACATGCAGCTGCTCCAGTGTGGGTTAAGTGTTTATCCAGTTTCTCTGCACGAGCGAGTTAAAGGATAAGGCAGGCGTACTTCCTCCCTGTTTGTTCCTACTGAAGATGTAAATCTTTAATAGCAACTCACAAATACATAGCTTCATTTTTTAAAATGAGGTTCAATAATTTCCAAAAACAACTGGTCACTGTAGTTTTTAGCAAACGTTACTTAAACAGGAGGAAATAATGGTTGGGGACTATTTTAAGTGGCATATTAATCCACATTTGTTGCTCTTTCGAGCATTTCCAGCAGCAGGACGGTGTGTGTGATTGAGGCAAAATAACCTACAGTGTGTGTGTGTGTGTGTTCATGGCAATGAAGGAACATGTCACCCAGTGCAACGGTGTGGCTTGTTGATGTGTTTTTAATAGATTTTTGACAACAATGGAATTCATTGGCACAGACAAAAAACATATATCAGGCTTTGGCTTTGAATGAACAACCAGCTCTGCACCTCTACGCAGCTTCTTTTTGGACTGGTGAAACCAAAACCATGCTGTCTTGTATAAAACGTCAAGGTGGAATTATGATTCTCTATCCTGCATGTAGGCAAAAGTGCAAAGGGGTCGCTGGGAGACGTTTGTGTAGCACTTTGGTTTACACTTGTCTGTAGCATGTTAACATTTGTTTTTCATCTCCGTTTCCTGAAAGCAATTGAATCCAGCAATCAACTTGAGGATGCACAGGTCTGCACCAAGTGTTTTTGAGATTTGGAAGATGTACACAATGGCTCCTCTGCAACCCACGGTTACCCATAACACCCTTCTTCGACGTTTACATGTATCTTTGGAGAAGCATGATTCCAGTTTTAGGTAGCTGCCCTCAGTTCAGGAGCTAACAAACTGTACACTACCTGACTAACACCAAACGGCAAACAAAGTTAGAGACTAGCCGGTGAAGAAAGTAGAACATTTAGCAGCTAAAGAAACAGATATTTTTGGTTGGAGTTGGAGACTAAACCAGAGCTTGGGTGATGAGGGTGAATGATACGCAGAGCAACATTATCATCCCATTGGAGTCATGTATGTGTCCACCTCTGATGAATATACATCCAATATTCACTCCCCTTTTAGCTCTGGTTTGGTCTCCACCAACTCATGTGAAAAAATATCGGTTAAGCTGATAAATGTCCCACTTTCTTCACTAGATAGTCCCTAACTTTGTCTGCTGTTTGGTGCTGGGAAGATACAGCTGCTTGCCGCTGCTGGGAACAACCATAACAAATGTGCTATAAAACCAAAACTAGGAGCTAAAGGGGGCTAAAAGGCTCTGTATAGGTGCAGAGTTGGTGAGAATTCTGTGTTCACAACTACACATAGTCAGCTGATCCATATAAAAATATATAAAAAACTATTGATTAGTGCAGCTTTAATGGAAATCATTTGGTTTTTCCCCTAGAAATCATCTGGTTTTAATTAAACTGATAATTTTTTCTTATTTAGATACAGATGAACTGAATAAGAGCTAAACCACGATAAAGTCACCAGTTTACTGTGGTATGGAAACAGACAGACAGACAGCTCCAGTTTTGCTGGTTCAACTGGCTCAACTGGCTCTATTGGTCCAGGTCAAGAATCTTTGGAGGTTCTTCAGGTGCTGCTGACTCTGCTACTGGATTGGTGTCCTGTAGGATGAAGAGAAAATAATCAAACTAGGAAGTAATTTCACACTGACAATATCCTTCTGTTCACTAAAGTATATGGAGGGCTGTCCTCATACTAATAGTCATAAAGTGAATATTTATGACCATTCTCAGATTGTGTTGTCAGGGTGTTCAAAGACAGTAAAACGGAGGAGAAAACAAAGACAACAGAAAGAGGAAGTGTCATGCACAGGGTGAAAGGGAAATATGACTTCTGTTGAAGCGGTCTGGAAACCAGACTGGGGTTCTACAGATTGGGGTTGTTTGAAAGTGTGGAAAGAACCTGCTGAAGGACACTAAAAACAACAAGATTCACAACAGACAGAATCACAGGTCACAGTGTCCTTAATGAACTGTTCAGAGAACCGGCTGAAGCTGAAAGTTAACAGAAAAAAGGCTAAAAATGTCCAGAGACATGGTCTCGGGCAGCGGCCACAGCGGCTGAACAGCTGACTCTCTAAACTATAACTCTACTTTACTGTCAGTGTTCGTGCAGGTCTGACAGCAGCAAGGTCACACAGCTGAAAACAAAGTGAACTAACTGTTCTGTGGACCCTGATAGAAAAGGAATGTGTAAACTACAGAGATACAATACAACAGTGAAGACAGCAGAGTGTCCTTCACACACACTAAACAACAGCAGCACAGTGGGAACTACACCGTGTTTCTGTCCAACCAGGTCTGTTTTTTATCGAAACAAGAACACTCAGTAAATATTTTTTGTTTAATGTAGATGGATTAATTAATTTTTGCTGATTCGTTTTATTCAAGGGATTCTGTTATATTCTGATTCTGTTGAAATGAATCATTATTAGTCATAAGTTTTTTGTTGAAACATGAATAAATATTTTCATAGTTTGTTTCCAGATGTTTTCAGTGATATTCCAGTGAAACAGAATTGATCAACAACAGCTCTGGTACATCAAGACAATCATTGCACCTAATAACGGCCTCTTCTGTTTGTAAACTCCTTATTTGATAAGTGAAATCCTCATGTTTCACTTCTTTTTCTTGTTCTTTACTTGAAATGGAAACTTCTCAAATACGTCCGTACATGTTTGAGCCTGAATCCGGTCCGAAATATGCAAGTGGACAAGGGGAACAAACCATGGCACAACCTAAGCAACATGTGAGAACAATCTGACGTCATCATGAGGACGAAGTAGAGGTAACTTTGCGAACAGCATTCAGAGCAGGTTGGATTTTGACTTTCAGAGAGCAATTTTACATATGTTCACTTTTCACGTTCAAGTTTTGCACCCTTTGAAGTTTCACATAGACATCTGACATCATAAAAGTATATAAATAACAGAAAATCACAAAAAGCATGTAATGTCCCCTTTAAGAAGAAAGACCTGTCTCTAATGTAAGCCTGTTTTAAATGAAGGCCTGGTTCTCTGCAGTTGTGGTAAATCTTAGACTGGATTCTTGGTGGTTTAGTTTGAGAAGCTCAGTCAGACTCTGATTGGTCGAACTCACCCCAAACGGCTCAGCGAAGGCCCTGGAGCCGCTGTACAGAGGGTTGGGGATGGAGACTAGCGTGGGTTTGGTCTTGCCGCCCGCTGTGCCGTCCTCATCCTCATTCTGTGACAGAGGAAACAGGAAGGACTGTTAGGTGTTAGCAGGGCGTCAGTGAAACTACCAGCAGCTGAATGACTGATAAACATCAGATGTTTTCGGGTTTTTTTATTGATAATAATGTCAAACCCTGCCAACATTTAAATCTGTTCTACATCTTCAAATTCACCGTTGAGTTATTAGCAGATGTCACTTATATCACACAACATATGAAACTCTTAGGATTCTGTGAACCAGTGAGTTTATTTTCTGAATGAATCCCTGTGGAACAAAAGGGGACCAAAGGCTGAAAAGTGCTGAGTCACTTCCTGGTTTTTGGAAAACAATCTGTAATTCGATGGCTTCCCGTCTCCCCCTGTTTTCTCTGAATGTGCGGTGAAGTAAAGTTAATGTGTCTGTACCAATGGAACCGGATGGTGACATAACATCTGAAACTCTCTGGTCCCTGGTTGAGTGTTCATGTTTTAATGCAACATCATTAAAAGAAAGATCAGTTATTAAAGGAGGAGTTCACAATTTTCAAGTCTGTCCTAAAACGTGTGTGTGTGTGTGTCTCACTCTGAAGTAGTGGAAGCGGAAGGCGTCGGTTTTGTTTTTGAAGACGTAGTAGCCGAGTCCAGCCAACACACATGCCACTAACACTGACACCAAGATGGCCGACGCCGTGCCGCTTGAGTGGGTGTGGCCACGGGAAGCATGATGGGAGATCTGGAGATGATAGGTACAACAAACACACACGAATTACACATCACATATGAGGACATCAGATTAAACCTTTAGACCTCATTGCTGGATATCTGACACACACACACACACACACACACACACACACAGTCTTTATCTGTCCAGCTCTAATAACCATGGCAACAGTTACACATTGCTGCACCGTCACCATGGAGACGTGACTCTCTGTGCTGTGACCATTACCAGCTTTATTTCCTCAGAGGAAGATAAAAATTCAACCAATTAAAATGAATAATAGATATTAAAGATCCAGTCAGAAGAAAGACAGGGTGGATCCTCCTGGTCACATGTCCAAGCCTGACCCTGGCTGCCATTTTGTTTTCCATCACAGGAAGAAAAATCTGTTTGTATGATGTAGAGGAAAGCAAGATGGCCGTCGACACTTCACATGTCCCCCCCCAGTCATTAAATTCTGAACCTTTACAGGTTAGTGTGAAGTCAACAGACTTACTGATTTTTAAGGTTCTAGCAGTTTCTACAAGGATCTGAGTTTACAGAAGAATATTTCCAAATTCTTTGATTCCAGCTTCTTAAATATGAATATGTTTTGGTTTCTTTTGTCCTCTATGATAATAAACTGAATATTTTTGGGTTGTGGACTGTTGGGACAAAACAAGACATTTGAGGATGTCACCTTGGGTTTTGGGAAACACTGATCGACCTTTTTTCACCATCTTATGGACCAAACAACAAATCAATTAATAGAGACAATAATCGACAGATTAATCGATAATGAAAATAATCCTTAGTTTCAGCCCTATATTTGAGGTTTGTGAGGATAGGACTTAAACTGAAATTGAAATGTAGTTTTGTTCAATATCAGTATATATATTCTTGGTGTTTGTATGTGTACTTATTTGGTTAAAGTTGTAATTATTAAAAAGAAGAAATTTTAGTTTTCTTAATTTTTCTGCAGTATTGAGGCCTCCACAACATTCACACATTTTTTCACCAGTTTTTGGGACAAAGTCTGTACTGTAATTTAATTGGTGCAACATTTGTATAATGGTTGGACACTAAAAACAGTTTTCAGCACACTACTGAACGGGTGTGAACCAGCAGAGAAGCCACTGTTTACCTACAGTTTAGCCCCATCTGTTACCTCAACACTCTGTGTGTTACTCTGAGACTCCAGAGTCACAAAGTAATGCAGAGAGGGGGTCTGTGAATTCAATTCACTTTTATGTGGTGAAAGAAATTACAGATTAGTACTTTAACAGACAAAACCTGAAGAAGATCCAAATATCTCAGTCTGAGAGAAAAAAAGGGATTAAACTGACTCTGTCCACATTCAGTGTGTGAAGGGGACGAGGACGAATGGAAAGAAGGTGAGCTTTAGGTGAACTAAACATTAGTCATTTAGGGAAAAAGAATAATTAGTTTAGCTTCAGATTAATCTAATGTGATCAAATCTAATCTTCGTCTTTTGTGTCCCATATCATGAATATTGATCAGAGTTGGGACGTTATCAGGATGAAAACGTTTAAAACTCTTCATTTCCTTAAAGAAACTAAACACAGCCATCTGCTCTCTGCCCACAACTCTTGCTGTTGCCTAGCAACAACAGACAGCACATCCTATTAGGAAGCAGATGGGAGAGGAAATGTTGTCATGGCGCCTCCTGGTGGCCATGATCAGAACTGTGGCAGTTGACATTACAGCAAATATTTAAAGGTATACTACGCAGGATTTGGCGGTTGGTGTTTGTGAACACATAGCATTCAAACCTCCTCCAGAGAGAGAGCAGAAGTGGTCGAGTGAGCTAGAGAGTGAATGAAGAGAGGGAGTGGCGGTGGTGAAAACAAAGCCATGAATCAGAAAAATAAAACATTATTTTCTGATTGTTTCACGGTGGTTACGTTCTAAAACACAAATAAACACACCTACACCTCCACACACCCCTGCGGGAAGGCACCGCATTGTCGGATTTTAAGTGAATGCAGAGCTTCATCTTTTCCGCTGTGGCCTCTCTGCTCTGCGTGTGTGTGTAGCTCAGCCCCGCCCTCGGTCAAGCAGATACACAGACCTGCAGCTCTTTATGCATCCATGACACAGGGACAGAGAGCAGAGCGGAGCAGAGGAGAGAGACGGAGACAGCGATGTAACCTGGTCGCTACGCTACAAGTCTCAATCTCACACCTGCACGACGTTATTGGCTGGCGGCTACACACCCACTGCCCAAAGGTTGACACCCAGAAACATCCCAAACACAGCAAAATGATAGGAAAATACATGCAGAGGGCAGAGTCTCTGCAGATAAATACAGACTTCTAGTGTGTATAAGTGATGATTGAGAAGGATTACTATTGTATGAGTCCATACTTTGTGTTCTAGGAAAATGTTAACAAGATCATGACAAAAAAAGACAAAAAAATGTATAATTAATTACATTTTCTGTATCAGTGTAACAAAATGTCACTTCCCAACCAGAGAGCCTGAAGTTTTACCAAGATTTCAATCTTTTTCTGTCGCTGGCCAGCGTGGTGACGTCCTGTTGTGTCGCAGTAGAAACAGAAATGAACGTATACAAAAAAAAACTTTCCAAAAATTCCTGTACTTTTGGAAAGTACTTTTTGGGGGGTAAAACAATCTCCCTGAAACTTCATTTAGACATTAGATTGGTTCCTCCAGTGGAAATGCAGATAGAGGGACTGAGTTCCTCAAAAGGTTCTTAGTTCCCAGGGAAAGTTCCTGTGGTGAAAATGCAGTTTTATGTGCTAAAAGCCCATGGAAAATTATTATTCAGAGATACAGCACTATCTCCACAAAGAGTAAGTCGTGTTGTTTCCAGCAGTGATGGCTGAGGGCCACGCTGACTGTCCCTGCAGTTTGGACTGGTTTAATTGAACTACAATTACACATATCCAGTGAAATAGTATCTACTATACTAGTATAGGACTGTGTTTTTATGTATATTTATCTTGTTAATTCTTTATTTATCTTTTTAATTCTGTATTTATCTTGTTGATTTTTTGAGGTTTGTTCCTATCTGTAGGTTGCTGTAACAATGCAATTTCCCCTCAGGAATTGATAAAATATCTCTCTCTCTAGGTGTAGACATTTTAAAGAAGTGTGCATCAGTGATACAGTCAGCACCTCTGGATTAAACCCTCTTCACTCACCGGTGGGAGAGGTGCTGTCAGCGGGGCCTCGATGATATGGATGATCCCGTTTATAGCAGGAATGTCCCATTCCAACAACAGCTGCTGGTTCACCAGTTTACGGCTCTGAGGGAGGTCATTTAAAAGAATAGCAAAGAAACAAAATTTTAAAAAATATTACACAGGTCCATTAATGCAGTGGTTCCCAACCTTTTTCGTCTGTGACGCCTTAAAATAAAGCAAAGTCTACCTGGGATCCCTTGTTGCCAACAGTTCAGGTTTTGTCTGACTAACAGTCAAAAACCCAAAGATATTCAGTTTATCATCATGTTCGACACAGAAAAGCAATGAATCATCACATCTGAGAAGCTGAAACCAGCTTATTTTTTAATTTTTGCTCATAAAAATAAAAAATAACTAAAAAAACTATTATTCAATTATCAAAATAGTTGCTGATTAATCTTCTGTTGATTGACTAATTGATTAATTAACAAACCTTGCAGTTCTAGAAAGAGGACTTATTTTGTTTTATTTGAATAAAACTCTTTTGTGTGTTAAAAATGTTTTTTTTCTCCTGAATCCTATCCTGTCCTATCATCTCAGGATCCCTTTGATTAATCCAGTGACCCCTTGTAGGGGTCCTGACCCTGAAGTTGGGAATCACTGCATTCATCCAAACTCAAAAATATAAGAAAACATGAGAAGTGTTTGTTTCTGACCTCATTGTTGCCGTGGGTAACAACCAGGTTGAACCCAAGTCTGGATGTGATGACTTCCTGGTGTTTCAGATCCTTGTATGGTCGTCTACTGTGATTGGCTGTGATGTGATACTCAAGATCTCTACCAGACAGAGTCTATACACACACACACACACACACACACACACACACACACACGATAGAAACACATTAGATGTCACTGACAGCTCTTTTAGTTGGAACCTGCTGATGTTCTGAATTAATTAAGTTCTAGAGGTTAAATACGTAATTAACAAAAGGTTAATATATTTGTGGATTTGAGTGGATCATTCTACTTCTATAGTCAGGTTATATACCTAGTAGACACATGCTTCAATAGAAGTCTGCAGTCCATGTCCTTCACACATTAAAAACCTTCAAACATGAGTGTACTCCCCAGGCTCCATAGCTTCTTCTAGATTGGGTAACAACCACAGAGGTGACTTGTTCTAAATAACAAATAAATTAATTAATCAATCAAAAGTGGAAGCTCTCTGAAGTTATTGGTTACTGGAAAGATAAACCTGGTTATCATTAGCAAATCAATTAATTAATTATTATTATTAGTAATAATTAATTGACGATTTACTTACAGTATTTACAAATATTTCAGTTTATTATGAATAGGTCTAACAATAGTTACTGTTTACTGTTACAAACTTACAGTTAATTGGAGTATTTAAAGTATTTAAAGTTGTTATAGTTAGTAATAATTGTAATACAAACATTTAATTTCAACTTAATAGAGCTATTGTAATTATTAAAGGATAATATATGTATGAATTAATGTAAAATATATGTAACATTAACTGTTAGTTAAAAATGAATAGATTTATGCTATATTGCTTTATACAGTATATGCTTCTGCATATATGTAGTTAATTAATTAAGTGTAGTTAATTATGTACATTTTCAAATTCAACTAACAGACAGATTGAAAACCTGGGTTGGACTTTCAGTCATAAGTCTAAAGTGGTAAAATTCTTATCTCCAATACAGAGACCTGATTGAAGCAACATGACCTGTGGAGTTCCCCAGGGCTCAATCATTGGGCCTCTTTTTTTTGGCTGGACTGAAACAGCAGGGCCAGTCCTACACATGCAGTTGTCTGTGAGTGAGTGACTGAGTGAATGAGTGATGAAGTTACACCATTGGTCGGCCGTCCAAGTGTTGGAGTTTCCCCATTGGCCGTTGCTCTTTCAAAAAGAATCAGCGCAAACAGTTTTCTATTTACATCATGAGGAGGCATTTACAGAGCTTCCACTCAGAGCCCTATTCGCACAGGACCAGTATTACCTCGGGACCTCATGTGATTTACGCCCCCTCCCCTCCCCACCTCTGTGTTTCATGCGGCACATTTGCACAGGATAAGCAAAGTCTGTATTTTACTTGAACTTACTGACATTACCCCCCTGGATATGCGTGACAAGATGACAGGCTGCAAACTTTTACAGTCTACAGTTCCTGCTCCAAGCTCTCAGCTCCAGTGTTAAATGCAGAGAAGTCAGCTAAACTGTTTAAACAGACACATACCAGCGTCTGCAGGTAAAACATGAGACTGAAGTAGGCTGTTATATCAGTTTAGTGTAGATACGCTTGCTGTAACTGCAGTAAACTGAGTGAAGATGAGCCTCTTGAATTTGTGCCCAATGCTGTAAAAACTTTCATTTATAATTTCCACCACAGCCTCCAGATGAACATTTAATATCCAGGAATTCACATTATAGGCACTATCACTAACTATTCCTGTAACAAACTGGCCACAATTTTGCCCACCCATACACGGTCCAGCCATATACTAGGTTTTGACCCAGTCTTGTTAACCTTTAGATGTTTTGATGGATGGCAGTTGGAAAAACACAAGATCAAAAAACTACTCTTAGATGATAAAAAATCAGGAGTCAGAGGTCCAAGCAGCAAAGGGTTCTTTAATGTTGGCAAAAAAGGAGAGCAAACAGTACATACAAGATGTACCAGGTCGCTCTGAAGGTTCTGGCCTCAGGGCGTAGGTTTTTAAACCCTTGGGTTTGCATGGGTCACACCTATTGTCCATCCTCTTTATCTTGGCCAATTACACCATTATATTTTAACTTCCTCACTCGTTGTTGGTCAAAACTCTTCAAGATGAACTGGATATGCATTGGCATATTCAGTTCTATCTAGTTATGTCCCTTTTTTTATATGACTATTAGGGATCATTTTACACCATTATTGCCAAATTGTCTCCTGGCCTTTATTTTTTATAAGTCATTCTTGCCATTTTACACCCTTATTTCTTGATCTCCTTTAGTGCAGACTTTAATGCAAACCCAAGCAAAGTGACATGTAATACAAACACACTCAAATTTACCCAGTTTATGAATTATGGTTGAATTAAAAGTCTTTTACAACACTTCTGTACCCATATCTTGATTCTATGTGATTTGTAGGATTACAAATACATCATCAATAAGAAGGCAACACACTATCACTTATCTCTTATAATGTTTATAAAATCATCATAGGTTAATATTGTCTGTTAGCCCATTTTTCATTTCTGTTGAGCTTGTTTTTATCCTTTTAATTTAAAACATCTTATTCAGTATTTCTAAATGTTTTTTATGTCATATGTAAAGCCTTTTTAAGTTGTCTTTGTGCACGAAATGCACAACAGAAAAGCCTTATCTTAATCCAATATATAGTAATTGTTAAAGGGTAATAGTTATATTACCCAATGGGAAATTATAATAGCTGACCATAAAGTTAATACACAGACTAGAAAGTAAAATAATAACATGAAATACTTGTATAGGTCATTAATTTTATATATATGGTACCTGTCAAAGGTTTGGACACACTTTCTCATTTAAGCGAATGAGAAGGTGTGTCTTAAGTTTTGACTGATACTATATAATGAAATATAATTAAAACTATAATATAATAATGAGTCAAATAACTTGAAATAATTAAAAAAAAAGTTATTAGTGTTGGTAACTTACCTGGTTTTGGGCGAAGCCGGCATCATGAGGAACAAACAGCGTGACCTCAGACTTTCTGTGAGATAAAAATTCAACAAGCTGTTTTCCCTCCGAGGACGAACCACTATAGTCCAGCAAGGACTACAGTGAGAGAGACAAGAGGACAGTGGTGTTATTTAATCCACTCAATAAATCTTTCTTAGTTACTACTTAGTAACTAAGAATGATTTTTGCTTATTTAGTCATGAATATTTAATGTTACAGAGAAAAAGGATGAAACATTTGCAAGCACAAAAAACTATGTGGTACAGGAGGAAGACAAAAGAGGAAATTAAACATATCTCAAAGGATAATGGGTTTATTTTTGTGGGTTTTTTTCAATCCTGTTTTATGTTCAGACAGACATATAGTATATATCAAACTGAGTACACCCCTGTGTAATATCACTAAAATGTTAAATGATTCAAAATTGTATCATCTTACAATACTTGTAGTATTGTAGGGTGAAGTGTAAGGTCTTATTTGTAATTAAAAACAAACAGGTTAGATAGACTAAATAGAAAATACAGACCTCGAAGTAGAACCTCAGTGCAACAGAAGTGAGTATACCTGTGACTTCCAATTAAGACTAATTGCCTGAACAAGCTTATAAAAGAACCTGTGAAGACCACAACTTCCTCAGTTTTGTCCTGGGTTGTGTCTAATGCAACATGGCTCCACATGGTGAGGAGTTGCCTGAACAAGTAAGAAACCAGATTGTGAGACTTCATGAAGATGGGAGAATGTACAAGATCATCAGTAGACTGCTGAACAGAAGCCATAACAGCAGTGCAGTGGTTACGAGGTACAGTAGGATCCGTACTACCAATAGCAGAAGGTGCAGCGGTTGTCCTTGAGGAATGACAGTAAGCACAATTCACTATTTACGCAGCCTTGCATTGAAACACGGATGGGCAATTGCTTCTGACTTGGCACAGGGATTATCTGTGGAAATTGGTGTTTCAGTGAATGATCAGACAGTGCGAAGGACATCGCATGAAGTCAACTTCTGCAGGCAACGTCCAAGAAGAACACCATTGCTCACAAATGGACTCAAAACTGCATAATTAAACTTTGCCAAAGAACATGAAAAGAAGCCTGATGAATATTGGTGGCACATTCTTCGGTCAAATTTATTTTGATCAAACCAAAATAAATTAGTTTGGATCAGATGGGGTCCAGCATGTTTGTTGTGGACCTGGTCAGGACTACCACAGTGACTGCATAGTGCCAGCCATGAAACATGGAGGTGGGAGTGCGCCGATATGGGTCTGCATGAGTGCAAAAGGCGTGGGGGAGATGACATTTATAGATGGCACGATGAATGTAAGTTTGTACCCAAATACTGAATGAAAAGAAAAACTCCTGGTCTCAAGAAGGTTGGCAGAACAGGAATTTTCCAACATGACAGTGATCCCAAACATACTGCAAAAATCACACAAGAGTTTTTAAAGAAGAAAAAAGTGAAAACTATAACCTGGCCAAGTATCTCCCCTGACCTGAATCCAATAGAACACCTTTAGAGTATTTTAAAGAGGAAAGTAGAGCAACAAAATCCCTCCAGCAAAGAGCAGCTGAAAAGAATCATATGTGAAGAACGGCAGAACATCTCTCCATATATCTGTGTAAGACTGGTATCATCCATGCCCATGAGGATTGAATCAGTCATCAGAAACAAAGGTGGGCATACCAAATATTGAAAAATAAAAGAATGGAGTTTCACTAGTGAAGGGTGTGCTGACTTTTGCTGCGGTTTGTTCTTAAATATGAACCTTTTATATTAGTTTAATTAGTCAGAATTGGCTGAATTCTTCTTGGGTATTTTCTAAAAACAATGTAATTTGTAATTATGTAACATCTCAGTGATATTGACCAGGGATGTACTCAGTTTTGTTATATACTGTATTTACAGTAAGTCAAGAAATTGACCATTTATGGCTAATTATTATAGACCTGTCTGAAAAGAATCCACCATAAATAACTAATCTCCCATTAAAGACACTGAAATAAAAATACATTTTCCCAGTTATAATCTTGTGTCCTTGTGTTATCTCTCATTTTGCCAAAAAAATAATTTCAGAGTATTTGTATATCAAAATCCCAGCCTTTCCCCATCCTGTAAAATGTTTTCAGATGTTTGATGACTCATCTTGAACTCAGGGGTTTTTACAAAAATGTATCCAATTAAAATGTGATTTTGGGCGACTAGCTAACATCATATAAAACCGCACAGGTTAAAGAAGCAGATCAGTATCACAAGGGGAAGTGTGTTTTACATCAATGAGGAAAAAAAACCCTTTGTTTTCATTCCAAAAGAATGTGGTTGAGGTCTTAATTTATTCCTCCTCCTGATCTAAAAACACGGGTGAGGGAGGTGTGTGTGCAGGCCAACAGAATCAGATTTGATTGGATGACCTGAAAACTGAAAATACTGAAAGAACTTATAATAAACCAGAATTATCTTTAAAAGGGGACTTATTATGCACATTTCCATGTCTATATTTATATTCTGGGGCTTCACTGGAATATCTTTGCATGATTTACAGATATGTCCCCTTTCGCAACTAAATGGTCTAACTGTCACACTCACCTTGTAAAAGATGGAGATGTTACTGTACGTTGCAAGGACGTTGGTCAGGACGCCGTTACAAAAGTCTCCGTTTCCGACGTAACCAGTAGGACACACACACGACACATCTGCACACACAGACACACACATACATGTTAATATCACTAGGAATACTTTTCACATACCAGGGTTATCAGAGGTTTGTTTTCTGTTTGTACAGCATAATGTGTGTCCTCATGTTTGGAGTTTTAAGTCTGATGTTGTGTCTCAACTTTGTCATTTGACATGTTTTCTGTAGATTTGACCAGAAGCGAGGATTGTATTGTATTTTGCAGTTGTTTGGTGAACACCACTGCCATCCATCAATCCACCAGACTTTAATATACTGGAAACTCCCACAACAGTGAAATAAATTGAGATTGATGTTAAACTATTTCACAATAATTGAATGTATTGATCTGTTGGAAATTTAAAGTGTATCAAAGCCCAGAGGACCACACATTTTTTAAATTTACTTTATAATTCTGTTCCTGACAAAGTCTGATATGTTGGATTTTTATAAATACAGTGCATTACAGTGTTGTCAAGAAACCAAACTAAATATCATTGAACATGTTTCAAGATTTTTGGACATAAAAGACCAAAATATTTAATCCATTAATTGAAAAAATAGGTGACAGAATAAACAATAATGAAAATCATGATTACTTGCAGCCCTGGATTATATGGCAAATCCAAACCGCCTGTTTACCTCTGAGTGATAAATTAAATCCACACAGAGCTCTGTGACGCTGCAACAAAATAAATAAAACATTGACATAATGTTCAGGAACTAAAATGTCCACTGATAAAACCAGATGGGAGAACAATTTTCATTTATTTTTTATTGTATGTATACCAAAATATTTTCATATATCATACAAGCAGGTAGCTTTGGGTCTGAAAAGGGAAGCCAATGCAGAAGTGACTTAAACCTGCATTCTCTCTAATGGCCATCAGGGGGCAACTCCACTGGCTCCAAAAAGAAGTCGGATTGTATCGAAGTCTATGAGAAAATGACCCTTCTTCTCACTTGATTTATTACCTCAGTAAACACTCTCCTACTGTGTTTATGGTCTCAATTTTTTAGTTTCAAGTCTCCTTCAATACATCATGATGTTCATTTTGTAAATTATGGTCCCATTTAATTTAAATTTGACGATAAAGCAGAGTATGCTGTAGGGCGTGACTATGTTGTGATTGACAAGTCGCTAGCACGGCGACAATATTGGTTAGGTAACGTAACCATGGCGTAACCCGAGATTCACAGAGTATGGGCGTAACCATCACTATTTCAGTGTGTTTTCAGTTCATGAAAGTTAATTGCAACATTTTGGTCGCCTAAAAGTCTTGCTCAGCATTTGATTGTACTAACTAGTGAAAATTAGCGTTAGCATTAGCATTATCACAGTAAACCAAAGACTGTAAATGCACTGTGCTAACCAAGCTAGCAGCTAGCAGCTAGCGTTAGGGTCAGCTCCACCCTCTCGTCCAAATATGGTCACCTCAGGTCACTTCTGGCTCTAAAAATCCAAGATGACGACGGTCAAAACGCCGAACTCAAGGCTTCAAAACGGGAGTCCACAAACCAATGGGTGATGTCACAGTGGCTATGTCCATTATCTTTTACAGTCTATGATGTCATATCATACAGCATATTGTATTATATCATCATCATTTTATATTATATGTTCTATCTAGGAAAACTGGTAAAATGGTAATGAAATTTGAATTTATTTTGAAAACAATTAAATGGACAAGATGGTATCTTTTTAATTAAACCGTTTATAATTTTCAGCAAATTCCATAGATAAAATGAAATTAGCTAATTAAAATATCTATATTACAATTCTTTAGTTGGGCTGCAGAATAAAAAGGCAAATAATTATTTTTAAAACCTAGAAAAAAGAAATGATTTGAATCTGTGCATTTTCAAATTAATTTTTTCCTCCTACATATTATTTTATTTCTGTTGAATATGAAGAGGTTCCTGTAGTATCCTTTTTTGGGTAATGTTATAATTTCCTGGCACTCCACTTTTTGTTCTTATACATTTTTATACTGTATTTTATTGTGCTTTGAATTTGAGTTTGTGTTTTGAATTTGATTGCTTTAAATAAAGACGGAGATGTTTCCACTGATATGTCAGCTTCTGTCTGTGCTTCCATATTACCTTTGACCCTGTAGCAGTAGGCGTCATACTTGCTGGTCGGGTCCACAGGGTCTTTGTAGAGGACCAGCCCCACGTGGTTGTCTCCACACTTGACGGAGGGGAAGCGGGTTGGGTACCCCACCTTTCCCCCTTCAAGCCAGCCGGCCACGCACAGATGCATCCCCAGCTGTCAGGACCAGAGAAAAACAACCACAGCAGGATAAGTGATTGATCACAAATCCCAGCATGCACTGCTGTGGTCGAGACAGGTGAAATACAATAAATACTTCACAATTAACTGGAAGAGGTTGTTATAACGTGTCTGTGAATTCTGTGTATCAACAGAAATATTTCCAGATGTTTAAAGATCAATTTAGACGGATTGATTGACATTCTCAGATGTTCAGTTTTCTGTCCTGTTTGTTATTTAGCAGGATATCAAAAAGTATCTGGAAGTAAAGCTGCTCATGTATGAAGAATGACCCACAGGATGTTGGTGTTCGTGTGTAAAGAGGAGGACAACATCTGATAACACACACAAACCTCATCTTGGATGATCCTTTTTCCATTAAGAGTCCAACTTCAAACACATTCCCTTATTCCAGGCATCTGCCGTAAAACCAAAGACTCCAAAACTGTTTCCCCCCAAAAATCTACCAAAATCTGTCATGAATCTGATATGGATTGCAGGTCTTCATGGAATATTTTGTGCATGTTCATTTCCAAAAGGTTTTGTGTTTAAAGTATATCTCTGATGTTTATTACAGCAGCAATAATGTATGTCAGGATAACTTCTATTTCCACTGTAACTGACATGTCATGTTTGATTATTTAGTGGCATCAATAATGAAGATTCTGGGGAAACTACTCTCACATTTATATTCATTTATACATACAAAATATGGACGAGGGTCAACTCCCATGGTCGACGCCCCTTTAATCCAAAACTATAACTGGTTCAGACATCTCTAGAGACTCCGCTAATAAAATCTTGGTCGTAATCTGGGTCAGACCGTACGATATAATTGTTCAGTCATTTTATTATGTTTACATGGAAGGTCTTCTTACCAGAATTAATCTAATTCTCACGACTTCAGGTAGAAGGATTCCTAAATTTAAGGGATTAGATTTGTTTTATAATAATTGAACAAAATCTCCCAAGAATCAACAAAAAATTTTTAAAAAATGAATAAATACATTAAATTGAAAGTTTAGTTGACCTAAAAGGCACTAACAGCTTACAATAAAACTATACATAAGTGCTACATTTGATTACAATATTCTACAATCTTCTTTCACTCAGGACTCCTGAATTTTTCAGTTTCGTTGCGCTTCCTGACCACCAACCTGTCCCTCAAAATGTATTTGGCCGATAGGGACGCATTCCTGTAACACCCGCCCACATGAGAGCTTTGTGTCAGAACTGAAAAATTCAGCAGCAAAACTGTAAAAAGTGACAGCAAAACAGAATCCCGATCAGTGAAAGTGGAGAATACTGTGATCAAATGTAGCACTCAGGTCTGGTTTTATTGTAAGTTTTGTCTTAAAGGTTTTGGTTTCAAATTATTATTGTTATTATTTATTATTTTTTGTTTGATTTTGTTCATTTATTATGAAACAAATCTAATCCCATAAACTGTGATAGATATCTTAGTTGTCATTACATGTATTATGTATTTTCTTTATTTAAATCCATTGCTGATATTCCACGTGGGTTCAGTCATTGATCACTATCTTTCTCTCCCACCTTTGACTATCACTAACTGTGTCCTGACTGCACAAACCAACACATTATGATAATTCATTTCCTAATTTATTATCCTTGACAATTGATCTTCTCCACATGTGCATTAATTTGTTTGAGAGAAGTTGTCTTGACTCTTTCGTGCATGTAAATCTTTTAATATCAGAATCCCTGAAGTTCCCAAGAACTAGAAGAGCGAGTAGTGAACATATTCTTATATATATATATTCAGTAATGAAACAAGGTCAAACTACCCGTCATCGTCCATATCACCGAAATAATGTAAACACAGTTACTGTGGGGAATATAAATAACCCATGTTATGGCTGAATATCTTACAATATATCTGTCGAGCGTTGGTGGTGATATCCTCGGGTGAAATCCGACACTCAACTATAAATCAAAACCTACGCTGTCAGTATCTGCCGTAAACCCTTTGCCCGTATCCCTCACATATACTGCAGCAGCAATAATGCATGTCAGAATAACTTCTATTTCCACTGTGCTAGACGTGTCTGCCCTGTACTGCACTGTTACTGTCAACAAATCCTATGAAAAAGACCAAAACTGATGTGTAAGTCTGTCTCAATACTTGACTTTCCAACCTTATCTGTGGCTCTCAGACCCAAACCCTTTGGCTCCTACTGAAGACATAAAGCTTTAAAAACATCTCACGAATACACAGTTTAATTTAAAAAAAAAAAAAAAAAGGTTCAGTGATTTCAGGAAACAGCTGAACCAGTTTGGTGCTGTAGTGAGTATTTCTGGCAGCAGGACAGTGTGTGTGTGTGAGATTTGGTTAAAACTGTAATGACCTTGTCACCTAGTATAACGGTGATGTGTTTTTAATAGATTTTGGACAATAATGAAGCTCTATGGCACAAAGCAATAAGGCTTTGGATACACAGAAAATACTTGTTAGTTGGATCAATTCAATGTTTGATCTTGAAATGACAAAGTAAATAACATGCATTATGTAGATCTAAGCAAACATAAACTTACCCACCCAATTTTGGCAATTAATAGTATCTGGAATCAAAGTTGAATTTAAGTGGACTTAAATATTGAACATAAACTTAAAATAGTACACGCTGCTCCCACTCACACAGATGTTTAGGAGAGAACAGCTGTATTCTCCACTAAAACAACAGTCTTCATCTGCTCAAATTTTTTTTTTTTTTTATATATAAATATCCTGTGTGTGTAAATATAGGTGAGGTGTATTGATCTGCCTGGTGTCTCTATGGAAACCCTTGCTGTAGGTGGTTTACCTGCTGCGCTTCTCCCATCTGTTTGAGGTTGGCCAGCGTGGCGCCCTCGGCCTGGCAGGCGGCGTCTGCCTGACTGACGTTCATCTTGTACTTCCCCTCTGGAGAGCGCAGGTGGAACACTCCAGCTGTGTTGGCTGAGCGACAATAACCATGTTATCTTCACCATTACCTCTGGCTGCTGTACTTCTATACTGTTCAGTACAACAATTTAATCTCTGTGTGTGAAAACAACACACTGATACACTAATAAACTGACATGAAAAACTGCCACTAATTAAAAAATATACCACAACTGAGAAAAATCCTGGTCTCTGATTGGCTGTCAGGTGTTTGTTCCACTTGCTGTATTGAAAAGAAAGCTGCAGGATGTATCAACCTGTGAATTAGTGCATAACTAACCCTTATTCATAAGTACCAGGTACAGGCTGAGCCTTAACAAGCTCCATGTTTAATGAGCCTTAACGAGCTGTGGGTGTTACCTTCTGTATTCCAGCTCAGTGCTTGTTGGCATCTGTTTACCAGTCCCAGAAAAATCACTAATCAAATCTAGAGCTAATAAACAATGTCCTCCGTAAAATCACCATGGTAACATGAACACTACAAAAGGTCAGCTGCTGTGGAATTAACAGTTACTATAGCAACTGCAATAGAGTAGGACTGTGGAGCCAACATGGCTCCCGGTCAGTAGGAGCAACACAACACATGATTACACAGCAGGTACTGGCTCATTTCAGATGTGTTACCATGGTAACACAATGGCGCTACAAGACAGATATTACACAATCAGCTTGTTACATATGTGTTACCATGGTAATAAGTCATTGTGGATGTGTTACTATGGTAATAAAAGGCAGTACATACAGGTATGTGCTACCATGGTAATAAGAGCCATTACGGATGTGTTACCACGCTAATAAAAGTAATTGCACATTTGTTACCATGGTAACAGAAGTGATTGCAGTGATGTGTTACTATGGTAATAGCTATGGAAACTGAAGTGATTGCAGATGTGTTATCATGGTAATAACCACTGTAATAAAAGTAATCGCAGATTTGTTACCATGGTGACAGAAGTGATTGAAGTAATGTGTTACTATGGTAATAGCTACGGCAATTGAAGTGATTCCAGATATTTTATCATGATAATAACCAATGTAATAAAAGTCATTGCAGAATCGTTACCATGGTAATGCAGGTCCTTGCAGGTGGCCACAGGGTCACAGTCTCCATTGTTTTCCAGGCAGCGGTCAACAGGAGGCACCACCTTCTCCAAACACTGGACTCCATTACCCACGTATCCCGGCAAACATTCACACTCACGCTCATTCTGAAGGAAACAGATTATGTGATCCGGTTAAAGCGTTGTGTTTGGATGCAGGTGCTCATGGTGTCATATTTCTGTCTGTCCTGCTGTTTTACTGGGTGACCTTTTTTATTTTTTAAGTATTTAAGTCCGTGTGATGTCATAAAAGAAACCTTGAGGCTGATTTATTAGTTCAGCTGCTTCATGTCAGAACGAGAAATCAATACAGTTTTAATGAGATTAAATGTGAGATAAAGCTCTTTCATTATTGCACTGCCACTCAAGTCATGCTCTCCGTGTCCTGGATCTTTGTCAAACAAATATTCACATAGAAAAAAAAAGCCTGTTAACCCAGTTATGGAAAGTCCGACGTCAGCAGCCTGTTGCTTTGTGTTACTTCACACACAGCTTCGTGTGAATGTAGTGGGAGTTACACTATAACTTTGTAAAAACATGTTGCACCATACATGTTAGTGACAATGTGGAGTTAAAATAGAACTTTACATTAAGCAAATGTAAGTGTGACTTTCAGGACAGAATTATTATTTTACCACAAAGATATTTTTCCAGAGACTTTTGTTGTTGTTGTTATAATTTACAATCATATTTATGTGTGACACAGCCATTCTTAATTTAGTAAAAAAACAAATCAGCAATCAGTAATGGATATTTAAATATTATTGAGGTGATGTTAAACACACGTATAATATATTAGCTAGTTTACACGTGATGGCATACATTACTTTCTCTTTTTTGAATACAAAAAGTCTATTGTAGATCTCTCACTTGCTGTGTCTGTTTCTCCCCTTGAATCTGAACATTGAGCTGGAATAAACATCTTTGTAACAATGTTTTGGTTACGACTGACTCATTTCTTTCATAGTGTCGGTAGAGCTGGTGTCACTGAACAACGTGGCGAGTTTATTGTGAAACTAACTTGTTGCAACATAACGGTATTGACTTTACTCTCAAACTTAAGAACACACTTATGTCGAGCTGGTGCATCAGGCTCTTGGTTACTGCAGAAAGACTAATAATCAGATGACTGAAGTGCATTAAAACACAGAGACCAAAAGACTGTGTGGGGAGGATCCTCCCCCCCAGCTTTTGAATTCCACTAAGAGATAACTGTGGGTTTGAATAGACCTTTTCAGAGGCTGCAAGAATCTGCCAAGTGGCCTTCTCACCTCTCATAATAAAGGTGTCAGAATTAACATTGGCCAGAGAAGGAACCAGCCCCGGAGAGACCAATGCTTTGACGTGATAATAAAATGAATAGCAGGACGTGGAACCACTTAACGACCTTTTGGGTCATCTTTGTTGTGGATCACAGGGGAAGGAACCATTTCCACTCAAGACAAAATAAAAGAGGAAGAGAGACTAGTGTTTAATTTGAGACTGAATACTTTTCACATCAGGAAAATTACCAGAATTAAACAAATAATGGCCTTCAGTCTCTTTCGCTTCCCTCATCTCTGTCTTACACACACACACATACAAACACACACTTCTCCCTCCCCCTCAGCTCTTTCTTATCACAACAAGCTCAGATCGTAAATTGGCCTCTATTCCTTTCATGACTTTCCAATGTATTTCTCCTTGTTCAGCACACATCTGAATTAATGTGAATTAGCTGTCCAACTATTTAGTAATTCGGTTAATATTTCTCGGTAAATGTTTTCATGAAAAATAGTTCAACTCCCGTATCTGTGTGATATAAATTGACTGGGGATGTATAATGCACATTTCCAGGACTATACTGATATTCTGGGGCTCTACTGGAATATCTTTACATGATTTACAGTTCAAAAAGCTCCTTATTTATCTTATACTGGCTCTTTGCAGCCCCTCAGTTCAGCCTCTGTCTGAAACAGGCAGTTTTAGCTCCTGTCTCTTTAAGGCCCCCCTCCTGATGAGCCTACTCTGTTCTGATTGGTTAACTTCTCAAATACATCCGTACATGTTTGAGCCCCAAATCTGATCCGAAATAGTTGAGTGGATGATGTGAACAACGCACGCAACGACCTTAGCAACAACCTTAGCAGCAAAGGCTACGGAACGGACGGCTGTTTGTGGGCATTTGCAAACAATCTGACATCATCACGAGGAGGAAGTAGAGGTGACATTGAGAGCGAAGCGTTCAGATTTTTACATATGTTCATCTCAAGTTTTTGGAAGATTAACATAGACATCTGGCATAAATAAAAATGACAGAAAATCCCCAAAAGCATAATATATCCCCTTTGAAGAAAAATAATAAATGTGCTGTGAGGGTTTTTACTCACCGGACCGGTGAACTTGCAGGTGGCAAAGTCACTGCAGCCGCCATTTTCCTCTTCAACACATCTGGACAGAAAAACAGCACAACGTCACATCTCTGACATGGACGTCTTGCATTAATATTAAATCATCTTTGATAAAAAAAAAAAAAAAAAAGGAAACCACAAAAGCAAATTTAATTCAGAAAATAAATGACAGACAGCTGTAAAGGCCAAGCCCACCTGTTGATGGGCTCGCAGGAGTAGCCATCTCCTTGGTAATTGCTCTGACAGGTGCAGTTGACGAGCAGTCCCGTCTGGTTACAGTCTGCTCTCTGGTGACAGCCGCCGTTATACTCAGAGCAGAGATCTGGAGCTGCAGCGAGTTTAATAAAACTGTCATTTGATCTGCTCACATGGTGGACTTCATGTCAGGAGAGAAACATGACAGCATCTCTTCTGGAAATGTGCCGTCTTCATATTTACACATCCTTCTTATTATTATAGTAGTATATTGAGAGCAAAGAGGAATATGGGATTTCTGATATCTATACACACATGTCAAATTTTACACCTCAGATAACTGCCAAACATAGATCATGTCTTCTTCCTTGTTATTTTCTTTCAAATGTATTAAATATTTCTAAACATCTAATAATTAAAGAGGATAAAAACCTAAGGAAATCTGTTCTCTATATAGGTTTTGATATATTTTGTTTTGTCTCTGTACTCTATCACATTGTATTGGAAATGAAACAGTGACTATGAGGTTAAAGTTTGGATTTTCATCTTGAAGGGTGTTTGAGGGTTTGAGTTCCCAGTTTTAGGTCAATGCAGCAGGACAATAACAACACCTGACGTAAGCGAGCCGCCGTTCTCCCATCCTCACCACTGTTGTGGATATTTTTAGCGATGGTCAGCAGTGGAGAGAGGCGCACGCAAGACTTTTGATGTCTCAATGCTGAAAATGTTTATTGAAAGCACTTGGCCAAGTGGAGAACCAAAAACAGTAAACACCAGAGTGTTTTGCTCCGATGCTGTCTCTTTCTGTTCTGCCCTCTGAAGGTCCAAGTCCTAGTCTTTATCAGAATATAATATGAAAAATTTGTCCGATTGGTTCACTCGTTTCTAAACAAGGGACAGTTTAAGTCACGTTGCATGTAATTTCAGCAGTTTTGGTTTGAGCATCTGACTGTGTCATCCACCCATCTGTGTCGTTTAAGGGAAGCCTCCTCTGACCTTGGTAACCATGGAAATGCTGATATACCCTCTATCAGAGAGGTTTTTCTGCCTTCCCTAAAACATCACGGACAGCTGAAGTCTCAAGGAGAAAATATCTTAATCTCTGATTAAGAATTACAGTGGGACCTCAAAGCCAAGCTTGACCCAATGTAACCCAATTTGTAACCTCTAAAGATGGAAAATTGCATAACAACCACCATCTAGCGCAGCAATACTGAGTGTCCTGACAAGCTGTATCGTTATCCGGTATTGAATTAGACTGTAAGTGGCAGCTGAGAGGATCATATGGGTCTCTCTCCTCTCCATCCAGGACGCCCATCTATACCAAGGTGATGTCCTAGACGGAGATGTTTATGAAAGACCTCCACCTTCCCCCCTGACTCAGACTGTTTGACCCCCTGCTGTCTGCAGCAAATCAAAAACCACCAGGATGAGCTTCACACTCCTTACAGCCACCCAGCACTCAAAACACACCTCAGTTAACAAACAGAAACACACATACAAACCTTCTCATGTTGCATATTTGTGTTGCTACTTTGTACGTGTGAATGTATCGTGTCTTATCTTTTTGCTCTGCTATATGTACTCAATTTGAACAAATTATACATGTTTATTGCACTTAGATGTTTTTATGTTTTGTCTGAGAGACAATATTTCACTAAGCTGCATTTTCTATGGTTGAACTAATAAATTAAAACCATCTGATCATGTGTTTCACGGCTAAAGATCACACTGAAAACAACAGAAAGCAGGAAATGAATCTGGCTGCAGTCCAGAGCCGACGGAGCATCACAGAGAAGATATTGAGTGTCTGATGATTTATTTAAGTTTATATGAGTTTGTCCTGTTATCTTTTGTCCCCTAAACTCCCTACGTAAACTCCCTAAAATTAGGTCTGATAGTCACTGTAACACATAATAGTCACTGTTTTCTTCATCTGAAGGAGGACAAAAGTTTAAAGTTGTTTATTTGAGCCACAGCAGAGGCGGGTGATCTAACATCCTGCAGCACGCAATCAGCCTTTAAATTGTGATTAAATTTTGATTAAATTTTTTCCACAGAACTTTATACTCTGTTTGCAGTTTCTGTCTTTTGTATCTGCAAAGCAACAATTCTAATCATTTTTGGCATATGATATATATGATAGCTTGATGTGTCTTGTTGTAATGTTGCTGCTTTAACTCACTGTCATCGTGTGGACTTAAGACTGCAGAAAACTCACGTTCTGAAGTGCAGAAGGTGCCGTTCCCCTGAAACCCAGATTTACACTGACAACCAACACCTGGCATACAGTCGGCCTGAGCGTGGCACTGCCGGCACTCCTCTGGGATCTCGCCTGGACAGCAACGGACAGATGATTCATCAGAGGAGGAAGTTAAAAAAGGTAAACAGTAAACTGTAAAATAAAACTAAATAAAAGTGAAATCATGTTTGGAAATGTTCCAAAGTTAATATAATCAACATGTCTGTATCACATGAATCAACTACAAAGCACTTCTGCATCTACACTTGGATCAAAATACATACATATGTATCATGCTGATTGGCTGATGATACCTAAATCCTGTCAGGGAGCATTAGTACTGTGTACAAAGACAAATACTGAGCAGTCATGAGTTACAGCTCTTGAAATGTATCATGTTGCTGTAACGCCGCCTGTAGGTGAAATGAAACATTTAAGGAGTTGAAGTGTTAGCTGATGCGTCAGTTGAATGTTAATTTATGATGAAGTTAAATCTCAGTCTGATCAAAAGCACTAAAAGCAGTTGAACTGTCAGTTGAGGAGTAATAGATGAAAGCACTTGAACTGTACAGCTCAAGAGTAAGTGATGAAAGCAGTCAAACTGTCAGTTGAAGAGGAAGCGATGAAAGCAATTGAACTCTCATTTGAAGACGAAGCAGCAGAAACTTCAGGTGACGAGGAAGCACAGGAGATAATTCTGTGTGCTTTTAAAACATTAAAGTGTCAGTTGCAAGAAATAACAGCAATTAGTCTATTTTGAAGTGTTTTTTCTTTATTCCTTTCTAAAAATTTTAACCTAACAAAGAAAATATTAACTTATAATTTGTAGGAGAAGCGATAAAAAACTGTTTTGCAAAACTTCAAAATAGACAAGCTGTTGGTGGAAAGTTGCACATTAGTCTTTAACCAAGGAATCCTGGAAATAAAGAGGGTGTCCTGTTTTCTTTAGTGTTTTGTAAACAGCCACACAATGGCGCCAATCATCCAGACCCACAACAAAAAAGTAATCATTTGTTACTTGATCCATGGCCAAAATCATATATAATGATGATGATATATAAATCCTGCTTAAAGACAAACATAAATTCTGATGGAGGTAAAAGTTAAAGGATAAGTCTGGTGATATACTATATTTTTTGTTACTGTCAGTAAATGTGACCCGAACCAACAATGAAAAACAAGTATTGTGTATCCAAAGCCTGATATATCCTATTCCTGTGCCGTAGACTTCCATTGTTGTCCAAAAACTCATCAATGAGTCACACCGTTGCACTGGGTGACATGTTCCTTCTTTACCATGAACAAACACACTGCAGTTGATATAAAAAGTAAATACTCACTAGTACTAGCACCAAATGTGTATAAATCCGCCACTAAAAATAACCCAAAAAAATCATAAATTCCTCCTGTTTCAGTAACATTTACTAAAACAACTGTGGCAGGAAATGTTTGTGAAACATTTTCAAAGATTTACACCTTCAATAGGAACAAATGGACTTGGGACTGAGAGCCACAGAAGGGTACAGAAGTCAGACGGTATTGAGATACATTGTTAGGATTAAATGTATTCAGGTCCTTACGTTCAGGAGGGAAACTTACCTTGTTTACTCTGGCAGCGATCGCCCTGCCAGCCCGGCTCACACACGCACTGTCCAGAACCTTCAATGCCCTCATCACACTTTCCCTTCTGACCACAGCTACAGACTGACAGACAGAGAAAGAAAAACGTGACTCAACCTTCCTGACTCTGACAATCTAACATAATCTTAGAATAGAGTTGTGAAAATGTAAGAAGTATTTCAGGCATCTAGGGTTCCTGCATGTAATGTAAGGTGTTAGGTGACACTTCATGAATCTGTCCTGGTTGAATCATCAGTACAAGCCTGTGGACATAAAACCTAAAAGAGCCAAGTTAAAGGATGGGTTCACAATTTTTCAAATGTGTCTTAAAACAACAATCAGGTGTCCATATGAGCATTAAAACAGGTTTTCCTCACTGTAATCATGTGCGCGCCTGTTCATATGCTTTCAATGTAAGTGATGGAGGCCAAAATCCACAGTGTGTCCGAACAATGATTCAAAATCTAATGTCTAGTGTGGCAGGCTGAGTGTGTTTGAGAGAGAGAGACCCATAGACGAGGCGGGAATCCAAGGTTAAAAAATGCAGAGCTGTTTTATTTTATTTTCATTTCTTTGTGGATTTCCTTTTCAGTGGGTGTGTGGTTTAAGCTCTGCAAAGAGAGAGCAAAATTATTAACATCAAATCAATTCACTACAGAGATTGTGTGCGATAAAGATAAATCAAATGTTAAATAAGGAAATTCACTTATAGGATGCACACAACATGACTGAGGTCAAAAAGAAAGAACAAAGCAAGGATATATAGTCTCTCATTAAGGTGACGTGATCGCACCTGAGGGGGGCGGTTGCTTTCAAGGCAGTTCCCGGCCTCAGGTGCAATCATGTGACTCCTGGATGGGGACTTCTTGACAGCCAAAAAACTGATGTTTTGAAACACAGAATCCCCATTAATCATCCTCCTTGATCTCTGGGAGAGGTACTAGCCGTGCACCTGGATGGAAGTCTTCTACTTTGATCTCGTTCCAGGGTCTGTGTCATTCTTCCAACAGGCCATAGGAGAGCAAGGAAGTTGGGGATCGACGATCATAATTTGTCCCTGTTTTAGGTTCTCCTCGTCTGTGTTCTAGTTTGGTCTTGGTTGCAGGTCTGGAAAGTGATGGCTGATAAAGCTTGCCCAGAAGTGATCGGCCAGGATTTGAATAAGATGCCAGCATCTTTCCCCAATCAGCTAGCTGCTTGCATGCACAACCTGGGGAAGCGAAGCATCCTGCCGCCTCATCAAAGGCAGATTTGGGGTAGTTTGGACTGGTAGCTGAGAAACTGGGACTGATGATTGGGCTAGAAGATGGGGAGGTCGACTAGGAGGCAGGAAAGACAGACAGGGTCACTCGGGAAAGCAACTGGAAGGCAGGACAGACTGCCAGTGTCGCTCCGGAGGGCGACCAGGAGGCAGGACAGATGGGCAGACTCACTCTGGAGGTCGACCAGTTGGCTGGAGTGCAGGACTGGAGTCTGGCAGCTGGAAGACAGACAGGTGAGCCAGTGTAGCCAGGAAAACAGGAGGCTGCTGCAGCACGGGAACTGAAGACAGCTGCGGCTCAAGAACTGGAGACAGCTGCAGCTCAGACTCAGTGCACCATTGAGGCTCTGGTTGTGAAAGATGAGGGGCACTGGAAGTCACGGCACCAAGTGAATGAGAAGAGGACAGAACCTGAGAGAGGCTACAACTCATACGGATCTCCCCAGTCGAGTCAGAATGTTTCTAAACAAGTAAAGAAGAAAGGAGTTTAGCTTTTTCCAGATCTCATTCGGGTTGCCTATGCTTCCTTACCCTGGAAATGTGGTTTGTGAGACACTCGTGGCTTCCGACAGCCTAACGAGCCCGGTCATCAAGCCTCCTATGATAATTTTCTGCCTCCTCTTCCTCATGCTGCTGTCGGCGTAGTTCATCCAGCTCTGATATCTCAGCTGCTCCTCCAAAGCTGCTGACTGCACAGGATTGAGCGCCTCTCTTTCAAAGCTTGACTTGATCTCTGGCCGCGGGACGAAGAAGAACTGCTGACTGAAGCTTCTCTCCCTTGTGTGGGTTCAGGTTTTGATCACATTGCTTGCTTATGAAGCCACATCACTTACATTGTAAATGCATTATGAAGGGATCTTCTAATGGTCGGTATGAACAGTTGGATTATGGCAAGTAAAACCTATTTCAATGTTTATTTGGGCACCTGACTGTTTTTTTTTAAGACAGACTTGGAAAATTGTGAACCCATCCTTTAACTACGACTCCCAAGGTGCATTTCAGTAACAAACATCCAATCACAGAGCTTCAAATTCTGTCATGTGCTCCACTAATGTCAAGCTTAAACTAAAGATTGCATGTAAAAACCTGATGAGACATTCAGTTTGGGAGAAACTCAGTAACCACGGCAACGGGGCGTGTTGTGTTCGTAACCGCAACGTCGAGTTTTGAATTCGCTACGGCTCTGATTCACACCTAAGAAGACTCCTACGTCTCTGAGTTGATTAAACATTAGATCATAAAAAAAGAACTTTGAAACCTAAACAGAAGATGATCAGCAGCTGTTTAATATTTCGTCTGCTGGGTGACTCTGACTGAAGACAGCTGGAAGCACACCCAGCTGTTTGATGGTGATTGTGGTGGCGTTGGAACGTTGCTATGGAGACAGACTGCTGAATAGCTGATAGAGGTGAGACTGTCTGCTGAGTTGAGATTTTATTGGGGATGGGAGGGAGGGGGATAAAGAGAAGTTCTCATGTGAACTGAGGCTACAGAGTCCACAGAGATACCGCGTGGAAACAACAGGAACTATGATTGGTCGGCCTGGGCTTCGTTTGTTTTCTCCTACAGGTTTCTGATGCTGGTTGAGATTATTGAGCGTGAACACAACATGACTCAGGCTGAAGGAAGTTATCTTCTCCTTTACAGAAACACACGTCTAGCAAAGCAATCTTAAACTCATCTTTTTGCCTTAACCCGCAATTAGTTGCCTTTAAATTGATTTCTTCATGACCTTGTGCTGCACGGCGGGTCGGTTTCTGTCTCAATGAATTTATTAAGCGCCATCCTGCTGACGAGATTATTGATTAGTGCAACTGTTCTGATAACCATTGCATCTCTCTAACCTTCTGTTTGTTTGTTGCCCTCTCTCTTCTCTCCCTATTTTCTCCTTCTGTCCTCTCTCCTCTCTCAGGCACCTCTTGCTGGACCAGCACCCATCCTGGATCCGCTCTGCTTCCCCGGCTGTTGGTGCTGTTTCTGAGGTTTTGGATCTGGTTCTCCATCCTGCAGGAGTTCAGCCTCACCTCATGTCCCTCTCTCTCTCTCTCTCTCTCTCTGAATGATGTCTTTATCCTCCTCTTTCTCCTGTGTGAATAACGTCTTTTCTTGTGTATGTGAATGGTGTGATGTGAGTCTCCCCTGTGTGCATGTGTAGTCTGTCCCCCTGCCAGGTCTCCATGGTGATGGATGTTGCGTGGCTCAGGTCCCACTCTGTTCTGGTGGCAACCGGAAGCTGCTTGGCGTCTTCTTCATCACATTCTTCATATATATTATAAATCCATTACAATTTTGTTATCCTGTTTAATGCTGTGTTTCTGTTATTTGCGTTCTGTTCTGTGTGTATTGATGATACAATCAGCCACGGGTGATATTTGTCATTTCAACCGGTGAAAGCAGCGTTCAGGGGCGGATAAAAATGAGAAGCTGCTACTCGAATGCTTTGCACATCGGTCTTTGCTGACAAAAGGAGATTTGATAAGAGATTGTTAACCTGGGTTTAACAAATCTGGATATTTGTTATCCGGCTTTTTTTCTTAAAAATGAAAACAATGAATTGATTATCAAAATAGCTGACGATTGGAAACTAATCAATTAATCGTGGCAGCTCTTAAATTAATGACTGATCTCTGCTTCAAAAACTAATTTATGAAAAACAACAACGTATTTATATCTTTATGAATATATTCATAATTTTGCTATAAAAACCATCCACATGGAATAATATAACTTTATTCTAAAATGAAGTAATAAAGTAATAAAGTCATAAAGAAATAAAGTAATAAAGTAATAAAGTAATGTCCTCTGAAAGGAGGAGGACCTTCAGTTTGGGTTCAAACACACTGTGTTTCACTGTTCATGCTGTACCTGTGCAGTTGGGGCCGTAGTGACCGATCTCACACATTTCGCAGGCTTTTCCTCTGAAGCCATCGTGGCATTTACACCTTCCTGAACCACGCACATTATCATCACAGTCACCGTGGTTACCACAAGGTGCCTCCACGCCACCTGGACAAACTGAAACACACAGGAAAGGTGTGAAGTTGATTCAAAAACAACACATTTAGACGAGGAGGGCTCCCCTGACAATTTTCCTAATTTTGCAAAGCCAGATATCCGTCTCACCAAGCTATTTGATGCTAATTAAGCATAAAAGTTGGTAACTAAAGAGACAGTCTTGATCTTTGCCATGGCGGACCTTTTGATTTGTCAAATTACTTTAACAAAGCGTGCATTCCTGAGACACTTCAGTGCTACAGCAGGTCAAAATATCCGCTATGGAAAAGTTCAATAAAAATAGAGGGAAGATGTTCATAACCAACACAAAACCAAGCAGAGGTGTTTCTTCTGGAGGTAGACATTTTCACACTCATACCATCACATGACTGCCTCAGGTCAGGATTTGTTAATTCCAGCCTAAATTAAAACAGCACTTTGGTCCAAAGGAGAATATCTGCTCAGCTGCTGGCCAAATTTCCATTAAAATCAGGCCCCCAGAATGATTTCTATTGGGTTTTTTTGTGACCTCCTGACCTTTCATGCACGCAAGAAATATGTAAATCTAATGTGCAGATTGCCATGAAATGTTCTGATGCTGTTCTTGTTCTCCAGAGGATGAACACTTAATGACCCTGTGACCTTTCCTAACTGAACATTTTTAACATTTTCACCTCTACAACTGATAAGAATGAACAATGGAGCCTTAAGGGGACACAAGATTTTCTCCAGACCTTCCTTCCTTCCTTCCTTCCTTCCTTCTTTCCTTACCTTGACAGTCTCGGCCGTAGTGGTTTTTGCAGCACTTATGGACCCAGGAGGGAGTCTGACAAACTCTCTTACAGCCCATCCGGTTGAAATGATCGTTTAGGTCAGAATACCAATTTGGGTATCCATACCTGGAGCGAAAGTTAAAACATCGTTCCCTTTTTCCCTGGAAGAAAGCAGAAATGACATTTATCTCTAACATAGCTCAGGTATTGTACAAGCTGCTGATGTTCAGATTTTTTTAACAGACAGGCAGATCTCACCGTGTCTTCGTGTCTGATGGGGCAGGATGGAGGGAAGAGACAGCGTCCACAGCCTCCCTAAGGCATTTTAAGACAGAAAATTTAAATCCAGCCTCCAATATTAGGAGGAATCAGTGTGGTATCGGTATAAAAAGGTGGTACTAGTAGCAACAGTAGCTCTGGTTGTAGATGAATTAAGGCCTGATCACACCAGAAAGTGGTGCAGTGACATTTATTCGTATGTTTTCATGAAATATTTGTGCTACTCACACAGCTCTCTGAACTTCTTTCTAGTCTATACTGGGCTGTTTATTCACCTGACACATCATTTCATTCAATAAAGAGTTAGCGAAGATGAGAAAAAAGCTCTCTGGCAGGCATTTAGAAAAGCTATTAGCTTGGTGTCTGATGGTGCAATTAAGGTCACACAGTTTATTCTGAAGACATATTTGTACCATCAACTCTTGTTTTTCTTAGACAGAGTTAATAAGCTACGATATTCTCTCAAACATCAGCACCGTCATGCATCAAAGTTCACCAATGACGAACACGGTGCAAGATTTACATTAATTTCGCTGCCTGCAAGTGAATCCACTTATTCTATTGAAATAAGCTGATTTCACCTAAAATGTTGTTGCTTCAAATGCTTGTGTGATCAGGCTTTTTGAATTACAATGAGCAGTAACTCTGGCAGCAGACTGTCCTGGTACAAATAGTTGTACTAGAAGAAGTGTTTATTTTATTATTACAACTAGTACAAGTATTAACATTTATACTTTGAGTATTAAAGCAGTAGCAGTATTAAAAGTAATAGTATTAGTACTACTAACATAAGTGGTTCTCATCTCGAGACCGTCGCAGTACGCTCCCAGTCCAGGTGGCTCCAGTAGCTGGTCGATGCCATAAGCAATGCCCTCAGTGAAGGTCAGGTAGCGCTCCACAAGCTTGGCTGCGTTCTCATTCATTAATATATCCCCCTTAATACATAATAATACACACACACACACACACACACACACACACACACACAAAGTCAGTAACTTTTTAAAACAGCTCGCCACAGTCACAGAGCCAAAACAGAAAATAATAACATAGAATAGAGCTGCAATGATGAGTCGATTAATCGATTAGTTGCCAACTATTAAATTAATCACCAACTGTTTTGATAATTGATTAATCATTTTGAGTCATTTCTTAAGAAAGAAAATGTCTAAATTCTCTGGTTCCAGCTTCTCAAATGTGAATATTTTCTGGTTTCTTTCTTTATTTTATAGACCAAACAACTAATCGATTAATTGAGCAAATAATCAACAGATTAATGTATAACGAAAATAATCAGTCTTTAGTCTGTAGTCTGGTGTGACAGCTGTCAATCAAACTAAAGAATGTAAAGAGTCAGTGCGAACATAAAACGGACCGCATGAAGTGTGAAAGTGACCATAGACCATCAGGGTTAGGTTCCAGGATGTTGTTCCCGCTAATATGAAACAGTGTTCTCTCCAACATCACCATGGTAACATGAGGCAGCACCAGTTACTATAGCAACAGTCAGCTGTCAGGTGCAGAAGCAAACATGGCTACCTGTCTGGTCTGTATGAGTGCGCGTGCTTTCTCACCACCAGGGTCTTGTCACAGTTGAACTTGATGGTGGATCCGTACATGGTGCGGTACGTCGAGAATACACTTGGGTGACTGATACCTGTCAGCTACACACACACACACACACACACACACACACACACACACACACACACACACACACACAGATATACTCATGAAGAGCTACAACAGACACTCCATGACCTTTCCTCTATAACTACCCTCAGGATAAACTTTACATTTTCAGCTGAATTACTGGTAAGCAGCCAGTAACAGAGCTGAAGGGTGGTCAGGAGGAGGAGGAGGTCATATGTTTTTCATTTTTATAATCTGTATATGTTTATATACACTTTGCTAAAACAGTTCTTGTAAAAGTGAAAAAAATAATGTGGTGGTTAAGTTGCCCACAGACAACCAAACAACAAAACCTTGTTTTTGAGACCACTAGAGACCAATAAGAACCACATTAATTTGATACTAAAAAAGCATTCTAGTTCCTAAAAAAAAAATATGTGAAACTTTAAATCAAATGGGACCTGAAGACAATCTCGACCAACAGAAACTCTGCTGTTGTTGTGATCTCCTAACAGTTTTCATTGCTAACTTTTCAAGGATGTCTGAAAATGCTCATCTTATTTATTTGATACGTTGTGATGGATAAAAAGCCTGCAAGTGATAAAATGAAAGTTGGAGAAAGCGTTCAATGAAGATTTTAATGACATAATTTGAATAAAACTGCTCCAACTCTGCATAGTGAATAGTAACACTGATCACAGGTTTAGAGCTGAAACGATTGGTTCATTAGTCATTAGAAAGGCAAGTAACTATAACTATGTTAATAATTAATTTATCATTTTTCAAGCAAAAATGCCAAATATTTGCTACTTTTTCTTTGTCTTATATCATAGTAGATTGGATTTATCTGTGTTTTGGACTGTTTGTTTGGAAAAAACAACACATTTTATGACATCACCTTTGGTTTTATGACACTATGATGGAAATTTTTACAATTTTCTTACATTTTATAGACAAATTCATCATCATTGTTTTCCTTCCGGGCTGTGATTAACTTTTCATCCTTTAGGGGGATAAAGTTGGGCTTCAGCGTTAATGGGTATTGATACTAAATGAGTTACATTTGAGTATCAAAGTACTGACACTTTGTCATTGAACCTTCTTCTTCCTCATCCTCCTCCTCCTACCTTGCCGTTGCGTATGATGTGAGCCTTCACAGTTGCAGCCAGCTCGTCTTGGTGGTCGGGGCTGTAGAGCCAGCGCTGTCTTTCAGCTGGCAGGGAGTCGAGAGCCTTGTTTGTGGGCCAGAACATGGTGAACGGCTGGTGGATGGACATCTGGATCATAGGGAGTAATCCTGCGTCCTACACAAAGAGGACAGAAGGGAAATTTTTTAATGTTACAATTATTCTGGCCAAAAACGATATTAACATAATAACTGTCAAACTTTCCTGAAATACATTAGTGCTAAAACATAATAGAATTACTTCACACCATGATTGCCTTGGATTTAATTAAAGCCAACAAACTGAGCAGTAAACAACATATTGCAGCTTTGTTGGACAACAAATATCATCAAAAGCAGGTTGGTTGTTAAAGACAGTTGACTAGAAATTACTTTGAATGCAGCATATTGTTTGTGTTTCTCATTCTATGTACGATTCACTCGTTCATGCTTTCACACCACACATGTTCTGATTTCTTCTGGGTGTTAACAGTTGGGAAGGAAAAACGTTTCTGTTGCCTTTCACACCTATTTATGTGAGTCAGGGGTTTCCATTGTGACCGTCACAAGGTCAAAGACAAGGAACAAACTGAAAGCAACTTGGAGTGCTACTGTGCACGTCTCTGCATGCCTCTCACCGTGACTTTTTTTGTAATGTTATGTTTTGGTTTTTCTTTTCACTTCTTTAGGAAGGGGGTCCTCGGAAATTTTTAACAATCAGAAGTGGGCCTTAAGCTACAAAAGGTTGAGAACCCCTGATCTAAACATTGTAAATGAAGTGAGTACAAGTGATTGACTGTGTGCAGGGTTTTCTGGTTCTTTTACAGCCAGAGTTTATGAGCCTACACACCTGTTTATAAAAACCTGTTAGAGGGCAATAACTTTGAAGTATTACCTGCTAGCTGTTAATAGTTAAAATCATTTTTAAAAGGCAGAATGTTTGTAAACAGCAATGTACCGTGGCACAGTTTGGCCTCCTAAAAACCACAAGCACCACCCAAAGAGCATGAGCAGAGGTGAAACTAACCCATGAGGAAGAAATGTAACGCACGTGACCTTAAGGCAGTTTCCTCTTTGTCAGTCATGTAAAACGCATTTTCTCTCTCACTGAATGTTGCAAGTCAGCACCCATAAACTAGCTGCAATTCAGAAGGTCGAGTACCTGATGTTCACAAAGTGAGTGACGGCCTTGTGTCGTTAAAATAAAGTACAGCTGTGCCTCAGTGCAGCCTCTGGTGTGGTTGTATTGGCTTTGTAATTAATTTAACTTTTTCTAATGTGTGTTAAGTAAATAAAATGTTCATCAATTATGGTGATATTGATGAAAATTTAAAAAATATATATACATATATATAAAAAAAATCACAGTCACAGTCTTCAGGTGTCTTCAGGTGTGCGCCAATGCACCTGGCAAAGATCCACAAGTAAATGTTCCTTTGTTTCTAGGACCGTCACTATAAAATTGAATCCTGACCATCTCTATGACATCATGTTGGTGATCACAGCCAACCTGTATTGTAACTAAAAATGCAAAGCTGCATGTGACGTATTTATCAAATCTTATCTTCAACACTGGACTTTCACAGTGTCTCTCGGTGACTTCAGCTCGATTAGATTTGACGTGCTGTACGGAGTCCCACAAGGGTCCATTCTTGGGCTTCTACTGTTTGATTTGTTTATGCTTCTACTTGGTATGCTACCATCAGCAAACACAGGATCTGTTATCAGTTATGCAGATGATACCCAACTATACATCTCACTGTCTCTGGATAACATTAACACATTAGATTCACTGTTACTCTGCTTGAAGGATGTTAATCTCTGGAACTGAACAAAGACAAAACAGAAATCAGGTCTGCAAGTTCTTTGCCATCACTGACCTGGAAGTTATTGATGCTGACATAAATTTTAATTTCACACATTAGCAGAATCACCAAAACATCCTTCTATCATCTCTGAAATATCTTCCGTAGCTTTATCTCTCAAGCAGATTCAGAAACACTTTGTCTTTTGACCTTTGTCTCCAGCGACTAGATTACTGTAACACCGTTTTTATTGATCTTACTGTAAAATCTATTCAACCGACTGGGCTATAAACCACTATATGGCCTAGCCTCTGACATCTTGACTTGACTACTTTGGTGTGACATATTAAAGGACAGGTTCACAATTTTTCAAGTGTTTCTTAAAACAACAGTCAGGTGTCCATATGAACACTGAAAGAGGTTTTCCTCGCTGTAATCATTCCTCCTGTTCCTACTAACTATTAAAAGATCCCATTCAAATGTGCTGTCAATGTAAGTGATGGGGGCCAAATCCACAGTGTGTCCACACATTTTGTGCAAAAATGCATTAAAAAGTTAATCTGAAGCTTATATAAGGCTTCAGCAGTCTGAGTTAATCATATCAAGTGGATATCTGCCAGATTTACAGTCTCTTTGGCATCAAATTCCCTCTTTGTGTTTCCTTGGACAGTGTTTCCCTGTTGAGCTGTGGTGGAAATATAGTAACAAAAAGAGGAGCTTTGGCACTAAAAAGACTGTAACGTTGAAAGATATCTACTTGATTTGACTCAGTTGGAAGGCTGAGGCTTCATATTAGCTTAAGATAAACAGAAGGAGGACTGTGGATTTTGTCCCCCATCACTTAAATTGTGAGTGCATTATGAAGGGATCTTCTAATGGTCAGTGTGAACAGTAGGAATGATTACAGCAAGAAACACATGATTCAATATTCATTTGGGCTCCTGGCTGTTGTTTTAAGAAAGACTCGAAAAATTGTGAACCTGTCCTTTAAGAAGAAGATGATGCACACAGTCGTTTCCCCCAGTTACCCGATGCTTTTGGATGGCGACATCAGGAGAGGATTGGTCAGAACGGACGGTCTGTGTTGTCGTAGTAATGTCTCCTTTGGTTTCGTTTGTTGTTGTTATTATGTGTGTTATTATCTTTGGTCACCCTTGTGTTTCATTGTGTTCTCTGATTTTGAAAAAAAGAGGTGAGGAGAGGTGTAGTAGAATAAGAAGTTGGCATCAGTAAGTAGTTCTCAGATAGAAGGAGGTGAAAGAGGAAGCAAAGTAGATATAAAAAGAGGATGTGTGGATGTGGGGGGGGGGGGGGTAAATGAAGGGGGAGGCAGTGAGCGAGATGTAGCTGTAGGAGGTGGTGGAAGGAGGTGTGGGAGGAAAAGTCTTTTTTTTTTTTACCTCCACGAGTTTGTAGAAACGGCTGTAGCCATAAAAAGTGGTTGCTGAGGTGAAGTTCATCTGAAAACAGAGAGATATAGAGGTCAAACTGCATGTCTGTCAATTCTGATTAATCCTCAGACATTTGTTTATTTCAATCAATCAACTAAATGACAAAAACAGCACACACCGTGTCAGACTGGATACGCGGTTTGTCCTGCAGCTTGTAGGGCGTCAGCATAGTGTCGATGTAGTGAATGATGCCGTTAGTAGTGGTGTAATCACTCTTAATGATCTTTGACCTGTTGTTCACCAAGACTGAACCCTGCAAGACGAGAGAGACACAAAGGGCACATTAGTTTAATGTCTATGGGACTGCCCAATCATCCAAGCTTTCTGGCTATTATTTCTTTTGTTACTGGTGTGAAGAAGACACAGCAGAGACAGAAATAATATACCGTTTCTTCTTCGCTGGTTTTCTGTGGCCGACTTGCTTGTCTGTCCTCCGTGCATGTCCAGCAGGAGGAGAATTACCTGTTTTGGCGTTTTATTGTGTACGGAGGTATTTGTAGAAACAAGCTGAAACGCCTGGGGTTGGATGCATGTTGTTTGGTGTGGAAGAGTCATTTTCTTGTGTAAACAGTCAGACCAGTGTCAGCACAGAGACAGTGTGCAGAATGATGTCATTTCGAGTCAGCGCTCATGATATTTGACTACTGGCCAATGAGCACTTGTGATATTTGAGTGATTTCTGACTTATAACTTGTGATTATTAAAGGCCACAGGCCCTCTTTTTATTTTCAGTCTTAGAGAGGTGTGAGACACCATTGTTTCTAACTTGAATCATATTTGGATTATTGCCAAAGCGTCAAGGTCACTAATGATGTCATTGTGGGAGGGGTTTTACTGGAAGTGATGTCATCAGGGTAGGAGCTTACATGGGAGTCTTAGCAACAATGGTAGAAAATTCCTGGATTTGGTAGAATGAGGTTGAGTCGTAGAAAACAGGCTCCACAACAGGAGGAGTTATGAAGGGTATATAAGACGATGTTTTATGATCTTACATTAGGTTTTTCATCCATGGACGAAGCCTCTGTTTACTTGTATTGCACTTGATACACAGTAAATCTTTTTATATTGAACTCTGCCAGTTTCAGTGTATTTCTTTGAGTTTGGATCATCTTGATTTTTGGAACAATTATGTTGAGGAAGACCTGAAGATCTTCCACCACACTGACTAACTCTGGCTTGATAGTCTTTTGCGCTCTCTTGCTCTTGAAAAACTTGCATTCATGATTAAGGACAAATAAAAAATCTAAAAAAAGAGTTTTTAGAGGGGGAGAAAGAAGCCTTTTTGCCTTGAATCTCTGCAAATGTCCCAATTTATGCACACTTTTCCAATGATTTGCTTATATTCTTGTATTTTATTTTAATTTTTGTTTATTTCTTTCACTTATAACGTATAGTTGGATGGTGCTTCGATGTGAATGTTTCTACATGCAACTTATTATCTTATATATCTTTATGTATTCGGTTTGGTTTGGTTCATTTAGGCTGGTGTGAAACTTCCAAATGAACTCTGGTGCAGCTTGTTTGTGGTGTAAAAGCAAAACAGACCAACCACATAGTTTAACTTCTATTAAACCCATGTGCTAATTGTGAACTGTTAAAATGATCTCCTGAGCTGAATTAATAGAAAACTGTTTTGTAACCATGGTAACACGCATTATGCGCATCAGTGCAGGGATTTAAGATTAAAGTGGGAGTCTCCGACCATCGCCATCTTGGCAGCTCCCAGCTAATCCAAAATGGGCAAAGAGGTGGAGCTGGGGCGGGCCGACCGAATGAGCCACTTAGCAGCTAGCAACCTGTCACTTAGAGCGGCTACGTCCTTAATTATGCTTAACTTTACGGCTTAATAACATTTAAACCCCCCATACAGTTGTCATGAAAGGGGAAATTAGCTATGGAGACAAACACTGTTTTTTGTACCAGGCTGTAAACATGTCTATTTCTGCTGTAAAGTTGGGCATTTTAACATGGGGGTCTATGGGGGTTGACTTGCTTTTAGAGCCTCAAGTGGCCATTCAAGGTACTGCAGTTTCTGGCACTTCTGCATTGGCTTCATTTTTCAGCCCCGGAGGTTGCCGCTTTGTCTCAACTAATAATGACCATAAACATTCACGAGAGCGACAGCCGCCGTCTCCATCACCGAGCTCAGCAGCATGACTAACGCCACATGGGAGAGGGAGGAACAAGCTAAACTCGCTGTCTTCATATTTAAACTCTTCAAATCCTTGAGGGTGCTACCAGCGAGGAAGAAAAGTCCACAGAATTCACATATTGGGCGAGCGCTCAACAACAACTCACCGTTGCCAATCATTTCATAAAACGTGAAACAATTGAGGCGAAGGTCAGAAAGCACCTTAGTCTTTGAAAAGGCAAAATTATAGTGTGTGTGTGTGTGTGTGTGTGTGTGTGTGCGTGTGCGTGTGTGTGTGTGCGTGTGTCTGACCTGCTGCAGGCTGAAGTGCAGTGTGTGTCCAGATGTTGAGACAGCACGCTCACTGGATTTGAGGTCACTCAAGGTCAAAGTCTCACATGAAATGATGTGGTAACGAACCAAATGATCAACACGACCGTGCTGCTTCCATTCTTCAACCTACACACACACACACACACACACACACACACACACACACACACACACACACACACACACACACACATTCGCCAGTTTACATATCATGCAAACGTACTAATACTTGCATTTAAAACTGATGAAAATTGTCATTATTATATGATCAATATTGTGACACAGAAATGATGAATGATAAATTGAGATTGGTAATATTATTATTGTTAAATTGAATAATACACAAACTGCAGATGCTGTACTCACAGTGGAGAATTCGTTGGTTTCCTCAGCAGGGACGAAGACAGTGTTCGCGCCATCATTAAGACTTCGATGTCCTGATAGCTGAGAAACCCAAAGAAAACAAACTGAACCTCTTTGGCTTTTATCATGAAGCAAGTTCAACTTAGTCTGGCTCTCTTTGAGTTACCTGGCATCACTGAACGTAAACAGAAATTAACTCCCTGGATTAGCTATTGTAGCTAACTGCATAAGGATTTACATCAGGGGCAACTTGCTAGCCGAACTAGCAGCCTAATCATCTGCAGTAGTTCAAACAATTATCATAGAGTGCCCTGATAGACGAATGGTTACGGCACGTCACATAACTGCAACGTCCCTGGTTTGATTCCAGTTAGGGACCTTTGTTGCATGTTGTGCCACTCTCTCTTCCCTTCATTCCTGTCTGTTTATCATCAGCATCAACATATATTAAAAAATAAATAAATAAATAATTATCACAACAATGTCTTTGTTTACTTTAAGTCAGACTCAGAGACAAAGAAGAAAGAAATAATGTACAGGGGAAGCTTGTGCTGCAAGTCCTGATATATGTTGTTTTGCTTTTGAGTTGCATTTTTCAGATCTCTTCAACAGGTGGTGGTGAGTGCAAAGGTAGCAAGACCCGTCGTCTGAATGGACACAATTATGACTTCTTGCTATTGGTAAACAGCACAATTCATGTGTCAAAGTTCATCAGAGTTGGACATGAAGGAAAAAAACGTAGCAGGCAATTCCATTGAAACAAATCGCTTTGCCACCAAATTTTGTAATTTTGAATGCTGGTATGAACGAGTCTTAACAGGTCTGTACTGTAGTCAAAACTGCCGGTTAGTTTGTTGGAACAAAACAATTTTTAGTGGCCACCAACACAAATATTGTGCCAGTCTAATTACAGTAATGTCATCAGTCGAAGCCAACCAGTGTTACCCACTGGACACACTGATGTAGGGGCAGCTGTCACTGGAGAAAAATAAATAAAATTTATATTTCTTCTTTTTTGGTAATTACTATTTTGAGCACATAAGACAAAATAAACAAAGGATATACTAGGAGGTGTATGTGCCACCTAAAAGTTAAATGACATCTAAAAGGTTAGTAAAGTTTCATTTACTGTGTGGATCTAAATTTGACCGACAGCGACTCACATATATCATTCGACGGAAGAAGTTGTTCTCTGGATTTCGGAACACCTCCTGTAAGACAGACAGACAACACAACTTCCTGTGAGGGGGGAGGGGCAGTGGGAGATAAGAGGTCAGCGGGAGGTCAGAGGTCATGTGACTCACAGCGTTGGTGTTTCCGCGGCATTCGAAGCCGTCTCCCACGTGGCCTCTTAGACAGGTGCAGTTCCTCTGACCCTGACCCATGTACTCACAGCGAGCATATTTACTGCAGCCGCCGTTGTTCTGTACACACACACACACACACACACACACACACACACACACACACACACACACACACACACACACACACACACACACACACACACACACAACAATAAAAACATCATTCTACATTTTTTCAAAATTTTAAGTTTAAGTTATCCTCAAATTCTAGATTTCTAAGGATGATCGGTATAAGGAGGTATTAAGAATACTCCCTCTGGAAAAACTGACCTGTACCCTTCATGACAACGTCGAGGGATTTATTAAGATATGGCACCCAGTCTTGGACACGGTGGACCCCTCTGGACTGAACTTTGTCCTACCCAATTAATAACACTGGAACCAACTATGGTATACCCCAGTAATGGTGGTGTGTGTGTTTGTTTTTTTGTGGGGTTTTTTTTGTTTGTTTGTTTTTCCTGTTTCTCTGTTCTGCTCTCCATCTGTATGTTTGTAAAGTGATGGCTCCTGCTGTTTTTTGTGTTTTGTTCAAAAGCATGAGAAAAAAGCGGGTCTGTACATATTACATATTACATTACATATTATGTACATATTACACACATATAATTGTTGTCAGAACCCAATATAAAACATTAAAAAAAATTAAGTTAATAAAGAAACATTCAGAGCAGCAGGTGGAGTCTGAGTGAGCTTCAGAATTATCCAATCGCAGCTCTCTCGTCCTCTTTACCCTTTAAAAGCAGCAGTTTCTGAGGAAATTGTTCTTCTCCTGGTACAGTACCTCAGATCTACTATATGTTGACATAATTATCAAAGGAAGATGATGTTGAATTTACATTTCAAGAAACACAGAAACTCCTGTCAGTGCGTCTAAACTTATCTTTGAACACACATCATATCAATGCAGTTTGGACAATACCTTACTGTCAGTGAACTATATACAGTGTAAATATATATTTAGCTAATTGATTACATAGGTTGCTGTTTAAATGCACCAAATACGTTGGTGCTAACATCATGGCTACAAACACTGAGAGCTTGTTGTAATAATCCTGCTGCCACCACAGAAATCATTTTGATTAACCTGAGGAAACGGATGTTGGAGATTTACTTAAAGCTAAAATAAATTTTAGTTCAGGACGCACCCTGATGATGACCAATATACTCCAAATGATCTCACTGTATTAACTTCAGATCTGTGTGGAACAGCTCACTGAGGAATCCCAGAGCCTGTCAGGAGATTTGAATTATTAATGCAGACACCCAGCTGTGTGATCTGTGTGTAAAATTATTTGTTGTGTATTCGCAAAATTAAACTGCAGGCGCATTTTGCAAGCAGCCAGCTCTGTCATAACAAGTTAACATTCAGTCCTTTAAGACCGATTTTATAAAACAATAAAAAAAAAAAAAACATCAATTAACCAGCTGAAATCATTTCAGATGCTCCCACTTCAGTTTCCCTTTTTTAAACAGGTGTCAGTATCTTGCAACAGGACAGAATAAAGACAATAACTGCACAAGAATCATGAAAATGACACATACAGTTCTGCATGGGTTAACCGGGTAACAGAACCTCCCCGATCCCTGGAAGCCCATCATACAATGGCAGGCCGTCTGGAGACGACAACAGAGCAGAAAGAGAAAAACAGTCAGTCAGTAAAACAGTCAATCACTTCATCCATCTGTTTCCTCCCTCCCGCTGTGCTCAGCCAATCAACAAATCAAATAATCAATTCTCCCTCAGTCCTGTCTTTCAGCAGAGAATCAGCACTGAATCACTTCTGGAGCTGTGAACACAGAACTGTTGGAAAAAAAGAAAAGGAAAATGTTTGTTTTACAACCCGGGACGATCTCTGAGCATCTTTCCTCATAATATACAGGATAGTAAACTCAAGTGAGATGAAAAAAAGTGACAGTTCAGAAACAAAACGCCTGTTGGAATTATTACTCAGTGACGGTAGAGACGACAGGAAATGAACGGAGAGAGAGAGAGAGAGAGAGAGAGACAAAGGACGACATGCAACAAAGGTCTCTGCTTGAATTGGGGACATTGTGGTTCAGGGTTTGTGCCCCACAGGACACCAGAACGCCCCCCCAAGAAAATAATTTCAATTTCAACATGCAAATGAAGCATCCTGGTGCCCCTGTGAGCTGAAAACAGAGGGCTGTGATTCAGTTTAACTGCAATATGTTTAACTCAAAAGTGTTTAATTTCTAGAGCTGAAACAATTAATTGAATAGCTGATTGACAGAAAATGAATCACCAACAATTTTAATTAACAACTAATGTTTTTGTTATGTTATATATTAAGAAAAAAACGCAAATCATTTTCTGATTTCAAGCTTTTCCAGTCTGATCATTTGCTGCTTTTCTTTTTGTTTTAAATAATTGTAAATTAAATATGAAGGGGGGGGGCATCAAGAGCACAGGAGTAAGGTTTAGTTAGCATATTTACTGCTGGGATTAAACTAAAATTGGGACTGAAAGGAGGAAGACTTGCCACTATGGAAGAAGTCTGGGAAGAATCGGTGACAAATGATGACGGGAAATATTTCCAGGAGCAGGAGAAGCACTGGGACAACTTTATCTCATCTCAAGGCGAGTACTTTGAAAGGGATCAGAAAGGTTCTACTGAAAGATTTATGATGACAGTTTTCTTTTTTTTGGGTCTCCTCTCAAATAATTTGAAGATGTAATAATAGACTATATAAGCACAATATCATCTAAAAGATTTGATACAGGCCCCCCTCAAGATCAGGTTATAATACTGTCACCTTGGGGTCCTCATCATTTCAGTTGATATTGTATTTAATATTTTCATATAAAAACAAAAATAATGCCTCAAACAAGTGGCACACCGTAAACTAAACAGGGTCCCTGGAGGTCTGGGCCCCCAGTTGGTTAAACCAGGGGTTTGTTTGGCTGCCCGGTTGGATGTCGCTGATTAGGTCTGAATAGGAATGGTGGCCACAACAATATAAATAATACCAAGGTTGTAAAAAATTTCCTTTAAAAAACACCCACATCCTATTCAGTCCTCACTAGAATGAAACTCGCCTGAAACTTAAGATGACCTGACCCGGTCTCAGCTGGACTAGACTCAGGTCCAATGATTGTTCAGTGTTGGGTCAGGACAAACATATATGTGCCATATAAATCTGACATTTTACTGCAGTACAGTGTTGTCTTACAGTGTTGGGGCCTGTTCTGATGCACTCCGCTGACTTGTGGCAGCCTCCGTTGTTGACCAGACAGCCGTCGATCTCTGTGAACACACAACCGGTCGGAAATTATTTTTGATTATATGTACGACATATAAATCGGACAGTTTTAGAGTTCCTTGAAGTTTTTTTTTTTCCCGTTTGATGGAGCAAAGTGACTAATGTCCCCCCTGCTTTGAGTTAAGATACACTTAACATCTCCTCATCCTATTACTGTCCCTTCATATCATATACTTTAATTTTTTATTGGGTTTTTGTTGGATTTTCAGCTCTGGACACAACAACATGAGCACAAATACAAACAAAAACAACACAAACAGTTGTCTACGGCAACTCAGACATACATTCAACAGTTAAATTGCCTGTTTGGCATCATGTTTCTTGTAAATGATTCACTTTTCCCAGTTCTTGTCAAAAATATAATAAGAGCCATATTAAGGGTATTAAGAATTGATAAGACGTATTTAGTGATTTAATGCTCATGTTAATATTGTAGTAGTTAAACTGTTGAAATGCTCCTTTAGTTGGGCTACTAATTACGTCATAGCCAACGGCTCTCAGTTAGAGTTTATTAGTCTGCAGAGCCAAGTTAAACACACACGGAGCGATTTGTAACATTTCTTTGTTTTAAGTAAACATTTTAAATGGCGTTGCTGCCTCTGAAGATTTATTTCACGTCAGGCTTATTTCCAATACTGTACACAGACTTTAACAGTAGTGCTAATATGGATTACTGGGCTTAGAGAAGATTCCCTCAACAAATATTGCATTTAACTTTTAGCAGGTAGGTCAACTTTAACATTGAATAGATATCCTGGATAATCTCAAGCCATTGCTCTTTCCATGGAGGATAAGCTTTATACCTATTACTCGGTGCAGCTTTTTGTTGGCTATAAGCAACATTTTTTGCCAGATGTCTCTCTCTTCTTTGTACTGCCTCCTCAATATTCCCTACATACATCACAGCACAGTTGTTTAGGATGTCATATTCCTTTTTCCAGGTCTTTTTCAGGTCAGGTAAAGTGTTTAGGGAGGTTTAGGTTAGTGGTGTGGGGTCAGAGGTCAGAGGTCAGGGGGGTCAGGAGGACAACATACCCAGGCAGACAACCCCGTCTCCAGTGTACCCCTCTTTACAGGTACAGGTCCTCTCTCCTGCTGAGACCTTCGTACATACAGCAACCTCTGAACATCCACCGTTAGACCTGCGGCATAAATCCACCTCTGAGAGAGAGAGAGAGAGAAAGAGATCACATTTGATATCTGTAGAGGACAGGAGTGTGTGTGTCTGTGTGTGTGTGTGTGTGTGTGTGTGTTTACCTTTGCAGTACGTTCCATTGCCTTCATATCCAGCCGCACACACGCAGGCAGCAGCCGTTCCTTTCGGCCCCGTAATGCAGCTGCAGCAGAGGGGAAACTGTTCAATATTTATGTCACATTTCTACTGAAGCTGAGAGCAGCTACTAATCATTTCTGTCATCTGTGACCATTTTTTCTGTGTTACAGGATAAGTCTGGTGATATTCCATTTTATTCTTTTTATCAACAAATCCCATATTTAGACTCAAAAACCTACAATGAATTTGTCTTACTAAAAAGTATTGTTTGTGTCTTAAAACAACAGTCAGGAGCCCAAATGAACATTGAAATATGTTTTTCTTGCTGTAATCATTCCTTCTGTTTATACTGACCATTAGAAAATACCTTCATAATGCACTTACAATGTAAGTGATGGGGGCCAAAATCCACAGTCTGTGCAAAAATGCATTTAAAAGTTTATCTGAAGCTAATATGATGCTTCAGTAGATATCTTTCAACGTTACAGTCTTTTTAGTGCCAAAGTCCCTCTTTTTGTTACTATACTTCCACCGCAGCTGAACAGGGAAACACAAAGAGGGAATTTGATGCTAAGAAGATGAAATATGGCAGATATCCACTTGATATGACTAACTCAGACTGCTGAAGCCTCATATAAGCTTCAGATAAACTTTTAAATTCATTTTTGCACTAAATGACGGTGTGGACAACACCTGACTGTTGTTTTAAGACAGACTTGAAAAACTGTGAACCCGTCCTTTAAGGAGTGAAGGTCCATCAGGAATCACGACCCTCCGTACAGTACAATAACCCAGACATTATATAATGGCAAACATGCTGTGAGTAAGTGAACAGTTAACGATTTCAGACTCTGTGATACAAAAACAGAAGGACTTACTTGGCGTAGTCATCACACACATTTCCACAGGCGTCATCCTTAGCCTCTGAGACACACAAACACAAACACACACACACACAAAAATAAAGATTTCAGGTGAGAACAAGTTAGAGAAAATATCAGTGTAGTTTCAGTTCCACTGTGTGTGTGTGTGTTTGTGTCTTACCTATAGAGCATGAAGCTCCTTTCCAACCTTTATAACACACACATTTGCCACTTCCCGCCAGACCGTCCTCACACTTCCCATGATCACACGTACACTCTGCAACACACACACACACAAGTTAAACTGTGAAAATAAAGACATTTCTAGCTTAGTCAGTTTTGTCTCACTGGTTTGTTAAAGTTGTGGGTTTCTAAGCCTCGTGAATTAATTTGTGTTGTAAGACTGTTAGTCACACTAGTTGTGAGTGTTTGTGAATGTCACAATTTGTTGGCATCATAGGTTTGTTATGTTAAATGTGTTAGTGTCTTAAGTTTGTTAGCGTTGGGGTTTGTTAGACTTGTAGATGTGTTAGTGTCACAGGTTTGTTAGCCTTGCAAGTGTGTCACAGCAGAGGTTTGTTAACGTTGTAGAATTGGTAGCTAGTTTGTTAGTGTCACAGGTTTGTTAGCCTTGCAGTTTTCAGGGGTTAGTTGGTTTAGTTTTTTAGGTTTATTTGTTAGCATTGATAAGTAGCTTCATAGCCTTGTTAGCATTATAGGATTGATAGTCTTAAGGGTTTGTAGGTTTGGTAAAGTTGTTGGCCAAACAAATTTCCTGTTGTCATATGTGTGTTAGTGTTGCAGGTTCTTGGTATTGTAGGTGTGTTAGTCTTACGGGTTTTGTTATCCTCATAAGATTTCTTGCCTCACAAGTGTGTTTGCAGTGTAGGTTTGTTAACGTCATAGGTTGGTTAGTGTCACAGGTTTGTTACATGTTTGTGAGCCTCCAACAACAGTCAGATTACATCTCATGAGCTCAGTTTTTGATATGATATGTCAGACAGAGAAGAAACATTTCTTATAGTCTGACATCAAGTTTCTACATTTTCTAAGACGTTATCTTTCTGAGAAGCAGAAACATGTTCCTGAGATTTTCTGTCCATGTTTCAAGATAAATGAATGTTCATTACTAAAAAGTAAAATTTTAATACCTTGTTATTCTAATATATTTAAAACTAGTTATTCTGTTAGCGTTCAACAGCTACTACATCTCCCATGAGGCTTTGGTAATGCCTCATGAAGTCTGGTCTTGTTTTTTTGTTAGTCTAATCTAACGCCCCCTTGTGGCAGAAATACATGATGGCAGACAAACACTTGAAGCAGTCAGAGTCTTTCTGTGTGTTCAGGAGAGCTACTGTCAGGACGAGTGTGTATGTTCCTCACTGGAGGAGCAGTTGACTCCGTATCGTCCCGGCTCACAGTCCTCACACGCGGTGCCATGGAAACCCTCATAGCAACGGCACTCCCCGTTGCCTTGGGTACCGTCTTGACACTCCCCATGATTGGAGCACCAGCTGCCAATGTCTCCAGGGCATTTGAAGCACTCATGACCGTAGTAACCAGGGCAACAGGAGTGATCCTGCAGGACAGACCATCACTATCATTATTCTTATTATTATTTTCATTTTTTAACAGGAAAAACAGCAGAGCTACGAAAAACATTACCGACTGTGGGACTGAAAATTGTTTTCCTGTATTGTTATAATAATAATAATAAGAAGAAGAAGAAGAAGAAGAAGAAAAAGAAGAAGAATAGATGTTGTTGTTGTTGTTGTTGTTATTATTATTATTATTATTATTATTATTATTATTATTATTATTATTATTATGACTAAGCTGACTAAGCTCCATGCTATGAGCTGCCTTAATATTTTGCTCAAGGGCTCCTGGGCAGCCGCTGTTGAAGCAAGTAGAGGGACGGTTTTCCTTCCTAAGACTCTCCAGGACAGGGATTCAAACACTAACAATAATTATTAAGCCCTTTTTTCAGACTCAGAATCAGTAACGTCTGTCTGTAAAAAAATATGTTCATTACACCTTTATTCAGATGTCACAAGACCATTATGGAAAGAGCGACAATGCTTGGTGATATTTGTCAGCTGGTCTGCAGGGGGAGCCCTGCCACTGCTGGAGAACAGCAATGAAAAATAATGATACCAACAAATAAGAGTGCTTGCAGTTTTCTCACAAGCTGCATCACTGATGGTAATTATGGTACTTATTTTACCCGTGAATGACCATTGTTTACACGACGGGGCGCTCGCCCCCTCGCTTCTCACAGTGAATCCATGGCAAAATTTTCTCACCAGTTTCATCTTTTATTTGAGAATTAAGTTGCCTGTTTTATAATTATCTGACAGTGTACAAGCAGAGAGTGACAAAATTATAAATTGGGACATAAATGTATGTAAAATCATTGTGGTTTTTTATTTATTTATTTTGTAATTCTTTTGCCCCGGTCGCACATGAGAAGAATCTCCTCAACAAGTTAAAATCAGATTCACAGTATTTCCTGATTTATCAAACTGATATTTGTACTTTCTTTATGCATAAGAGATTATAATTTATTTTCAGCCATGCTAGCAGCATTAATGGTCTCCAGACGTTGAATCCTACTGACTTTGGTGACCCCCTGATTTATCCTGTACCACCATCATAAGGTTTACATAAGCCTCTGAGTGAATGGATTGCCATTAAATTTGGTACAGACATTCAAACCCCCCACAGGATAAACAGCAATTACTTTGATGATTTCCTTAACTTTTCATCTAACTCCACCATCAGGTCAAAATACAATTTATCAAGTACTTTGCTTTATGACTTAATAATTTTAAACTAAAGACATTCCCATCAGCCTCAGTTGTACTTTGTCCTGTGTGCTAATGAGCAAATATTAGTATGAAACATGTTAACTAAACACATGACCATGGTAAACATTACACTTACTTAGCATCAGCATGTTAGCATTCTGACATTAGCATTTAACTCAAAGCACCACTGTGATTAAGCACAGCCTCGCAGAGATGCTAGCATGGCTGTAGATTCGTAATTTTGTTAATTTATTTATAAAATGTGATTAAATACTTCATAGCAGTCTTAATGTCACATTCAACAACACATTCAATTCAGATTTGAGACCCCGCCATATTTACATAAAGAAGGGCATATCTGAAAGGGACTTTAGTATCAGAGTAACACCGGTTTGAGTAATGGCAGTAGTAGCAGTAGTAATTACAGTACTAATACCAACACTAGCAGTAGTGGTACCTAGTGTTAGCTACTGCCGCTACCTAGACTAAACACTTTGCTCATAGAGACTGAGGATCTTCTCCCAGGTTTCGTTGTTAAAACTGAGAAGACCTTTAAAAAAAAAAAAAAACCTGCATTGTAGAACCAATCCAAAGTCTTTAGGGTGGCCATTCATATTGGGGTGGTGACATGCAGTTCACGACGGAGGAGAATGGGGGAGAGCATCATTTCTGGTAAGGTGTATCCTTGACAAAATGTAAAGGGCTGTAGGTTTGTTAGTGGCCGTTCTCGCCACCATTCAAGCAACTACCGTGCATTCAGAAATCCCCAGACTACCAGTAGGAGCAGTGACACTAATACTGGCTAATAGCAGTAGTGTTTGCAGTCATTCGTGCAATAATTTTACTATTAGTTGATGTATTAGTAGCAAGACTGTACTCAGAAAGATTGAGTCTAAAAAAGAGTTGACATTCAGTAAAGAAGGAGAGTCCTCTCTCAAGAACGACAAGTTTGATCAAAGATTTAATGAGTTGCTGTTAAATTTACTTTTTATTCTGGTTGTAAATTTGAATGAAATTTTACTCCCAGTTTAGTTCTCAATACCTAACCAAACTGCAGCCCTGAGTAGTAGCGGTGGTAGTAATAACGGTAATACTGGAGTGCTGGCAGTAGTGTCAGTGGTTACCGTGGTGACCCGAAGACATTGGATGGCACAGCCTGGCACTGGCCTCCTCTTGGATCCAACCCGCTTCCTGAATTTACAGTTGGGCCTCATGTTGGCCGGAAACTGGCTTCTGATCTGAAGTAGACCACATTAGAAACAGTAGAAACCCAAAATGAGAGCTGTAACAGAACATAGGCATGACACAGAGAGAGACTGATGGCTGAAAAACTGCACGTAAATACAACTGTAAAACCTGCTCAACAACCAAATACATGATTCATAGAGTTTTTTGTTCAGGTGGAGCAAATAATAACAGCAACACCTGGAAAATACAGTGAATAACCTTCACTGTATGAATCTTGGAATTGCATACTTGATTGAGGTTATTTCTGAGGCCGCAGATCGTGGTGTTTGATAATGATGTACAGGTGTTCATATTATTGTGTACACCTCATGTGACTTACTGGTTTGTAACTGTAGAGGCATCGAGGACGTCCTTCACAGTCTGTACACCTTCCCTGGAGATAAGAACAGAGAGAGGGACTTTTTTTTTTTCTCCCGTGTGTAACTATGTCCATTGTGGAATAAAGAAAAGCCTAAAAAGACTTAAGGTCCATCCATCCAACACTTCTTCCATCCTTACGTTGACTCGTAGGGTGATCGGTCTGTTGCATCTGTTGCGGCGGACTTGGAGGACCTGAGGGATGACGATGATGACGCCGTACTGCGTCTCGATGAAACTGCCGTCAAGAGGAACATCGTTCACGGCTGTCTGAAGGACGAGAGGAGGAGAAACAAATCAGACTCTTCACTCCGTCTGGCTGACGAAGATTTACACATTAATTTCCTTCAGTTGGATGTTTGAGCTTCACTGGGCAGAGTTTGATACTCTGCTGAAGGGGGAAAAGTTTCTTTGAGCTCACCTTAAACCTGAGATTAAGACGTGTGTGTGTACGAGCAGGATTTGTGACATCACAACTAGTTTGGAGCCAATCGTGGTCCAGTATGCAAACTACATGTGAGAAAATGAAGCCCTCAGTGCACGTACACTGAAAACAGACTTTGCACTGAAGTAGGAGACATCTTGTGTCCAGTAGTTAAACTTTTAAATGAAAATTACTTTCTTTTTTTTTTTTAATTGAGGGAGAAGAAGGAGATGTCGACATTTTAAGAAATTCTGACAAGACTTTGTTTGTGGAGAAAACATCAGAAAATAAATTATAATTCATGGCAGAGTACTTTTGTCTTGTCTGGAGGGGATTTTTAACTATGATTTTTTTTTTTTAAATATTTAACGTAAATGTTTATCATCCTCCAAATCATGCCATCAGTGTTTAGATTGATTTTCCTCTCTCTGGGCAGCTATTGGTCTCAGTTAATTTCTACTAAATCTAAGAATTTGTAGATTGCAGCTGTGAGCAGGAACCGTTCTCAAAAATCTCTTCAGTTTAGCGTTGTCCTAGAACCGAGAGTCAGTGGCTGAAAAGCAATCTACTGACAATCACTGGTGTCATGAAATCCGACCCAGACGGCCGACAATAAGCAAATATGGACATCGTGAAAAGGGTGAGTTTACTTGCTGTTCGGCAGCTGACTCTCAAACCTCAGATGCCAAAATTTCCTTAAATATATCACAGGGTGAATATTTGAAAATGTAACTGCTCTCAACTGCACCATCACATAAAAATAAATTTGTCTATGTGTTGACCGTGATGTGGATGACCTCTCTAATAAATTAACTTGAATATGTGGGAATATCAAAAGCAGCAGTTTGGTCCTTAAACTAACAGACAAGTCTTCAATATTCTGGTGTCACATAACTGTGAATTTGTAGTGGTCCAGTTATTGTTACCTTGTTGTTGTGTAAGTGGAACTGGACCTCGTGGTCCTTGCTCAGTAGAGTGGCTTTCAACGTGCCGTCAAACAGGTGGTCAGGGAAGAGCAGCTCATTAGGAATCACGTGGTACTTTAACACATCGGAGCTCTGGACAGACAGACAGGAAAACTGGGTTAAAGGATCATTCTGGTTTATTGGTGATCACCGCCCACATCTCTGATGTGGTCAGTGATTCAAATAGGTCCACTATTACATTTACATTTTGTCATTTTTCCTGTTGTTTGAAAAAATAATCAATAAATCAGAGCCAGAGCAAGAAAAATATGTCCAATTGTAGATGAGATGTTTGCAGCTGCACAGGTTGTTGTACGTTGACTTACAGAAATAAAAAAAACAATTATAATGACATATATCTTCGATCAAAATAACAAACATTAAGTTAACTGCATTTACTGCTACTACAGCGTCTGTGTCGGCTGAAAAAGACGTCGAAGGGACGGATATGGCGGTCACTTCTGACTGAATACAGTAACTCTCCCTCCCAAACAGAAAACAGCAAACATGAACACGCTGTCAGACTGAAGCATGAAGCGGAAATGAAATGGACATGACTGAAATAGAAGGTGTAGAATGGATTTATAAGGTCTGAAGTCTGACGAGTGAATCCCCAGAAGCGTTTTATCTGATGTCACATTACCTTCATTGCTTGGAAAGAATAACTCTGCTAAATGCTTATACACAAGGACTCATATCCTGCTCTTAACTCTCCTGCTCTTAATTTGTTTGTTTGTTGTATCTACATAAAAAGAAGAAAATCTCGCCTTGTATAGCGTAACATTTTTTCTGTGGGTAAAGCATCCGTTTTAGTGTGACTTTAATCATAGTGGAGAGTTTTCAGTTTTCCAGACAGCAGGCACTGTTGGTACTGGTGTAATAACCCAACAGCAGTGTGTGCAACGACTAATATCATCTGGACCTACCAGGAGGGAGGAGTTAGTCTTGCTGAGGTGTTGCCTTATGGCCTCGTCTGTCGGCAGCAGGATGGTGAATTCAGACGTCAGATCCTCTGACAGGTTGTACATCTGTGAGAAAACACACAGTTAGTTAGTTAAACATACAGACAGGCAATTAGTTTACTTCATAACAGGAATACATAAGGTTGAGTTGAGTTTCGACAGATATCTTACCAGAGCGTACTGTCTGAACAGAGTGAAGTTGGAGGAGGCGTTCAGGAAGGCCATCAGGGTGGGAGGCTCGGGCGGGAGGTGTGAGTTGGGTGGTGCCAGAATCTGATCGCATCCAAACCAAACAAACAAACAAACAAACATACAGACAGGGTTCAGTTCACTAGAATTTTTTTTTGTAGGAACCATAAAGACTCCACTTTGCAGCAAGATCTGCTTCCATTCAGTTTCACTTTACCTGCAAAAAGGTTCCTACTGTGTGTTCAGACAGAAGCATGTTTTAGAGGTGATTGCATGCAAAGTCAATGGAAAGACACAATTATGCACAAATTCGCCCGCTGTGACATTTCCATGCGAGTTGAAAATGTTTTAACTGGATTGAAAAATTTATGCTTATCCTGCAGCTTTATGAATCTACTCTAGAGACTGTTTGGAGCGAAAGAACACAAAACATTCGCTTCACTGTCTGAACACACATTTAGTTTAATAGTTTACCGGCCAGTGTGTTGTTTGCTCTCAGACGTCGACTCCTACCTGGTCTATGATGTGGATGTAGCCATTGATTGCAGGCAGGTTGTGGGTGATGATGGAGGCGTTTCCAATACGGATCAACTGCAACAAAACAAATGTTATATAATGCATTTGTGTGCATATGTCTACCTACAGTACTTTATTGGACCCATTAAAGGAACAGTTCAACATTTTCACTTTCTTTCCGAGAGCGGGATGAGAAGATGGATATCAATCTCATGTCTGTGTGTTAAGTACAGAGCTGGAGTCAGGACATGGTTAGCCTAGCTTAGCATAAAAAGTGGATGCAGTGGGAAGATGCAAACGGCAAAAATGCCCCAAAAATTATCTTTTAAAAAACTGAAAGCAGGGAGAAACAGCTAATCTGGCTCTGTCCAAACATGAAAAATACATCAAGCAACACCTGTACACAAACAGAAATATAAAAAACACTGTTTGTGGTTTTATAGGAGGATTAGATTAGATTTGTCCACAGCACAAACCACAGTGGTAGAGTCCATCAGCAACTCCCACATGGACAAGAGCGCGAGTTTGTATGTACTAATGGTTGTGGACAGTTTGCACACGGCTGCAGAAGAGATGACAAGCAGGTCGACTCAGACACTGTTAACACATCTGCTTCTAGAGGTGCAAAACTGTGTAAATCTTAGTGAATCCACCTGAATGTATAATTAGTCCATCAGTCACAGTCACCCACTCCTTACCCCGCTGCTGTTGCTGATCTCCCATTGAGTGGAAGGGTTCAGGGAGGGCAACCTGCTGCCAACCAGTCTGTCCATATCTTCTAGAGTGTACATCTCCTGCAGGAAGTGAGCCCTGCAACCAGGAAGAAGAAGAAAATGTTAAGGCTTGTTTGAGGATGAAGATTTACCAGTCAGTTCTTTTTATGACCAGATTATTGAAATGTGTGAAACATTTATGTATGAAATGTTGTGACAGTTGGCTCTATTATTATCATTATTATTATTATTATATGGATCGATGTAAAAGCAGTGTAATCCATTTTGTTCTAACTCTATGCATCACTGGGTCATTTGAAGATATTTGTACTTTGGTGTGAAAGAAACAAGAGACGTGTGTCAGTGATCAAAGAGAGAGAGAGAGAGTGTGTGTGTGTGTGTGTGTGTGTGTGTGTGTGTGTGTGTGTGTGTGTGTGTGTGTGTGTGGCTGTCAAGTCAAGTCAATTCAAATTTATTTATACAGCACATTTCATACGACAGGCGTAAACTCAATGTGCTTAAAAATAAAAGCAAAAAAACATTAGTAAAGATCAAACATGACAAAAACATTTAACATCACATTAACATTACATATATAAAACATATAAGATAAAACATAAAAAAATAGATGATTTGTGATAGATCAGTGTGCGACGTGACTGACCGCAGGAAGTGAGGTAGGTGGTGTCGGCTGGTCCAGAACGCGGTCTCAGCTGAGGTCATGTTCTTCAGAGCTTCTCTGGAGGGAATGAACACTGTGAGGTTCCCACTCAGGTCCTCAGAGGCGTGACTGTACTTCTGATGACACACACACACACACATATATATATATACTGTATATTATACTGTGTTCTCTTTAGTGTAGAATTATTCCTTAAAACACTGACCAGCTCGATTACTAATGCAGCTATAACTACTCTGAAAGGGTTTGAATGATAGAATAGAATGTAATAGAATAAAATAGAATACAACTTTATTGTTCGCCGGAATGGAAAAATGCCGTTGACTCATTAAAACATAAATAAATGCAACATACACAACAACTAACATATAGAATGAATGTGGAAACAAGTAAATATAAAGCTCACTACAGCACATATGTAAGAAGAAAAAATACCTAAAAAAAAAAAAAAGCATAAAACAGCAGTTTTTTGAGTTTAAAGTCTTGATTTCACTTGAAATAAATGATCTCCGTTTACGCAACTACCCCAAATCTTAGATTAAATTAGATTAGGTAACTTTATTAATCCCAAAAGGGAAGGTTAGTTTGATTACTCATGTAATTAAAAGTGTAATTAAATTTGAACTTAGTTCGGAAGTTGCACTTTAACTTTAGTAAAAACAAGTTGCACCATAAAAGCCAGTCACAACATAAAGTTAAGAACATAAAACTGTAACTACAGAGTCTGGTTCTTACACACCTGGATCAGTCGGGAGAAACCGTACAGCGTTGGGTTCATGTCCACCTCCTACAAACACACACACACACACACACACACACACACACACACACACACACACACACACACACACACACACACACGCAGTGTTTAGTCAGGGTGCGCCCTTGAACATAGTGGTTAAACAGATAACCAGAATGATGTTGGAGGTACCTGATAACCAAATATCTGGTCAAGATGAAGCATTTTATTCTATTTATTTGTATAATTCTTTTCTTTATTTTTCCAGCTTTCTGACAGCTGAACAACAATAAAGCTGAAGTTGTTCTGAATGATCATCTAACTCAGTTTGTTCTGTTCAGACTAATCTGGGCTCAGCGGGACCTTTGAGTTTAAAGCGTCTGGCAGCAGTTTATGTGTTAGAACAGCTTAAAACTATCCTGCAAATGTCAACATCAGTCAGTTTAGATGTTAAAGCTGGAGTTTGGAGTCTGTTACATTCAATCGCTTGCTGAACAAGTTTACACAATGCTGATTATCGCCGCTCAGAGTTTTTAAATCTGGTGTCTGTGGTGACTTTCCCACACTGGCGCACTGGTAGTGATGCGTTTACGTCCACCAGCAATGATTGATTTGCGCCTGCTGACGTAGGCAGCGCCCCGACCGCGTTACGTCATCAGAGCGGACCGACTCACATAAAAAGCATCAGGGGTCTGTGGCGATGATGTCGACAGTGTTTGTATAATTACTCTCACTGCCAGAAGAAGGAGACAAAGTTTCTGCACTGCAGGTTTAAACAGTGAGGCCCTTATATTTATTAAATCACAGCTAACAAAAAACGGTCTGTCCTCCCCTCATAAGTTACAGTTTCCAGATTAAGTTTCTTTAATTTGTGGTTCGGTGGCCCTGGTGGCTCAAAAACGTACAATGACCCACCTGCTCAAAGGTTCGGAAGCCATAGAAGCATTTTGATGGGGAAACATCAGAAACGCTGATGTTTAATGTTTACTTAAAAAAAACAGTAATCCATTAATTTAAAAGTCACTCTGACATGAATTTTGACTGTAAAAACATCTTCGTGGTTCTGATTTTCATAGCTTTGTCCATTTTTTTAATCAGTAATAATAACATTGCAATCATTCATTCTTTTAATTCATTCAAGAATAAAACAGATTTATAAGACAGTTTTATGGCTGCATCTGAGGGCAGATATCTCTCCTCTCATAATTCCAGTTAGTGAGCTAACAGAGTTACAGCAGCTTATGTTAACACTCATTCGGCAAAAAAATACTCATACATGACAAATGTAATTGATAACTTATCCACACAAAATAAACAGTGGCCTGTAGATAACGTCTGTCTGGGTCAAATTGATCACAATGATAAAGCGGATGATTATTATAACTGATTTTTTTCTTTCTCTTTATTTCTTTATTTCATACGCAGATTACCATCTAATTGACATTTATATATTTATTACATAGATATAAAGTAAATGAATCGGGCAGCTTCCCTATTTATTGAATTTGACTGTTTCAAAATACAGAACAGCTGTTTCAAACGCTTGTTGCTGCATCTCGTTGGCTCGTTTCTGGCAGTTTGTCAGAAGCTTTGAGGAGATAATGTTTTTCATTGAGAGAAAATTACTTTCTTTTTCCCGTCATGATTTCAGCAGCAGCCTCAGGTCACCAGCCGGAAGCAGACGGGTTACCGTGAAGCAGTAACAGTGTCGCAGCTGCTAAGTACATATCATACGTGTATCATGGGAGTAAAGTAAAAAAAATAGGATTACTGTAATTTAATTTTTTTTCATATGTTGCCATGTATAAAAAGACCCAACGCTGTAAGCAGACCTCTTCATTACTATAAGCAAATTATTTAAACAGCATTTGTATAGGAGTGATTCTTTTTGATTCATGAAAGTGATCGATCACTGTAACTGTGATCCATATACGCTGTTTCCACTGTTCTGTCATTGACACAAATCTATTCTGGTCAAATAGGCCAAATTATGTTATGTGCCTGTGTTATGCAGTTTTTAAGATGTTACAAAGTCGTATTTATTGGGATTTACATGAGTCTTGTGTTTACTTTGTTATCCACTGTGGATTTATGAAGATGTTAAAGATTTGATATCATCTATAAAAGGGGAAACTTCAGCTTTCATTAGGGGGCCAGTTATTTTTTGTTATATTTGGCCCACAGGTCACTATTTGCCTACTACTGGTTTTTTCACTCATTCTTTGTTTAGGAAGCTATTTATAAGGATATTAAACTGTATTACGGTGCCGTCACGTGTATGTGATGCTAATCTGAATATTTACATCCATTAATGTCCCGTAGCAGATGGTTCCATCTCCAGCGTAGCCGTCAGGACACGTACAGGTGTGAGTTCCAGCCTCCTTCAGCTCACACTTCGCCTGATAGACAGAAAACCACTCAGCAGCTAAGGATCATGGGAAGTTTAACACAAACGTTCTCATATTTTTTACAGACGTGTTATTATCACTCTTAGCACAAAGAAAAACAAACCCTATCATTAGACACCACATTGAAGTCATTAAAAAAAAGCCATTAAAGAGAAACGCTGAAAACTGAAACATTAAATTTTAAAAACAAACATGTGTTTTCCAGAAAAAAAATATCCGAGTTACTCTGCACTCACACTGAGAACTATTTTCTAAGTGCAAACTTTAGAGTGCACCACAAACCAAAACATTACATTTAAATCAATCAAATTAAACCAAATCTATCCATTTTATTCTACAGGTATGTGTTTATTATCCTGCACCGGGTCACAGGGAGCTGAAGCCGATCCCAGCATGCAGTGGGTGACAGGTTCAAACAGTGCTAACTACTGAGCTTCTGCGCCTTCCTGTGTTAATTTATTCCTATAAATAAATGATCAAATACTCTGTGTGTGTGTGTGTGTGTGTGTGTGTGTGTACCAGCTCATGGCAGTCTCCGTTCCTCTTGAGGCAGGGGTTTATGAGGTCACACTTGATCCCGTTCCCCATGTAACCTGTTTTACAGACACACTCGCTCTGCAGACACACAGATTCACAGAGAAATAGAAGTTAGGATGTCTTTAGCTTCTGTAATGTGACACAACAGAATATGTGGTTGATGTGCAATTACAAAAGGGATTTAAATCAAATCCTTTAGAGTTGATTGGACCGCTAAAAAGTGGCCTTGGCTTTTGCGAATGCGGTGCAACACAAAGCTGCAGAGAGAAACAGAGCTGTAAAGGACTCCACACACACACCTGTGTTGTTGGATCAGGAGGAGAATGAGAGAGAAATGAAGAAATCAGACCGAAGTCACATTATTTCAGAAATGAAAACAGGTTTTTACCCACTGATATAAGACACACCTCTCTCTATCCACACTGTATCTCCCTCCATATTACTCTGTTAGCTGCTGCTACGACCCACACAAGCAATCAAATGTGGTTTTGTATGATGGATGTCATAATTGATTGTTGATGTTTTTAAATACGTCCCTGAGTTCAAAATGAGTCATCAAGCTCATGAAATAGGAAAGACAGGGATTTTGATTTTTTGTCATAATGTATGTTTGGTGTATAAATTAACACAATTATTTTACTGTGTCTTTAAAGCAATTATTACTAACTTCTTCCAGCTGCTGGAGGGTAGGTCAAACTCCAAAACAAACACAGCGTAAGACACTCCTCACTCCTCTTGGTCTGTTTTCTAAGTCTACAACCTCTGAACTACAGACGCCTGGATACAACAAACAGGGCGAACTGAAAACCAAAGCAACATTTCCTCAGCAGTACGTCAAGCAACGAGGTTTACGGTTTTAGCCATTTATGTTCAACAGTTAGTATTCATGATGTTGTTTTTGGAGGTCGTATTTATTCAACCCAACCGCTCAAAGCAGATGGCCGCCCACCAAAAGCCGGGTTCTGCTTGAGGTTACTTCCTGTTAAAGGGGAGTTTTTCCTTACCGCTGTCACCAAGTGCTTGCTCATGAGGGAATTGTTGAGTCTCTGTAGATTAAAGAGTACGGTCTAGACCTGCTCCATGTGAAAAGTGCACTGAGATGACTTTTGTTGTGATTTGGCGTTATATAAATAAAACTGAATTGAATTGAATTTGCATTTAGAGAGCGACGCTCCAGCTGACGTACAGTAGTTGTCCTTAACTGACCTGTCCGGGTCCGATGTGGGTGCAGTCGGCGTTGATGCTGCAGCCTCCTCGACTCTCCAGCTGACAGTTGTTGATCTCCACGCACACTTTGCCGTCACCTGTCCAACCTTCAGCACACACACACGACACGTTACCCGGACCCACATACACACACTGTGCCTGCGGAGAGAGAAAGAAAGAGAGAGAGAGAGAGAGACAGGAAAAGAAAAAGACAAATATGACGTTTGTTTTCTCTCTTACATATTTGTGGTTTTGTGTTCAGGAATAAAGGTCATTGAGGTTCTTCTTAGAGACTGTGGGAAAATTATTTTGGGGGCTTAGCAGGTCATGAAAGGGGGAGTGTTATATATTTTTTCTTTTGGCTGAAGGGAAGTAGTCCTTTTTTGGAGAAAGGGCCTTTTAATTTTTTCTCACCTACTATTTGCATTTTATTTCAGCCCTGTGAGACTTATTGTAGGAAAGATCACATAGATCAGATCAGAGCGATGTTGTCTTTCAGCAAAACCAAGCTGGCACTGCCTCAGATTTTAAATCCTGTCTTAAAACACATTTTTATAGACTCGCCTTCTTGTCTGACCACAAGTCTTATTTGTTGTTGTTACCGCCAGATTTTATGTTTATTTTTACCTTATTGAAGGTTTAATGTGTAACAGTCTTTTTATGCTGTTGTTTTTATATGTGTGATTGTCTTTCACTGTCTCCCTGCACTGGAAAGCACCTTGTGATCCCTTACTCAAAGTGCAGTTATTATTATTATTATTATTATTCTAAAGAGTTACATCAAAAAGTTGGCTTTCACATGTGTCATGAGTTATAATGGCGGTTTTGCAGAGTTCAGCAATCCTGTTTCTGTGTCAGAGTTGTTTTTCTTCACCACAGTCAGCTTGTAGTGTGGCTAACAGGTCCAATATGTCAGTTTGGGAAACACAGAATACATGTGGATCTTTATACTGTAGTTAGTAGTGGTACATTATATTATTTATTCTGCCACATCACAGTTCACTTGTAATGCTCTAATTGGCTGTTATTGTTATAATAATTGTTCCATTGAGAAGGTATAAAATGTTAAAAAGGGGTAACGAAACTTTTAAATTTTGTATGTTTTGTCAATATTATTAATGGTGAAGTTATTTCTACCAACTCAATATTGTTCTATTATTTAGAGGAATGTTATTTCTATGCCGAGGGAGGGTCCAAAGAAAATATTAATAACTCTGACAAGTTACGTCAACAGTCTTACGTTAGCGTCGCAGTCTCCTCTGTTGCTCCTCAGGCAGGGGTTGAAGGGAGAACAGGAGTGACCGTCACCCTCGTATCCATCCTTACACACACACCTGGTGAAAAACAAACAAAGACAGAACGAAGTCAGCAGCTGTTGAGGAGAACAGAGAAGTGACTGGTGTTGATCAGCTGTGAAACCCTGAAGAGAACCGCTGAAGAATTACAGAGTGTTATGTCGGGTTGAGTGTTTTTAGCCTGCAGAACAGCTTGAAACAGCCAGAGAGTAGCAGTTAGCAGCAGTCATATGTATTATGGATGTAGGAATGGGTACGTAGTTGGTGCAATATTGTGTAGGTGCTACATGATCAGGGGACCCAGGACCGAGCTCTGTTGAACTCCTGCTTACTAAGAATGTAAACAAAAATTAGACTAAAAAGTCACTGATGAAAACTAAAATGTCTTACAATTCTGTGAAGGAATTTTCATATATGTGCCATATATGAAAATGCTCCTTTTTTCATATATGCGTCATGTATGAAATGCTGCTTAGAGAAGCAGACACTGAAGGACAGAAAGATGTCATCTTCCCTGTCAAGGTTGACCTGGCGATATGATTGTTGCCATAGAGACAATCTTATATCGATGTTGTGACTAGGGACAAGGTTGCCTGAATAACTGAGAGTGTTTCAGCTCTTTTCCTTCAGATATTCTGTGGTATTTCTCTGAATCTACACCTGCTCTTTGAATTGTAACTCATATCTCCTTAGTCGATCAAGTGTGTGTTTGTCATTAAATCATATATAATAAAGTCAAATTACTAAAATTTAACTAAAATACAAATTTCCATTGAACTAACTCAAAGTCAGGTGCCAGAATTAACACTAGTAGTATTAGTAGTAGCAGTAGAAGTATCTCACATAGTGTGCAGCCCAGTTTGTGTACAGTATGCGTGAATGTGACAGTGTTCCAGCAGTCCGTCAGAGTTGCAAGGCGTGGCCGTCTTGTCGCAGTTTTCTCCAGAGTATCCCTCCAAACAGGATCCTCTCCGACACGCACCTCCACTGCCTGGGCGGTTATCACAGTCACCGTGGACACAGCGACACTCTGAAAACACACAAACACACACACACACACACACACGCCATGTGATAATTTCACGTTCATCAGTCACAATAGTGGACCAGTGTCACACCAGGCAAAACACACCCCTTTGTTCAAACTAAGCTCATTTTCTATTTATGGTCACTTTGCTGGCTCTGCATATAACAGACTTATTAAATATACAGCTGGTTATTTACAAATGTACACAGGTATTACTATAATCCAGTTAAACTTCTGAAAACTGGGGCTCATGGATGACAAATCCTGTTAGAAGATCCGGATTTTAATGCTGGATTTGAATGTGTGAAAGGGGGCGTCTTCAAGCCAAAACCAGGTGTTTAGTTGCTTTGATGAGGAGGAGCCGTTACCTTCGTCACAGTTGTCTCCGTGCTTGAATGGATCTGAACAGATGTGGCAGGCGATACCCTTGAAGCCTGACTGACAACTGCATGAGCCGTTGCCATGGATACCGTCAAAGCACTGCATGTGGTGAATAAATAAATAAATAAATAAATAAATAAATGCAAATTAAAAAAAAAAAACACGTCGGTTGAGAGACGAGGCTCCGGTGACAGATGAGATGTTTGGTTGTTCCTCACCGTTCCTTTGTCGTAACAGGGATGCTGGAATCCTCCAATACAGGGTTTACAGTCCGGACCGAAGAAACCTTTACAACACTCTGCTGTCTGTTAAACACACACACACACACACACACATTAAATCATAGACCACCATTTGACCACTGAGAGCTGCAATGTCAGTTTCTAGCTTCTTAACTATGAACTGTAACTATAAGTCGTGTTGGTCCTCGTCCTTCGTGCTACCTTTGAAAAGTACCTGTGAGTTTGTGTTTTTGACATGAGAAGTCAAAGACATGATATGCCTGACATTCAAACACTGTTCCATTGGAAAACTCCATACATAATTACAAAAAACACTATCAGGTTAAACTTTTCTTGACGTTATTAATTTTGATCCCACCATGGCGTGAACACTCCAGTTTGGCATTTCTTCATACCTAAACCTGCAATGACTGTTTTTTGACCACTTGGGGGCAGCAGAAACAAGCCAGTATTCATTATTCCAATATCCTCTCTCCTTTTATCTCAGGTTTTTGTCTCCACCAACTACTGAGAGAAATATGTGGCTTTTTAGCTGCTAAATACTCCACTATTGTTCACCAAAGTTGTTAACTTTGTCTGTCTAGGAGACTGAAAACAGCTGTCTGTTGCATCCAAAAACAACACAATGAAAGTATTGATATCAAGTGAAATAAAAAAGTAAAGTTGCGGGCCGGACAATCAAAACAATGAGTTGAGAAGCTGAGAGGAACTGCAGAGTCGGGTCATAATTATCTTTGGGTTTTCCCACAACAAGCGAGCCATTTCACATACAAGTGGTAATGTGATCCATTGTTAATAGAAACATATTGATTATAGCCACTTTAAAGTTTTAAAAAGTTTGTATAACTGTCCATGATCTATTATTATTATTTCATTGTAATTCTTCATCTATGACACCCTCCAGATTCCAGAGATTCCAGCGAGGTTTCTGGTTTGTGTCAGGAGGATTGGTTAGTGGTCGCTAAAAACAGTTGGTGTAAAAATATTGTGAATGATATTTTCCCACATTTTAACACCAAGCTCTGAGGAATAAGAAGAGAGTAAGATGACCAGCATTCACAGACACTATCATTTGTAAAAAAAAAAATGTCAAAACTGGTGATCTGTGAAACTCAGATAGCACAGCTGCCGGTGGTTGATATGTACACAGTCAACAGAGTAAACAATTTCTCATTTAAAGGCACCATTAGCCGCCGCAGGGGAAAAGCTGAAAGGCACCTGAATGAAGTTAAAAATAAAGCTGTTGATGCAGTTTCCACTGATTCCACTCTCACCTGTCTGGTGGTGTTGCAGTATTTGGCGCAGCCTTTACTGAGTGTTGGCTTGAGTGGAGACGTGACATAATCGCAGCCAGTCAGATGATTGTCCTGGAGAGACAGACACACAGACTTGTTTGCATTCTGTTCACGTCCGTACTGCTACTGCTATGAGTCATAGGCTGGAAAAAATACTGGAAAGCTGTCCGCATGAATGGCTAAACTGAACGAATGATTTAAGGGGAAATTTTGAGGCATGAATACGGATCGGGAAATAAGAAAAAAAAGCAGGAAATTAAAATCATTTGGAGAAAAAAAAAGTAAAGTAATACAGTAATTAATTGTCACACCAAGTAAATGAAAGCACAGACTGATAACTGGTGTCAGAAAATAAATAATATCTTATATTCTAGTATTTAATAGACTGAAAACAAGCGAGTTAGGCATTGTACACTTCCTTTTTTATTCTTAAGGCACATATTACATCTCATAATACCTCTCCTTGCCTGTATTTTACCCTTAAATATAAAGTATGCATTAATTATCAAACAGGACTCTCGGTGTCTAATTTATTCTCTGCTCTGGTTGGCTAATTGTTTTGTGAGGATACGTGTTACAGCATCCTGTTTTACAGAGCGTAAGGTGGAAGGAGCCTGTGTTTCTGCCCAGGAAAGGTCGAAAGGGCAGAGCAGCACCAAGAACAAGGAGGTCCTGTTCATGCGGAGGCCCCACACCAGACTGTGAAATCACAATATTAGCGCACTGTCCATGAGGGGCTGTTTCTGTCTGTGTTTACTGTTTGATCATTATCGGATGAACATCTTTGCTCCACACTATAATATGTTTTAATGATCTCTGGACTGATCTGGTTAAGGACTGCTGTTACACACATTTTTATGTTTATCTGTTTTTAACGCTGTCAATTCGATGTGCTGCTGTGCCTTCAATCGTTATCAATGAGAACTGTTGCTAGTGACGAGTGCTGGGCTTTCCAGTGGACAACATCTGTCTGGACTAAATGAGAAGGGGACTTTATTTAGGGGCGTCGTATGATCTCCACGTGAATAACCACCATTGTAAAGATGCCTTGTGAGTTCTTACTATAACATCCTTACGTATACCTTTGAATATTATAATGTATGAATGTGCCATGTAACCAATGAACTGCTTTTGGAAAATATATGCAGGATGTGTGTAGAAAGCTGATAGGACAACCTTAGGGAGACCTCCTCTTGGTCCCAGAGTATTAAAAGACGTGTATCTTGTGAGGAGGGAAGTTAATAGACAGGTTTTGAGTTTGCAGCGGAGCTCTTTGCCAGATTTTTAAATTTCTTCAGATTTTTAAAGATCATCTTGATCTTCTGAAAAGACAGAAACTTCTTCTCATCTTTTGGGCTGCTAGACTCTATCCATCCAAGGCTTCTTCAGCTACATTTCAGTAAGGCCCCTTGCATATTAACTATTCTCTAATGTGTTAATAGTGCTAATTTGGTTCTCTCAAGAGAAAGACCAGCGTTAGAAGGATTAGGACAGGAGCCAGTATATTGGGGTAAAGCCTAGAACGAGCAGCGTACCTGCCCTGGTACTGGAGCTGTCTGTCAGACACTAACAGACTTCTAGGAAGAGAGGAGACCTCTTTAACACATACTGATTTCACTGATAATAATAATTTACCGTGTTGTTGTTATTATCTTATCCAGTGATTAGAGACACTGGAAGTTGGTACTCATTCTTGCTCTCCTGATACGCTACTACATACGTGTAAATCCTAAACAAACCTGACAACCTAGCTGATAGGCAGGACGTAGCGTATAGGACGATACTTCATTGGACAATGACCTAGGCTCCTAAACAGTGCCCAGACTGACACTTGCATTAGATTTTGGAGTCCATCAGACCCAGAAATTATAATCTGTGTTTTCATTCAGCACTTATACTGTAAATAAGAAATTACAACACTGTCTAATTGTCCAACTATTCTGAAGGGCAGAGGTCGTATCAGAGGTCAAAACTGACCCTGTAGGGTTTATCAATCCAGTCACACACATTTCAAAACGATAGTTATTCTTCCATTTGACCCCCATATGGCTCTGTAGAATAGAATTTAATAGACGTTTTACATTAATAATGAGGTATTTTACCATTTCAGTGCTGCCATCTGGACACTGAGTCTCATAGAGGTAACTGCAGTGGACACATGGACCCTGAAAACACACACACACACACACACACACACACACACACACACACACACACACACACATAAATTAAAATACTTAATAATTTACTATTCATGTTACTCTTTGTTTGTATTAGCCTTTAGCCACTGACAGCTAATGTTAGACTGATCTGTTATTGCTGCAGCTCTCATCCTTCTTGTGCCTCTGACTTCTCACCACGGTGATCTTGCTCTCGATGACATCACAGCGGTGAGGCATGATGGGAAGAATGGTGGGCGGGTACAGCAGCCCGTCAATCATATGGATGATCCCGTTGGACGCCACAATGTTGGTGCTCGCCAGACGGACGCCCTTCTCACCCAGCAGGATCTCACCCTGCGTGGGAGGTTTGAGGGGGAAACTAGTGTTAGTGGAAACTGCAAATGTTTAGTGTGAGTTAGTCAGGAAACTATGGAAAAAAAATCAGAGACACTTACATCATTGGACGCAGTGATGGTGACGATCTGATTGGCCATCGTCTGAATCTGAGGAAGAGCGGCCAACTCGTCGACTGTCAGCTACAGACAGAAAAAATGATCATCAACTAAAACTAAAACATCATGTTTGACAGAACAAATAACATCCTGATGATTTAACAACTCTTAGTGCCTTACTAGTAGCAAAAGTTTTCCTGCGGGTGGCGCTAGAGAATATGTCATGAGTCATGGCGTTAAATCTAAAGGCTTCATCCTCTGGGGAGCAGTAACTGGATCAGGAAATATCAAGTCAAATTGCCGAAAGAGATTAAAGATTAAAGAGATATGTAGTGTAGACGAGGGTATTTTAGGTTAGTCATTATGTTGCTAGTTTGATTATGAGATATCTTGTTGCAGACAGAAACACAGAAAGGAAGTTTCTGTTTTTGTCTGCTTTACGAGCAGAGTTAAAAAAGACAAAAAGCAAGAAGAAAGACAGAAGCAGGAAGGAAGGATTGATGGGGGGAGTGTGGGGGTGGAGGGCACTTACCACAGCCTGGGAGAACATGTGATGTTTGAGAAGTTCCTGAAGTTTATGTTTGGCCTTGAAAAAAGAACAGAATATCAGTAAAACATCCTGACAAGCCTCACATAGAAAACAAAATTAGAGCTAAACGTGCTAACGCTTGGCAGCTTGACTGGTTGTTGACATTACGTTAGCTCAGTGCTACAGCACAGCTTGCTCAACATGTTATTTGATGTTTTTGGGAGGGGAAAGGGGGCACAACAGGCTTAAAACTTCAAAATCTGACATATTATCACCTTGTCGGAGTCTAATATTCGCTCTCCTTTTAGCTCTGGTTTGAACCAACAACTGAGAAAAATATCTTGCTCTAGATGTTCCACTTTCTTCACCAGCTAGTCTCTAGTTTTGTCCGTCTGCCGTTTGGTGCTGAGCAGGTAGTTTAAAACAGCTTTAACAGATGTTATTTCCTGAAAACAACTGCCTGCTGCTGCTGGAAACAATGAGACTGAACCAAAGCAGTAAATGTTACATAAAACCAATTTGGTGATAATTCTCTGTGGGTTCAGACAACCACAGACCATATTCTGTACTTAATAGTGTGAAAAAAAGCGAGTTAGGTACTGTACAATCCCTTTTTGGTTCTTAAGGCACACATTATATCTCGTTATACCTCTCCTGGCCTGTATTTTACCCATAAATATAAAGTATGCATCGATTATCGAACAAGACTCTCAGTGTCTGATTTATTCTCTGCTCTGGTTGGCAGAGAATTAGGCGCATATATATTTCAGACAATCACAGTCAGCTGATCCATTGTTAATACAAAAAATATTGATTACTGGTGATTTAACATTAATGCTAACTACTGTAGATCTACAACATGAATAGCTGTGTCTGCCTTTTCAAATAAAAGGCAGGTGCAATTTAAGGGAAAAGTAAAGTTACTCAACAAACTAACAGTTTGGGAAATTAATAGACCTCTCAACAATAAAAAAAAAACTTTGTGAGATGCTAAATATTTACGTCTTCAGTAGAAACCAGTGGGCTTGGGTCTGAGAGCCACAGTCAGGGTAGGGAAGTATTGAGAGACGGACTAACACATTGTTGGTTTATGTTATCAACACTAATCACAAATAAATGAAATAAATGAGAGCTGAAGTACTAATTAGACCTGAGTCCCCTCCCTGTGGCCTTACATCGTGCAGCATGTAGAGGATGCTGCCGTCTCTGGCTCGGTCCACAGCCTGGTTGGTGGGAATGAACACGGTCAGGGGTCCCGGACCCCGCAGAGGGAGGCGCGTCCCACAGTTCTGTAAACAGACACAGACACATCATATCAGATTAGAGTCAAGAGATTTAGAATCGATTCCCGTTTAGAGATGGTTCAAACTTCTCTGAGGATCGACCATTCGCTGAGCCCCAACCCCCCTTAGTTACTGTTGCTAAGGCTATCAAGCTTTCTCTCCAACAGCACACATGAAGTTTACAGTGAAAACGGTGGATGACTTTTTATTAATTTTTGAAACAATGGGTCTTTGATAAAAACACACAAAAGCAGCTTCATTTATATGTCACCGGCAGATTTGCATCTTTTGTCTCTTTTACTTTTTTATGTTTACAGCTGATTTGTTAAAACTTAAATGTGAAACAGTCCTCGATATGTAGACGATGGCTAATAATGGCTGATCCATGCAGAAGACGTGGACATGAAGAGAAGAGCAGTACTATTCTTTATTGCAGTGTAGAGCGATATTTTAAGTATGATAGGGGAAAAATGTAAGATCTTTTTTTTTTTTTTTGATGTAACAAAACCTGGTTTTCCTTCATATTTTCAAACAGTATATTTCATTTTAAATTTTACAAGAGAAATTGTTTTTCACTGTTATCTCGGAGTTTGGTGGTTTCTTTTTGTCTATCTTTCAAATCATATAAAGAACGGGACACAGCCTCTAATGTCAGCCATTAACTGATATAACTATAATATATTTATTCTTTGAGCATAGGCAATTAAAACACTATATTATTTCACCTGAAGACAGAGTGCCTTCGTCTTTCTCCATGGTTGTCTGCACCACTTAAGGACAAACATTCAGCGAGACTTCCCGGATTTTGTTTTTGTGTGTGTGTGTGTGTTTTCACCTGCCCTACTAAAGAGCACCTGTCTCATGAGCCATGGGAACCATGCAGGGCTTCCTCCTCCTGTTGTGATATATAACTCTCGTACTATCAGAGTGTATCTACTGTATAATCTATAGCCAGGCATGCTAACATTTGCAGCCTGCATTAGAACAAATAAAACACTGTTGAATCAGTTCATTACACTTCAGGTCTTGTGGTTTTGGAGATTCTTTAACTGTGAGGTATCTGTGTTACTACAGCGTGTTATTACACGTAGAGAAATCCAAAGACTGACAGACCTGCTGTGCCTAGTTACGGTTGCTAAGATACAATTAGACAATCACTGTTCGAGGGAGGGTTTTAGTAAACGTTTTGTCCTGAGAATCAGGATTGTTTCGTCTCACTGACTGATAATGTTTCTACTGTTTTCTTCTCATGTGGGGATAAAACCAAACATCAGTGTGATGTTATTGGCCAGAGTCAAATACTCACATCAGCCAGAGACAGGAAGCGGTTGTATTTTTCATCCTTAGTCAGAATCTCCCCAATCGTCTTATCAGCATACTGGACCAAGAAAAAGAGGAGTAGGTTCAAAAGACTGACATTCACATTCACAGACTGCTGTAACATCAGGATACATAGTTATAATAATAATAATAAACTTTATTTATACAGCACCTTTCAAAACAGAGGTACAAAGTGTTTTACAATAAAAACAAAACACAGAGAGATTAAAACAAACAAAAGCCATAAAAAAAATAAACATTATGAAACACAAAGGGAGTAAAATGCTAAATTAAAAAATAATAAACATGAAATTAAAAACAAATAAAGTCAAGTAAAATAAGCAGGCAGCTCAGGTAAAATCAGGAAATGTTTTCCAATAAAAGTATGTTTTAAGAGATTTGGAAGAAGACACTGACTCAGACGGGCTTATTTCCTCAGGCAGGTTGGTCCAGAGCCTCGGGGCCCCTCAGGGCCCTGATGGCAAAGGCTCTGTCCCCTTTAGTTTTCAACCTGGACTCTGGAGGAGACAGAAGACCTCTGCCCGAGGATCTCAAACTACGCAACTTTTCACAAGGCTATAAAAGGTCTAAAATATGATCTGGAGCCAGGTCATGAAGAGCCTTAAACGTAATCAATAAGATCTTAAAATCCATCCTAAAACAAACAGGGAGCCAAAGTAAAGAGACATGATCAAGCCTCTTAGCTGTGGTTAAAAGCCTGCAGCTGTACAGTCTGTAGTCGTTTCAATGTTTTTTGATCAAGACTATAGAAAACGCTGTTTCCATACTCAACGCACGAGGAGATAAAAACATGTACAAACAGTTTCTGCATCTCTAAAATTTAAAATAGATCTTATTTTTGCAATATCTCTGAGATGATAAAAACATGATTGGACGAGCTTTGTAACGAAGATTTCTTGCAACAGGCTCGATATGTTGTGACAAAAAACCAGTAGATGGCAGTATTTGTTTTGTGACCCAGCAACAAGTTAGACTGCACTGTTAAATCCAGGTGAGCTGGCAGGAAATCTAGTTTACGTTTAACCGGACTGCAGTTAAGGCAGATTATTTAAATATACTGAGCACCAGAAATACTCAAATCAAAACTAACAGACCACATTTCCTCTTCCTCTTCATTTTTTAGACTCTATTTTTCATGTTCTGTGTTTGATTCTACTGTTTTTATAGTTAATCAGTGTAGATGTCGTATTGTTATCAGTGTGTTTTCAGGCAGCTTTGTATATTTGGTGAAGCAACCCTTTAACTCACCTTTTCGTCACGAGCGGGCTTATCAGGGAGTGTGTTTGTGATTGGCTGGTCAATGATGTGAATGATCCCATTGGCTGCTGGCAGGTCTTCCTTGATGATGGTGTACAGTCTGCTGGGGTTGTCCATCAGGATGAACTTCTACACCAACCAGAGAGAGAGAGAGAGAGAGAGAGAGACAATCAGTGTGTTTATATGCAGTTAAATAACCTGCTTATTCAGACTTTCTGCAATTATCTGATTCCTTAAACATTGTGAAACGAGAAACCAGGTTTCAGCTGATTTCTCTGCTATGTAGACATGTAACCTGGTTTCTAACAGGACGTTCACATGTGCACTGTGAAGACTTCACACGAGAACGTATCAGTGTGATAGCAGGATGAAAGAAAACATTACTGCTGTATAGTTGAGATGTGCAGATATATTGTTTTCACTCTATACCTCTGTGAAACATTCTGATGGTATCAACACCGTCTATTTTATGTGCATTTACAAATGAATTCCCAGTTAACTGTTAACACCCAGCTGATACACTCACTACAAAGTAATCCAGTCCAGAAATCTATCGATCAGCTTCATCAACAAAAGCTCTTAAACTTTGAACAACCTGCTTTTGTTTACAGTGTTTAATCTGTTTTTCATGTTATTTCTTATGCAGAGTCCAACAAAGCTGCAACATACAGACCGTGATCATGGTGTGAAGGAATTTAACTATATTTTAGCAGTGATAGTAGGATTTCAGGAAACTGAAAGTGATAATATTGTTTACCGTGATATTTTCAGCTACAACAATCATAGTGTGAAAATTTGATACCAGCACATGTGCTACTGTATAGTACCCTCTGTGCTGTGCCTCTTCTTAACAAAATAATTAAATCCAAAATATGAGTAATAACAGATTAACAACATTTTGGACACATTTGCATCTCTCATTCCACCATTGGTCCAATATGGAGAGGAGGAATGATTACAAACACATATTATCTTTCAATGTACATATGACACCTGGCTTACTTTATTACATGCTATCCTTTAGCATGTAATAACTTATGCTATGTATGAAAATATGTTTTTGGTCAATTGGCTTGCAACAAATACCTGATCTTATAAATATGAGCAGTAAGGAAGTATGGAAGGAATGAGAAATGCTGTGACAAAGCTCCACCCACCCTGTAACTCAACAACAGGAAATACAGCTGATAATTCCTCGTCCCTGACAGAGGACACACTGTGAGACAGACGGTAAGATTCACCTTCAGATCAAAACCACCGCGTTCACTGAGAGAGGACAACTGCAGGAGGGAACACTGGAAACACTGGAATACTGGAAAACTTGCACTTCAACCTGCTGCAGACTCCAAATATTGAACTGGAGGAGCCTCAACTTAAAGTGAAAGTAACTTTTAAGGAACTCTCTAGACTGACTGATTTCCCTGTTTGCCTGTTGTGTTTAAAGCTTTACTCTGAAACAAAATGTCTTCGAGACCAGAGGAGGATCTCTGCTGTCCGGTCTGTCAGGACATCTTTAAAGATCCAGTTGTCTTGTCATGTAGCCACAGCTTCTGTAAAGATTGTCTGATGAAGTGGTGGAGAGGGAAACAAATACGTGAGTGTCCGTGCTGTAAGAGAAAATCCTCGAGGAGTGATCCACCTCGAAACCTGGCGTTAAAGAACCTGTGTGAGGCCTTCTCACTGGAGAGAGATCGGAGAGTTTCAGCAGGGTCTGAGGCTCTCTGCAGTCTGCACTCTGAGAAACTCAAACTGTTTTGTCTGGACCATCAGCAGCCAGTGTGTGTTGTCTGTCGAGATTCAAAAATACACAACAACCACAGATTCAGACCCGTCGATGAAGCTGCACAGGATCACAAAGAGGAGCTCCAGAAATCCCTGAAGCCCTTACAGGACAAACTGAAGCTCTTTAAAGAAGTTAAAGGAAACTGTGATCAAACAGCAGAACACATTAAAGTCCAGGCCAGAGACACAGAGAGGCAGATTAAGGAGCAGTTTAAGAAGCTTCACCAGTTTCTACAAAAGGAAGAGGAGGCCAGGATCTCTTCTCTGAGGGACGAAGAGGAGCAGAAGAGTCAGATGATGAAGGAAAAGATTGAGAACCTGAGCAGAAAGATAGCAGCTCTGTCAGACACAGTTAGAGCTGCAGAGGAGGAACTGAGAGCTGAAGACGTCTCATTCCTGCAGAACTACAAGGCTGCAGTGAAAAGAGTCCAGCAGCGCCCCCTGCTGGATGATCCAGAGCTGGTCTCAGGAGCTCTGATAGATGTGGCCAAACACCTGGGCAACCTGACCTTCAACATCTGGAACAAGATGAAGAAGATGGTCTCCTACACTCCTGTGATTCTGGATCCAAACACCGCCGACCCAGAACTAATCCTGTCTGAAGATCTGACCAGCGTGAAATGTGGAGAGAAACAGAAGCTTCCAAAAAACCCAGAGAGGACCAAATTCTCCTGTTCTGTCCTGGGCTCTGAGGGGTTTAACTCGGGAACTCACAGCTGGGACATTGAGGTCGGGAGCAACAAGGACTGGGAACTGGGCATGTTGGGAGAGTATGTCCAGATGAATGGACGCTTACAGTCTGGACTGTGGAGAATATTGTTCTGTGATGGTAAATTCACAGCGTTCTCCACTTTGGATTCAGACAAAGATCTGTCAGTGAAGAAGAAGCTCCAGAGGATCAGAGTTCATCTGGACTTTGACGGAGGAAAACTGTCATTCTCTGATCCTGATACTAACACACACATACACACCTTCACACACACCTTCACACACACCCTGTTTCCATACATTTACACTGAGAATCACCTCCCGCTGAAGATTTTACCAGTGAAGGTCTCGGTGACAGTGGCAGCGCAGCGCAGTCAGAAATGATTATGATTCAGATTTTTCTACAGCATCTCTGGTTGTATTAGACCATTGTGGGTAATTTTACCAATCAATAAGGAGGATTTTATTTGAACAGGGTATTATTTGTGGTTGTTCCATATGGTACACATAGTACTATGTTTGTACAAAGCCTAGAATAGCAGAAAACATCAGAATGGTGTTTTATGAAATTTGCGAGTGATGCAACAATTGTAAATATAAAAAAAAAAAAATCCAAAACAAACCGCAAAAAAATCTTTGCAAGCCCAATAACTTTGTCATGTAATCTAGAAACATCATTATAATTTTTAAAAACAGGTCACAGGATTTGACACTTTATTGGTCAATATCAGCTTTTCAGAGTTCATTCTCACCTCAAGATCCATTTAGTAGCTGTTCTGGGCTTTGAGCTGTATCTCTGTATCTACTGTACCTCTGTTAAACGGATCTTGAGGTGAGATTGTTTTGTTGCTGTTTCCAAGGTCAAGAATGAGGAAGAGCACGTAGCTCGAAACATCACTTGGAGCTACAGTGCACAGACTTTCTTATTTCTTTTGTAAATTGTTTCTTTGGTCCAGCACCTGGTTTTTTTTGGATGTGCACGTCTACCATACATTTTATGACAAGATCAAGAATAAACCTCAACTTTTAAGTCATCATGGATAAGAAGTTTTAAGGTTTTCTGAAAATATTTAGAGAACATAGTAATATTGCAAGATATTTATTTTACTTTAATTCTTTATTATTTTTTTATATTTAATGCTTTTCTTAGATATGCAACAGTATAGAGATGACAGGAAAGGAGGGGATAGAGACACGGAGAAAGATAATGTGACAAAGGCCAACAGCCGAACACAAACTGGTTCGGGAATGTAATTTACACAAATGTGATGTGGAAACTTGAAGCCTCTATAAACTAAGAATGGACTTTTCAGTGAAGAAGGACACATCTTGTGCCCAACAGTTAAACTTGAGTTAAATATTTGTATATTCATAGATGATTCTGGAGAGAGAAGGAGCAGATGTAGTTGAGTGGAAGAGCTTTTAACAAGGTAATAAAACATAATGGTTAAAAACATATCAATTATTAAAAGCAGAGTTTTATTTAAAAATGTAAACATGGCTGGAGGGGATCTTTAATGTAAGATGTTAATATTTGATGTAATTACTGTTGAAACTGCATGTTGCTGTAAGACAAAATAAATTGAGTGATCAGTGGAATATCAGTTGATGCTGTTTGGATTGATCGGACAGGCAGAAGGGCGAGATCACTGAAAAATGTGTCATGGCGTCACCGGTCAGATTTTATGTTCACACCTGCTGGTTCAGGATGAGGTCACCACTAAATATCCCATCAACAGTGTCCATTTAATGTTGTCGTCAACAGAGAATACAGCAACATGTTAGATTAAATATGTGTATTATGTGAGTTATGTTAATAATGTTAACTGTATATCAGATAAACAAATTAAATTAATATTGTAAATGTTTTCTGAAGTAGAAACTGAATCTGTAACATGTTTCTCTCTGTTTTCTCTCTTTATTTGGATTATTCTGATTATGTGACAAATAAAAATTAAGTTAACAGAATAGTTATTGACTGTGTGTGAAGATGTTTCCATCATAATGATCACTGGAATATTTGTTCCATCTTCATTTTAGCTAATGTTGTGTAATTAGTGCATTGTGCTAATGTTTTAACTTTTTAAGATGCTGGTTGAGGAAATTATTAAGCTTCAGCTTTTTAGTTTCTGGTGACATCTAGAACTAAATATTGTTCTCTGAATTACAAACTGAAAATTATTGTAAATCTTCTTTTAAGCAAAAGAGAGAAAAAATACAGCTGCTGCACTGGAAAATGTGTCCTAAACGATCCACCAACATCTCAGTTTCTGAATAAATCTGAGGAGAGAACCAGGGATGAAGCTTCATTTTATATCTTTAACAGTAGTTTAAATACTTGTTAACTGGGACTTGTGGGTTGAAATGTGGAGTTTGGAGAGGAAGTGTTACCTTGTTGTTTTTGCTCCTCAACTTGGCTCCTCCGTACAGGTTGAGGTCTCGTCCTTCCAGATCCTTGTAGAGGTGCTGACCCAGGATCAGGTGGTTTTTACACACCTGCTCCTCATTGATACCCTGCGGAGACAGTGTAGGTGTGTAGATTTATAATGTAGAATTCGTTTATTGATCATTTTCTTCCTACTAGTTGTTGAAAACAGGCTATCAGAGGCTCTTAACCAAACAAGCAGTTAGACTTGAAGACCTCGGGGGATATCTGCGCTCCCTTTTTTCAAAAATACCTCGTGTGAATTTTTAAAGCATCAAAGCTGGAAATGAAGGAGGCTGCACACTGTGAATGAAGGAAATCCAACAGAAATCCAATTGATGCAACCAGACATTTTACTCACACAGTGAAAGTGACATAAAATGATTCTGAGATACACCTTAAGGTGCACCGGGACATACAGTTTTATAATAATCTAACCTGGACTCAGCGGGTGTTAAAGGGCCTTTCAACATCAGACACCCTCACCAAGGTTTAACCAGACAGACTTGGGTCTCAGTAGCACTGCAGCACAGATCACTCCCTCTGATCCAGAGCCATTTACTTCACCAAAATCATTTCTCCTTCCTCTGTGTTGGCCGCTCTTTCTTCAGTCCTCTGGGACCTTTCAGCCAAGTGCTTTAGTTCATATTTCTGTTGCCAGATCTCCTTCTTTAGATCAGCTAGAATGTGTGTTTATTCATTCCTAAAGTTTTTCATCTCCCCTCAAAATTTTTTAAGTTTTTGTAATGTTTTGTAAGTGATTCATCTCAACATTTCCCGTATTTCTCCATAGTTGTTTGTCTCTTTACTTTCAATAGTCTTATTTTCGCTTCTTCGTTGCTGTGACTGTACCAGAATGTACTTAATTATATTCATTCTAACATTTTAGGGCAAGATTTTGGGACGGATAAAAAGCACTTAGGCTGCCGTCTTCTGTCCCTGACAACTGGAAGTGATCCATAACCATTTGGCGGGTCATTCAGCAGCCTCTGACGTGGTCCTGATTGCTCTCCTTTTCGCCGCAACCATGATGCCCAGTAGCATAAATGCTCTGCAGACAACAGCAAAGCCTCCATCCCTGCCTCTGACTCTGCTCTACCACCCCTGATATCTGTCTGGATGTCAGACAGCAGGGCCACATCAGGCTTCAGTGATGTTAATCTAACTCTGTCAAGGAACTTGAACCCTGCCCAGGATTGACACCTTGCACTGCAGCTGCTCATCAGCTCTCATGAATGCGATATGCTTCATATGTGTGCAGAGATACTTGCTACCTCGAGCACCTGATTACGGAGTCAATGGCTTTCTCTCCAGGCCTTTGGGCAGCTGCTCAGGATTTGCTCTTCCTCAGCCTGGGGCCAAGAGGGCATGTTGATACATCACTTATGTCGTACGTGTGGATGTTGGCAGAGGTGGAAGCACGTCATGTATAAAACCTGGATCATGAACTTGGTGTGCTGGAGTTCAGCCTGCCAGACTTTCTCTCCTAGTCCATGTTGCCACAGACCTACCGTTCTGACTTGTGCCTCATCGATGCATATCAGCATCTCCTCTGCGAACTAGCACAGGACACCAGAATGCACACAAATGAGTAATGCTCCAGTGAAGAGGTCGACATTAACTCTGTATTTGGTCTGTTGAGAGGAATGTTTTCTGTTTTTTGTCACTTTCACTAGATTAATATCTTTTTCAGTCAGTCAAAACAACAAATTCTTTGGGCTTGAAGAGTTTATTAAGTTGTTTTTAAGTCCTGAGGCTGTCAAAAAGTACCCCATCTAGAGGGGCCGCAGACTATTAAGGGTAAGTGTGCACTTTACGAGGAGTTGGTGCATTTCAACTTGCCGAACTACAGTGATGGATTTTGTTCTCAACTGTCCTGAATTTACAACAACTCTGATTCACACCTCTTTAATGCCAGTTTCACCAAACTAACAGATTTGTCAAAAATAAAGCTGAAATAATATCTGATTAAACTAACATCAAATAAAACTTTACAGACAGACAGGTGACCTACAGTCAGAGGTGTTCTCAGCAGGGGGATGAAAGCTGTGAAGGGTCCGTTGTGACTCAGCAGCAGTGAGCAGCCTTTCTCTGAAACACACACACACATACACATATATGTCAAAGGTCAAAGATCACAGCAACGTAACAGTAACATTACAATGGTACATAATTTGTGGTGTTTAGTATCATATATTATAACAGTTAGTTATAGAGTGGAAGCATTATATGTCTTCTTTTTTTTTTTACAATAATGTTTAAAAAATAACTATGTCTATGGTTTATATTTCAACTTGCAAGAGGATCGACTTACATCACTGGTATTTTATTTAGTGAATATACAGTTTTGGCACTAATTGTGTTTTCCAAAACAGATTCCAGACAGAATAATAATAATTGATCTTGAACCAAATCACCAACTTGAAGAATCAAATTGAATTGTTAAGCCAGTGACTCACACCTCTAAAATAGTGAAGTGCAGCAAAACAAATATTTTTTACAGCGTATTTTGTTCTTTTTACCGAACAGATCGACGGCTCCAGTCAGATTTTCTCTCTGGCTTCCACTTCTGTCCAGCTCTATAATCTGCTCCATAAGGTTACCATAGCAACGCCGCCCATCACCGATCTGACCCGCCTCACATACACACCTGAGCGAGAGGGGAGGGGAGGAGGGGGGGGGGATTGGCTAACTAGTGACACAAAAGTACACACACATTCACATAAACTAACACAGAGCTAAAGACAGTGAGACATGAGACATCAGCTGTTCTGTTTCTTCTGGTCCTGGTTCTAGACCTGGCTTTGCTCTGGTATTAGTCCTGGTTCTAGCCTAGCTCTAGAGGACATGAAACAGAGAGGCAGAGACAGAAGAAGTTTTCAGAGAATTTGTTGTGGGTTGATCAATTATTCTAGATTTGTTTATGATTTTAGGTCTAGTTTTAGAGAAAAAGAAAGAAAGATGGAAATTGCTTCTGCCTCTAGTTCTAGTTCTAGTCCTTGTCTAGTTCTAATCTTTAGACCTGGTTCTAGTTCTGGTTCTGGCCTTAGTTCTGTATCTAGACAGCAAGAGAGATTTAGTTCTAGTTCTAAGGGCGTTATCACCCCTGCGCTTTTTATTCCGGTTGAATCAGACTCTGGTTCGTTCTCCTCCTTGGTGCGATTCGTCTGAGCAGGTCTGAACACAGTAATCAACCATACCGAGACCCTTTAGAGGAGGTGGTCTCGGTCCGGTCCCAAAAAAACCGTGGAGCAGTTTGTTTGTGGTGATCCAACCTCAATCCAACCCAACTACTAGGCGTACTCTGCAAGTTTGAGCAAGAGGGCTCCTGTAGCCAGGTGTGCTTTGCATGCTGGGATGTGGATGAGTGAATTTAACAGTTGCTAACAAAATCACCAGAAAATGAATCGAGATCCGACCTGGACTAACACAACGTAGCACTCTGTGTTTGGCCAGCGGACCTCCTTCAGGACCTTTTTTCTGTGTGTTTATGTTCTTGCTTCCCGTCTCAGACACATCCGACCAATAAGCGGAGTGAACGTGTAACTTGCACCAAGTTTACCAAGTAAACCAGTGATTCAGACCAGAATAAACAAACTATAGGTATGAAAACGTCCTTAGACTCGGTTTTAGTTTTGGTCCTTTGGCAGTGACAGGGACTCCATTATAGAGAATGAGCAAAGGCTTCTAGTTCTAGGTTCAAGTTCAGGTCCTGGTGCTAATTTTAGTTTTAGAGATTAATAGAGAGACAGACCGAAATAAATCTAGTTGAAGTTCCGGTTCTAGTCCTGGTTCTCAATCTAGCTCTAGTTCTAGATTATAAGAGAGAGACAGAAAGAAAGACGAAGGAACTGGCTCTATGTCTAGTTCTGGTTCTAGTCATCGTCTAGTTCTAATCAGGTTTTTAGAGGTGATTCTAGTTGGTCCTGGTTCTAGCTGTAAATCTAGAAAGCAAATTAAAGCCAGGATAGAGACTTGATCACAGATATAGTTCCAGGGAGTAAAGCTCTGGTTTCAGTTCATATCCTGGTGCTAGTTCTGTTTCTAGTCCCAGTTTTATCTCTACAAAGACAGACTGATATAGAGAAACTGGATCTGGATTTACTTCTGGTTCCAGTTTCTCGTTCTGGAAGCAAGAAACAGAGAGACAGAGACAGAGGAATAAATTCTGAGCTTAGATCTTTTTCTAGATCTGGTTCTGGTTCTTGGGCTGGTGCTTATTATAGTTAGTAGGGAGAAACCTGGTTCTAGTGCAAGAACTCAAGAGATACAAACAAACAAACTGGCTCTGTGTCTCCCTCTGGTTCTAATCAGTGTCCAGTTCTAGTCTTGTGACTTGAACTGGATCTAGCTATAGTTCTAGAAAGCCAAAGACAGACAGAGTGTTTGTGTGTCCGACCTGGGGTGTCCATCCAGTCCAGTTTCACAGACAGCTGTGGTGTCGCAGGAGTCCGCTGAGCAGGCAGAGACCAGCTGACAGCCAAACTCAGGGTTTCCACCTATAGGGGACATGCCAAACATACACTCGCAGCTGGACTGAGAGACAAACAGACAGACAGAAGACAAAGAGGTTAAAGGTCTGTACTTATATTCTTGGGCTCTACTGTAATGTCTTTGCATCATTTCCAGTCTCAAAAACTCCTTATTTATCTTATACTGGCCCTTTATTTAGCCCCTCAGTTCAGCCTCTGTCTGAAACAGGCTGTTTTAGTTCCTGTCTCTTTAAGACCCCCTTCTCATTGAGCCCACTCTGTTCTGATTGGTCAGCTCCAGGAAGCTGCCCCTCTGCAGACTCCTGCTGGCTCCTGAGGCTTTCTAGGCTAGGATGTCACTACTTTCTCCGAAATGTGTGATTGGACAACGTGAACAACTTTAGCAACAAAGACTACGGAACAGACAGCCGTTCATAGATGTGCACAACGTCATCTCGACAGGAAAGTTTTTTAAAAATTAGCTCTGGTTTTTATGGTAATCCCATCAACTCTCTGTGTAATAAGTTGTGGTTCTGATGGTCATGCTAGTCCTGGTTCTAGTCAAGGATAGGTCCTGTTCTTGACCTGGTTCTGGTCCTGGCCCTAGAGGCCTCCTCACCTTGTTGGGTCCTTTGAAGACACAGACGGTGGAGTTGATGGGACACCCTCCGTTGTTCACGGAGCAAGGGTTTTTGGGTATGCAGATCTTGCCGTCGCCATGGTAGTCAGGGTTACAGGCGCAGCTGATCTTCGGCCCCTGTGAGGAGCACTGGGCGTTGGTGTCACAGTCTCTCGCCGAACAAATACCTGAGCAGGACAACAAGAAACCACTGAGTCTAGATGAGAGTTGAGAAGTTTAAAAAAAAATCAAACATTCACAAAAAATTTTCATTCATTCAAAAAAAATTAAAACAAGAGTTAATTCCAGTACAAAGGGAGACAGAGGAATTTATTCTAAGTCTAGTCTTGTTCTAGGCCTGGTTCTAGTTCTAGGGACAAAGAAAGAGATGAGAAGCTTTAGAAACTGGTTCTAGGTCTATTTCTTATGATCTTATATCTTTTTTTCACTTTATTTAGTGCAAAATATGTGATTAACACAAATAATCGAGTGCAGGATAAGTGATTAACACGAAAACAAATATGAAACAGGACAAACGGGAGAAGCAAAGAGAACCAGACAGTAACCGAAACAAAACAATAACATGAACAAAATAATAAAAAATGAAAATAAAACTATAGGGATCTCTTGTTCGATCCCAGGGATGAAGAGGAACCAGGGTGAAACCAGGATGAGTCAGGACAGAATTTGATTGTATTTTTTCTTTCTCTCCTCCTATCCAACCACTTCTTTTTATAGTTTGTTTAATTTGTCTGTCTGTGCTCCCCTTTCTCTCCTCCTCCCCCTTCCTTGCTCTCATTGCTCTCACCTTATATCTCATATAATCCTGTATCGTTCTTCTAGTTCTAGGGACCAAAGACCTGTTTCTAGTTGTAGTCCAGATTCTATTTCTAGTTCTAGAGAGGAGGAGAAACTTTGTTCTAGTTGTAGTTCTGGTTGTAGTCGTGCTTCAATAACTAGACAGTCTGTCAGGACGTTGGGGGCTTTATCCAAATAAGAACAAGACTAGCAGGTAAAACAGGGCTAAAAATCTGTAGCTTCAGTAGAAGCCCAGTCAGACTGTAACGTTTATTACACATCAGGAAGTAAAACTGTTGGACTGTTCTTAGATGTTTACCACTATTGGGGCCAAGAATAATCTGGAGGGTGTCACTAGAGGAGAGATCATGTAAATCAAAGGAGTTTATCCTCTGAACCGTTTTAGAGAATCCAAGCTTCAGCCTTTTCAATCGCAGCTCTACTCTCAGATTTACCTCAACTATCATCAGGCTAAGCTGAGGCTCAAATGACATGACAGAGAGAATGAACACAGATGAGCAGCGTGTTTACTTGCGCATTTGTTCTGCGACGTCTTCCTGTGTCCAGGCAAACATTCACACACGGCGGCGGCTCCTTCTCCTTTACAGTACGAGTACGGGCTGCAGTTACTGCAACCGGTGCTCACTGACAACAGCACAGACACAACAGCAACTCACTGGATGTGCAACAATTAAACATCATACAGACAGACAGTAAACACATCCTGGAGCAGTAAATGCAATATGTGTCATCTCATGTTTTATTAACTAAACCCAGATAACAGGATGAAGATAAAGTATATCTTTTTGGTACAGACTGAAATGTGTCTGAATATCAAAAAATGTCAAGCACTGAAGGCTGATGTTGAACCGTCACATTCTTTGTCTTGTTTACTTGTTTTAAATGATAACTTTGCAAGTTTAAGTCTATATTTAATTTAGACAAAGTTCCTCTATGACTGCTTGTGTTTAAGCATTTAACATTTGTTAAGTCCATATGTTGATTTTGAAATAAAGTATTAAATATGACACGATTCTAATAAGACACAATGTAATATCAATTGAAGATAAGGAAGTAAAGGACAGTGTTCCTTATTAATATTTACTGAAACTAGTGTTATTACTGTGGAAGTTTCAGCACATTGTGTTAGTTGGTAGGTTGATATAAATGTACATAAATGCAGATGTCAGCATTCACCTAGTTTCAGGTTAGTTTTTTAATTTTGTTTTAATTGATCCATCAACCCATGACCTTATTGTATCATCCCCATTGAAACTGTACCTAAGGTAAGACATTATTTTAATTTTTGTTTAAAAAAATTGACTTAAATGATTATTATTAGTAGTATAAAAAAAGTCCTACTACATATTTGTGAATCATATCTTATTTAACCTAATAATATGCAGTAATAGAGTCTGAAATATCCAGCGTGTGATGTCATACCTTGGTCACAGCGCTTTCCAGTGTACGGCGGCTGACACAAACACTGTCCGTCACCCTCTGGACCTTTATTACACACTCCATGCACACAGTCACACTCTGTACAGACACACAGACAGAGCACAGTCGTAATTATTGAAACAGCTGTGGGACGTTCTTACTGCTGTTAAACATAGTCTTCTCAAATTTGGAAGTATTGTGTCCAGTTTATATGGTTGCTTTTCCTCTTTGACTGACTATTACATGCATTTTTCAGAGATCAGAAGCCTACCTTTATCGCAGTTTTCTCCAAAAGCGTTCTGATTTTTACACTCCTGACAGGCAAAGCCAGTGAAGCCCTCCTGAAGAGAGAAGAGTTTATTTCAGGACCTCTATTTTACAATACGGCCAAGACATCAACAATCTAAAAGAGGCAAGAAAACAACATACAATGTTTCCAAACTCACAACTTCTCCGGTGTCCCCTCTTTACCCGCCCACTGCCCAGGTCGCTCAGTCGGTAATGTGAACGTTAATGTCAATGGGCTCTTTTGTGATTAATTTCGCCTTGCAGCAGGAGGAAGTGACAAAAAGCTGCAGTCAAGACTGAGCAGTCTGCGCAGGAAGTCACGGGAAAACTCACATCCCATTAGATCAGGCCTTGATTTTATAAAATGTTATATTTACCCAGCGTCCAATACTTGTTGTCTTAAAGCTGTTCTGCTTGATAGAGTAGCTTATTAAAATGACACATAGGCTATCTGTGATTATCATGATGGTTTTTAATCTGCAGCCTCCATATTACTCAATTATTTTACATAGAAACTGAGATCTAATTTTCATGGAAAGCCCCATATCGGTTCGCCAACAGCAGTAAATCAGCTGCTGGTATTCTGTTAAAAGTAAAACATATCATATTAAAGAACAATATAAGATCAAAATAGACCAACAAAATCATTAGGATTAAACAAAAAATGAGTTTCTATAAAACGACATGTTGTTGATCTGAACATCTAAACCAATCGGCTCTTAGATCAGGGGACAGCCAGGCGTTTCCCATCATGCCCTGAGATCTAGCAGTCAGTGGATATCAACTGCAGCCGCTTTGTTCTTCTGAGGAATGAGCCTTCTGTTTAGTTAAGGGCAATGTCCCTTATAAATAAACATACAAACAATAATGATCTCTGAACACCTTGACAAACAGGTAGGACAGTTACAGACAGACAGTTGTAGTATACTGACATCACAGACGCAGGTCCCGTTGCCAACGTCTCCATCCATACAGCTTCCATGAAAGTTACAAGTCTTTCCTGACCAGCTAGGACAGGCTACAGAGAGACAAACAGGTGATTAGAAATGATCACTATTCATTGTTTATTGTTCACATGATTCAATTTAGCTTCTATTAAAGGCTCCTATAACACTGTGTGAGAACAGAAATCTTGCAGGTTCACGTCATGTCAGACTGTATGAGATGATCTAATAAAACCTTTGGTCTCAAACTGTGTCAGACTTTGTTAGTTTTGAGGTTGTCGGATTGTGAGGTGAATGTCAGCAGTTCAGAGATGTGTCCTCAGCTCCTGTCGTCGATCTGCACTGCTCTCATGTTTTGAAAATGCAGCAAAACAGAAATCCACTAGCTGTAACGCTGTCGGACTCACGATGGACAGTTCACGCATTCTTCTTCCTTTTCAAAATCTAACTCCGCACCCCCAGATTTTTTGTAATCTTCAGACTTTTCAGATAGCAAAGTTGCTGTGGCCCAGATCCAGCCCGCATACTGCATGGAATGATGCCACTTGGCTCCTGTTTCCCAGATCTGGGCCACAAGCAAGCCGTATGTCAACCAAGAACAAACCAGATGAACCAGAACTGGCCCACATCCAGATTATACATACCTGAGACCACTGCATCTTTACCAAAAAAGGCGCACATTTGCTTTGGGATATTTGGGCCATATTTGCTGTTTTACATGTGGGCCATTTCAGGCTCACATCCATTTTTTCTGGGCCAGAAAAAGGCCGGCAGCAGTGCTGCATCATTGCCTGAAGTGGCCCACTTCCATACGCTATCTGGGTTGTAGTCTTCAGACTTAAGTGATGTCACTTTATCAGATTTCACCTGACAGAGTGAAAAGCTTTATACATCTTTTTTCACATATGCAGTAGTATTCCCCAAGACCTGTAAACTGGCTTTGATGCGTAAAATCGGTGTTCCCCTTTAAAGCGTCTGTCAGCCTCAAATGAAATGCTTGTCAGGTTGTCTAACAGCATCTGAAACCTTCTATCTGAGAGATGAATCGGGGATGTCATGTCTGACAACTTTGTATCTTTCAGAAACTGACAATCACTTTATGCAGTGATTGGCCAGATGTGCGGAGGTACACAGGGTTTGAACTTCATATTTCAACAACTTCTGTTACTTTTCATGTGAACAACTGAGTGCAAAACCATGAACGTCTCCGAGGAGAGGCTGTCTGAAAGTTTGCGCCGTGTTGAGACTACAAAGACAGATGCAAAAAAGTTGTTAGAGAGAGGAATTGTGATGGAGGCAGGGGGAGGCTATGACAGCAGCTTTCTGCAGCCTTAGTGTGGATGTACTCTGAGTATGTGTTTGTTTCTTACCGAGACAGAGTGGTCCCCAGTGCTGTGGGCAGCATTGTGGCTGCAGGAAGCTCTTCACACAGACGTGCTGACATCCAATCAGCTCCATCTCCCTGCCACCGATCTGCACCACGTAACTGCAGCACACAGTGAATATGAGGTGAAGAAATACCCGCATTTATGACACATTCGTGGAGCTTGAGGTTTGTGTGCACTACGGGTTATGTAACCAGGTATGTACGTACCTGCAGTTGGTAGTCCGAGCGCTGCTGAAGCCATGGGGACAGCTGCTGGTGGTGATGGCAGCACAGGAAGTGCAGGAGGTGTGCACATCCACCCTCTGCAAGATATCACAGCGACCAGGAGGAGGAGTCTGAGGGAACAGAGGAGGTTCATGACTGGACGGCCAAAAATTACAATCTGATATCACTGACATCTCTCTTTGTATCTCATCTCTCTCTAGTGCTTCCACCTCTGTTAGTAATAGTAGTAGTAGTAATACTGGTGGTGGTAATATCAATAGTACCAGAGGCAGTAGCAGTATTACTAAATGAAATGAAACTATGTGTCATACACCAAAAGGATGCTTAGCCCACAAGAACATAATTTCATATATAGATAAAGAAAGAAATCATCAAGAGAAGCAAACAAACATATGATATTACAGTACATCCATGTAATGTATGTAAACTACACTCATCTATCAAGCAGGCAGGAAACATTGTCATGAAAAGCTTAAATCAAGAACAAAGCAGTAGGAGTCACTATATTGATAAGACTCATTTAAAAACAACACAAGTTGACATTAAAGTGGAGACTAATTCTCAAAGTTGTTCCATAATCTATGTTCCACCACAACAAAGATGTGATCCGTCTTAAGTTTCAGCCTGAACTGTTAAACAGCTTTAGGTCAGAAAACTGAAGGACACTTACAGTTTTAAGATTAATTCTATTTGTCGAACACAGTTTCATACATAATTGAGTCAAAGTGCTTTACAGAGAGAAAAAAAGAAACAAAAAGGTGTTTGATAATGTTTGTTATACAGCATTTTATACAAGAGATCATCAGAATAATCAAGTCTGCTGGTGATAAACAGCATGCACTGACGTTTCTGTATCACACACAGAAACACCAAATATTTGAATATTATAAGTGATAAAATGATGGTTTAGTCACTCGAGGTCAGAGTCAATAAGAACACTGATGTTTATGATTTGATTTAAAGGCCTGGACATGTCGACTCGTGTATTTAGTGTGGGTGGTTCTCTGTATTGATTCAACATAAAATCCACACACACTGATACACAGTGTGTCTCTCATGAGGTCAAAGGTTTTATAAATTTTATTTTTGCATTGTTGATTTCGTTTGACTCACAAAAATATGTGGAAAATAGGGCATCATGTGACAAAACATTTCATCCCAGGTCAGTTTTTGAAAGTCATCATGGTTCATAACGTGATGTCAAAACACCAACAGTGAACTGTTGAGGAACCTTTGAGATTCAGAACGTATCTTTAAAGTAACTGACCAACACATTAACTTAAAAACTACTGCAAAATAATCAACTCTAAATTTAACACAAAAAATATTGAAACATGACGGTAATTTTGTGGTTGTCTGACAATAGTATCTTATACTGTTTTGTCCAGCTCAGTTCTAACCCATCAAATTTCTCATTAAACTGAACAGCAGAGAGACATACCATGGTGGACAGACTGGGATTCTGTGACAGCAGCCATGCTGGTCTTACCGGGAAATGGACACATTTCTGATTCATGGCTGGAAGTTTTTCACCTCAAATTGAACTTATTCTGATAAGAATGTCTAAAAAAACAACTTAGTGTCAGCGGTGTGATTACTTTGAGTCTTGATGCTCTGATGATCTCAGACTTTGGGGATACCTTTTCTATCCAGAATCAACTGGATTCCACAATATCAAGTCAGTTTTGCAGTGCATTTGTCTTTAAAAAAGGAGGAGGATACTATGACCCTGTTTACACTTGGTTTTAAAATGCATCTTTGGCAATCAGATCACAAGAAGTAAAGTAAAAGATCAGTAACATTTTACTAGAGTTGATGATACGTGCATTACTGCACAGCACAGCACAACAAAAGCTGTTTGTATGTAGCCTAACTGTTTATCTGAGTTTTCCACGTATCTTAACATTTGGCGAATTCTTGTAAACTTTGCTGCTGACTGATACAAACCAGTACGCCCTCCTCTCTACTCGCAGTACCTGCAGGCAGTGAATCACATCAGCAGCAGAGGAGGACAGGATGAAGGACTGCTTGTGCAGAAAGCAGCTGCTGTACAGCGCCAGAAACAGGTTGTGATAACGAAAAGGAAAAACTATGAAATTGGGAGATTAACAGGAGTAATTATAAATTGGGAGTGCAGTGGGAGGAAGGGTTCAAAACAGGGAGACTCCCATGAAAATCGGGAGTGTTGACAAGTATGTTAGAGGCGGTATTATTATCATATAAAATGTGTGCAGGTGTTAGTAAAGGCAAACTGATTCAGATTCACTCCAGGTGGCGAACTATGGTGTAGATGCATCAGATCAACCAAAGTCCATTTCTGTATAAATCTGTGGAGAGAAACAGATGATGCAGGTGCTAGGTGCACCTAGTTTTAATGGTTTTTAAGTTTCAAGTGTTCTCTCTCTATTTGTGACTGTTGGAAGGGAGATTGCAGTCGATTATTGACCTTTAGAACCAACAGGAGAAAATCTTCCCTTGTTTGGAAGAGTGAATTTCTATTTTTGTCAAATAAGTATGAAACTGCCACCACAGCAGTTTAATTTTGGCTGAGATTTGCATTGTTCGGTTGAATTAGGACAGGAGTACTCCACCAGTTTTACATCCCCACCCATCCAATTCCGCCCATCCAGGAAATTCGGCCACTCAGGAGAAATCAGCATCAATGCCTCAACGCCTCAAGCCCCTGACCGCATGACACAAAAGGGCCTGAGGCTTTGGAAAAATTTTAAAAAATAAAATTCACAGGGGGGAAAAAATTCCTGCCTGGTTTGTATGTTTTTTTGTCTGTGTGTGGTGTCTGGATTTAGAGCAAAGTGAGACATCACCTCCTGTTTAGTATCTCTGCTGGTCTTAAGCGGAAACCTGATTTGTGGTGTTTGTTTTGTTGTCAGCAACAGTTGTTGCATTTACACTTTTAGAGTCACTCTTTTTTAATCTTTCTGTCATTTCTTTCTTTTTCTAAGAAGCTTGTTTAATCCTCTGAACTTCAGTTCATGGCAGTTATTGTTATTCAGAGTTTTTGTCGGTATGTGACACCGGAGGAGGAAGTTAAAGCAGCTAGCTGAAGTTGGCATGCCAGCTGGTGTTTCCTTTAACCAGTGACTGACCGATGACTTTCAGGAAAATGTGTTGTGGTTGTTGTGTTGATGGCAGCTGTTGAACAGAACATGTGGGTGTCCTTCTAAAGTCTTAAATTATTGTATGTTCAATACAGTATATATTGGTCTGGTCCTTTTAGTATTACATTATGTAAATTAAAACCAAATGCCGCCAGTTACTTTCCTCTGGCGCTGAGACTGCACTTAGCCTGATGATGTCATAGTGACATCATCAGGGTTCATTTTGGGCTTGGAGAATATATCTACTATTTATGTTAGAAAGTCTGTCTTGCAAACTGGAAGTGTAGAGTTTGAAAGACACGGTCTAACAGAGAGACACTATTGAGTTGTACTATGGGAAACGTAGGATCCAGTGTAGCTATTCTAGCACAGAAATGATGTTTATATATTACTAAATTGCAGCTCTAGCAAACACATTTTCTCCTCCTTCGTCTGACTTCAGAGCAATATATAAATGTGGCTGCATTCATTCGAAAAAAACGTTGCCTGTGGATATAATCGAGGCAGAGATTACATTTGTCAATGCAACGTAATTGAGAAAAACAATTTAGTTGTGTATGAATGTCATACAGCGTAGGCTAACAGCATGGCTCTATTGATGGCAACGTTGGTCTGTTGATTGGTCTACAACTTTGATCCAGACTAAAATATCCAAACAACAATTGGATGGATTGCTATGAAATTGTGTACACACATTCAAGATCCCAGGAGGACGAATTCTAATGACTATGGTGATCCTCTGACTTTTCATCTGGTGCCACCAGCAGGTCAAATGACCCAATACTTTAATTTATGACCAAATACCTGAAAAACTAATGCTATTCCCATCAAACTCTACTTTGTGTTTAGTCCTAATTAGCAAATGTTAGCATCCAGGCTAAGCTAAGATGATGAATTGGGTAAAAATTACCTGCTAACCATCAGCATGTTAGCATTGTCATTTTGATATTAGTATTTAGGTCGAAGCACAGCTGTGCCTGAGTACAGCCTCACAGAACTGCTAGCACAACTGTAGACTCTTATTCAAGTCAAGACAAGTCAAGTTTGTTTATATAGCACGTTTCATATAACAAGCATAAACTCAATGTCCAACTTTAGACATACCTCTAAAATGTTAAAAAAGCAGTCTTAGAGATGTTAGATATGTGCCTCTGAAAGTTAATATCAGCGTCCAAAATCACACCCAAGTTTTTGACATGCTCACAGGGTTTTATCGACAGGGGAGTTAACAAAGAGTGAATCTGGTGCCTCAGAGCCTTCAGACCCTCTAAAAGAATTTCTGTTTTGTCCTCATGTAGCTGTAAGAAATTTGTGGCCATCCAATATTTGACATCAGAAATGCATTGGATTAGATCATCCACTGGGTTAAGGTGGTTGGCAGAAATAGATATGTATAACTGTGTGTCATCAGCAAAGAAGTGATATGATATGTTTTATTGTTGAATGATGGACCCAAGTGGAAGCATATACAAATTAAACAGTAGAAGACCAAGAATTGACCCTTGAGGGACTCCATATGGAATCCTGACTTCATCTGATTCAAAATTACCTACAAAAACAGAGAAAGATCCACCAGTAAAGTAAGAAGAAAGCCAGTTAAGAACAGTATGTCTAAGGCCTAAACAGTGCTCAAGGCGTTGAAGAAGAATTACACGGTCAACCGTATTGAAGGCTCCACTGAGGTCCAGAAGTACCAGAACAGAAACTTTATGGTTGTCTGAGCTAATTTTAAGATCATTAACAACTTTAACCCTGGCAGTTTCTGTACCGTGGTTAACTCTAAAACCTGAACTCTATATTGTTATGTGACAGATGCATATGTAATTGTTGATATACAACCTTTTCAAGAATTTTTTCAGGAAATGGCAGGTTTGAGATTGGTCTATAGTTCTCAAGGACAAATGGATCAAGACTGCTCTTCTTTAACAACAGTGTTACAATAGCATGTTTGAGAACTGTGGGGATGATTCCAGAGAGTTGAGAAGCATTAACAATTTGAAGGACATCATCTACCAAACAGTTGAGAACACTTTTAAACAATATGGTGGGTATTGGGTCAAAAGCACATGTTGCAGAACTTAACTGTTGTACTACATCTTCTGGTTCACAACTTTGAATAAGGGCGAAGTTAGAGAGAGTGCTGGCAGTATGACACTGAGTGGAAGAAGAGCACTCACTTGCACCAGCAGAGGAAGCCACAATATTGTTCCTAAAATTGGTAATTTTGGATTTAAAGTATGAAGCAAATTCGTTGCATTTTTGTGAAGAGTGGAGCTATTGGTCTGAAGGGATTTATCAATCTATCAATTGTACTGAACAGAAACTTAGAATTATTAAAATATTCTTTTTTTTCATTTCTTTGTTATATTTACTGAGCAAATCTTTATAAATAATATAACCAGCCTGCAATTTACGTCACTTGCACTCAGATTTGCCACAGGTTCTTTTTAGTGCTTTCACTCCTTCCACATTCATCCAAGGTGCTTTTGATTTACCAGAAATTATCTTGGTTTTTAAAGGTGCAATATCATTTTAAATTTAGTGTCATTGAAAGGTTAAAATTATTGACTAAATTGTCACACAAAGACAATGAAGACAAATTAAAATCAGAATGTGAACAGGTACACCTGATAATACTTATCAGATGTGTCTGCACAAATGGAACGCCTTTTAACTAATTTTAGACCACGTACATGTTTGGTCATCCAAGCAAAATCAAAAAATGATCTGAAATCCCAACATCTAGAGTGCAGTTTGGGGTTATAATAATTCCTTTGGACATGACCAGGTTAAGAGTGTGAACCTGCTTATGCTTATGAAATCAAAGGTTGATAACAGTTAAGTGATTTGCAAATGTTTTATGTTGAAATCAACAGAGATAAGGGTTCAGTCACATTCAGCAGTGATTTTAGATAAAAGCTCACCAAATTCAGATATAAAACCTTTTTTTTAAGCCTTGGAGGCCAGTAAAGTACTAGACAGGGATATGCAGATATTCATTACCAGGGCTAAACACTTAAAAGTAGAGTTTTTACATGATAAACTATCTGAAAAAATGGAAGCAACATCACCACCCTTCTTATTCGACCTGGTACAGTGTGAAAACGAAAAATTAGATGAAGAAGCTTATCAGTTCTTTGCTACCAGTTTCATCAAGCCAAGTCTCAGTAAGGAGAATATAATCAAGCCTATGAGATTCATAAAATCATTAACAATGAAAGTTTTGTTAGTAAGGGATCTGACATGAGTTTGGTCCATACTGGGGACTAAAAGTCAGGATATCTCGGCCTCTGGTGTTTTGATTTTGACCATACTTTTTAAAAAATACATCTCTTGTGAGTCTCCAACTTGTGGGACAATAACAAATCACTGGAGCACTTTTTTAGGTTCCATTATGTTGGGTTTTTTTGTCAGGATTTCACTTTACCCCTTAATTTTCCTCTTTATGCAAAAACATTAAAGTCCACAACTTTTCATTCATTTAGAGAACCAAAATGGCGTTCGATTCTGTATAAACAAGTATGGATGTTCTGTGAGATCAGGCTCCAGATGGAAAACAGTGAGTATCAGAGAGTTTAGCAATCCATTAATAAAAGATATAAAGAGTACGAGGATAAACCGGTGATATTATATGTCAGTGTAATGGAGTTGGAGGTGTGTTACCTGTTCTTGCAATGAAGTTTGCAGACAGAGCAGCAGCAGCAGCAGCAGCAGCATGGCTCCAAGTGTCACATCCAGGGGGGAAAATAAACCCACCAACTCAACGTCCTCTTCTTCACAAATCAGTCAGTAGAAAGTGTAGAGAATGTGTCCAGACAGTTAGATCTTAACTTTGTTTTCTCCTCTCATATCTAGTGTGAACCCAAATTGCTCTACAACCTACAGGAAAAAACACACAGATAACAACATCCTCTGTGCTGGAAAAACGAAACTACTAGAAAAAAATAGATTCGTATTCAGCAGAAATAGGTCTAGAAAAACCAAAAGCAACGTGCTGTTTATAGACACAAAACTGTAAGCACTTAAAAATATTTATATTAAACTACAAGGTGCATCCAGGCAGTGTTGGGATTATCAACAGTATTCTTCACTCACTTACAACCTGAAGGCAACAATCCCTGTAATAAAGGAACAAATCAACAAATTCCAACTAACGAATAAACTCTCAGCTCAGCGTCCGGAGAGGCAGAGAGAACCCAGAGAGGCTGGAGCGACTGCTGGCGTCTTTTCCTCTCTAATCTAGGAAGAGCAAGAGAAAAAAAAAGCAACAGAAACTGGCAGAGTAGGAACCTCCCAGCAGAGGTCATCTCCTCCTCCTACTGCTTCCCTAGTAGCAGCAGCAGCAGCAGCAGCAGCAGCAGCACTGGAAATAAAAGTATTAGTACTGGTAAAGTAGCAGCAGTAGCAGTTGCAACAGTGGCACTTATGTGTCACAATAGCAAAAGTAACAGCAGTGTATTGTAGCAGTAAAGGTATAATAACAGTAGCATAGAAACACATACAACACTCCATTTCTCTCACCCTCAAACCTCCATGTCTATTGTGCAAAGACTACAATACCTACAGACCGCTTGTTTCCAACCTGGAGGTCAGGACTCTCAAAAGGGTTGTGAGCTTTAATTTACAAAAAAATATTATTATAAGTTAATATTTTTCTGACTTTTTATAAAATCTTTACTTTTTGGTTGTAAAATTGTTTTACAATGAGGTTTACCTTCCAGACTCATTTGTAAAATATTCAAATGAAACAATCTGGGGTAACACTTTACTTTAAGTCCCCCTATTTAGCATTTATAAGAACTAAATAAACCTTTAGTAAATGGTTTATAACACACTACAATATAATTGTAAGCATATATAAAGATATTTTAAGTGTTTCTTAATGTATAGTATTTGTCAACAATTATAACTTCTCCTTTGAAGACATATTTTATACTATTATAGCTGTGTTTTACTATATTACTATATTACACAGGAGGAATTATAGTTGTTGATAAATACATTAATAAACATCATTTTGTGTTAATTATTACTTTTTATTCTGTAAGTCTTACAGCAGTAGTCTTTCTTTAGTAACCCCCCAGCCAGTTGTCTGTTCTCTTGTTCATGGATTGATAAAATAAATAGTTTAAATAAATAGTACTAGTAAATAAAAAACAAAGACCACTAAAAAAATAAAATAAACACTTACATCTGCTTACAACTACATTATAGTGTGTTATAAACCATTTATTAATAGTTTATATATTGCTTACAAGTCCTAAAGTGTTACAGACATATGCAACCTGTGACGTGGTATATGGTTATGGTTATCATTTATGATTCATACTTAACCACATCTCACTTTCACTCAGTGTCCAGTTTATTATGTCCTCCCAGCTAAAATGAATGCAGTCTAATAAAACAGCCCTGCTAATATTTTATCCTCCTCATTCAGTATAATACAATAAAATTCGACAGCAGCACAAACTACAACCTTCAAAATCACCATAAAGTTGAATCAACACCTCTCTATACTAGTTTCAACAAAAACCTGAACATTGCACACTTCATGAAGGTTTGTATTGTTCATGAAGGATTTTGTACACACAGGTTCATACAGGTACAAGAGTGTGATATTTCTACTGCTGTTTCAGCCTCACCATTGCTGGGATACGACTCACAAGTAGTTCTTGGCTGTAAGTACTGTACTGTACTGAGCCAACATGCTCGACACCAGGAACCTGGCTGACGTTAGCCAGCATTGTTATTAATGACACCTTTTTTAACAAGTCAAATGCTGTGAGAAAGGTCTACAACATTAGTGCACAATGTAAACTTAATACTGATTTAGCAAAAGTAGGTACGTTATAATTGCAAACATCAGTTGAGGGTCACATGCTCGTATACAGTTTGAGTAAATCCTTCAACACTTTCATAACTTCAAAACCTTTTTTAGGTAGAGTATTTGAGTGAAAGTACTCAGTTACCTCTCTCCTTTGCAGCAATATTTACAACAGACTAACAGTGACAATAAAACAAAAGGACACAAAATCAAAAGTGCATAAAGTTCAGTTAGAAATTAAATCTTGGGCTATCAGAGGGACATCAGTCATTGAAAACACATTGACCTTTGGCTTTATCACTTTGATACTGTTTTGATAACTATGACAAGTACAGTTTGGTTTATTTTTGGCATAAACTGTTCATGGGAACTGTTTCTTGGGCTCATTCAGCAAGCATTTTATGGGATTTATTACATAGCTTTAGATCTATTATAACTCATTGTTACATGCTGTACTTTTAATCAATTTTCTGTTCATCTTTTGTAATTTGCCTTTTCTCTCTGAGGGCTCCAACCTTTCCTGGGGATTTTTCTTTACATGCTCAAGTTTTTGTAGAGAACTTGTTCATTGTCTCTGTAGAGAGTTTAGGCAGGAACGGTTACCGTTGTGGCTGTAAAACCTGAGACATTGAATTCGATATCGGACGATACAAAAAAAGTCAACATATTCAAGGAAAATCACTGCTGCTAATAATAATAAATAACTGTACTAGCAGGTAATATTAAAACATTCTGGCCTCTGATGGTCAGTTCTGTGTGTTTGAAAGGAGAGGGCGATTGTGAGAAATACTCTCTTCCTGACAGGAAGTTTTGGGTGGATTTCCCCTCCCGGTCGTCCCTATAGGCCGTTACGATGTGGACGGATTTCCTCGTCAGCTGACACAACTCGTCGTCTGTTTCTCAGAGTGAAAAGAGAACAAGTATGAAAGCTGAGTTTCTTTCCTGTTTTAATTCAGTTTGACTTGACCAACTGATGACAGACCCAGCGAGGTGAGTCTGACCAGAGAGAGGGTCAAAGGTTAAAATGCAAGCAGGCAGAACAATAGCAGGAAGCCCACAGACACTCCAGGGCAGACAGTAAACCGCCGTAATGCTCTGCCTTGCTCACTGGCTCTTCGGCAGTACATTTAGCCCTGTCAAATTTACCCACACAGTTAGGAGATGTTAACCAGCAACCCTCTAGACACGAGCTTCAACCAGTTTTGCTCAAATTTCAAATTTAATGACATCTATGGAGCAGTTAGTGAATCACACATTTTTATTTTTAAGGCGTTCCATGTAGACAAATTCTGAAATGTTTAAATCTGTTTTAAGCTTTTTGAAAACTGAATGAAAAGTCAACATCAAGTCTAAAATTAGTTGGATTAAAGCTTTGGAGTAACCATTAAATACTGTATATTGATATGGTTTTATTTTCATTTATTTTATGTCTATTTGACAAAACCACCAACAAACTCTAGTTATGCACAGTCACATCTTTGCCACAATTCATGCCACCCTGGTAAAACTTGCATGTCTGCATTGACTTTATATTCAGTGCTGCTTCATCTTTAGTAAAAATATGCTTTTTAAATAAGATTAAAATAAATCATTGTTGGAATATAATGGTCCACTGAAAAAAATTCTACCTGCAGTACATAAAATCTACACAAATCTGATGGTTGACAAAGTTAAAGGACCAGTATTTAGCATGTAGGTGGCCACAAAAAACATGAAAGGCTCTCTCTAAAGCCAGTGTTTGGTTTGTCTGTTCTGGGCTACTGTAGAAACATGGCAGTGCAACATGGCGGGCTCTGTGAAAGAAGACCCACTCCCTATATAGATATAAAAGGCTCATTCTAAGCCAACGAAAACACAATGATTCTTATTTTCAGGTGATTATTGTCATGGAGATTTTTCATTGATGCTCAAAAACCACACAGAGACATAAAGAAAGTATTAAACATTGTAATTTATTGAAGCAGTTGTAGACACTGTACAATCCATCACATCATCAGTAACAATCATACAAATGTCCAAATACAAAAACACAAAACAATAATACAATCATGTTGTATTTTTGGAGAGAAAGCATGTTGTTCAGCTGGCCCTTTCTCTAAAGACTGTGAATACTTCCCCGGAAGTATGTGTTTTATATTTCTTCGGAAGCAAAGCTAAAAACAGTCAGGTCCTCAAGGGGACACTTCCACAAACTGTTACACCTTCTTATAAACAAGAATGGTCATACAATGATCCCACAGAGACCTCATGGTCAATAACCCTCAGATAGAAACAAATTCAAGAGTTCAAATAGCCTATGAGTAGGATTTCTTCACCAACATGTATACCAGAATGATACATCACATCAGTTGAAAACAAACACTGTCCTCTAAAGACTTATCAGATTTACACATAGAAATCTGCACAGCTATTTGTAACATGTATGATATATTCAAGAAATACATCAAATGATAACCTATTATTCAATTTTCTCTCACATTCCCTCCTTTTATCATTTGATAATTCTTCACTCAAGAGACCCCAAACTCAATACATTGTCTTTTTTAAAACGAAAGCACCAAAACACTCAACCATTATTACATTGCAACAAAACACTCCATCTGATGTAAGATTAAATCTCTTTCAACACATCCGCAAAAAGGTAAACATGACATCCAAAAATCCTAGACTCTTCTTACAGTAAGACATTCTCAAACATGAAGCTGCATGTATTATACAACACTCAGTGTACAATAACTAGATGAAAAGTATCCTGTGGTGATGAACAATGTCCCTTGCTGTGATGTTTCTTCTTGTCCCAGAGTAACATACCTTGGTTCGATAACACTATTACCAAACCTTTAAATACTGTCCCAGAAACTTGAATTTGTTTGTCAATAGCCTTGTGAGACCAACTCTTGCAGTTGGAGTTCAAGCAGGCTTTTCTCATAGAACCAGTCTCACTCAGACTCTTGCAGCTGCTGGGAGAGAAAGAGCATCCCTAAATCACAGGTTCATACTGAATGCAGCCTCACACACACACACAAAGTTGGGTTGCTTCAACACTTCCCCTCACTTAGCTTATAGCGAGCGCTGAATCAAGTCCTTCTGTCTTCGCATCACTCCAGACTTGTCCACACAACCCTCCCGGTCCTTCCTGTGGCCTCCTCACAGCCATGATGCCCCGAAGCAACTTCAGTTTTGTTGTCCAAATGCAGTTCAATGTCGCTCATGATCACAAGCCTTCATGCAAAGGAGTTGGGGGAACTGCTGAGCAGGGTTATTTTAGACCTTGCCTGTGCATGTAGGCCTCTCTGCTCACTCTGTCCCACAAAACCTTTCAAAATGGCTTGACACTCAATGACGTCTTCAACAGTCCCATTTGTCCAACCAAACTGTCCTAAACTCAAACACAGTTAATTAATAATGACATCACAGTTGAAACACAACTTAAAGACAGCTGAAACAGGTGTGGGCTGAAGCTACAGCTTGTAATGTCGACCCTCTTAACACACATCATGTTTAACCTTGCAACGCAAAAACAAAACAATTATACAAAACCGTTTATATCAGCTCTTCAGTTCCTCACTAATTCCCTACGACTACTAATACCAACTGAATTCCCCCTCCAAGCGTGTAGGAGAACCTACGGTGGCCACAAAACTCGTAAAGGCCGTCTCTAGTGTCAGTGTTTGGTTTGTCCGTTCTGGGCTACTGTAGAAACATGGCAGTGAAACATGGCGGGCTCCGTGAAAGAGGACCTGCTCCCTGTTTAGATATAAAGGGCTCATTCTAAGGTAACAAAAACACAGCGATTCTTATTTTCAGGTGATTAATGTCGTGGAAAACAGTCAAGTCCCTAGAAGGACACTTCCACAAACTGTTACACCTTCTTACAAACAAGAATGGTCATGATGATCCTACAGAGACCTCATGGTCAATAACCCTCAGATAGAAACAAGTTCAAGAGTTCAACTAGCCTAGGAGTACGATTTCCACACCAACATGTATACCAGAATGACAATGATATTAAATCAGAATCAGCTGAAAACAAACAACCCTGCCGTCTAAAGGCAGAATGACACATAGAAATCTGCATAACTATGATTTGTCTTACCGCTGGCTCAGACAACAGTACAACAAAATAAACTAACAGTTAAGCACTCAACTGTCTCATTTTACAGAGCAAGGAACTAAGTTTAGAATAGACAAAGCATGTAGGTATTTATTCAATTTCCTCTCACATCAGACACTAATTAAAACATACTTATGAATATTATATCCCATTTCTGCCAAATCTGTTCCAATAGGAGCCACTAAATCTTACATATTGGTCCTTTAAGGCCATGAAAAGGTGTAAAATGTCATTTAACTAAACATTTTATTTGGTGATACTTATGTGGCTAATTGAGACTATTTCTCATTAAGACATTATATTAAAGATTTTTGATGATAAAATCAAAGTCTCAACAATTTACCATATGGATTTTTTCTTTCAACAAATGTCACCAGATGGACTTGAACCAGGAACATTGCAGTTCATGGTCAGTATCTTAACTCCCAAGCTACAGGAGTGTCCCATAAAAAGAAATTGCTAACAAGGAGATTCTGTCCTAAAGAATTACAACCCTAACAAAACTAAAGTCTGCAGCCATGCTAGCAGCTCTGAGAGGCTGTTCTTAAAGTCTCCCTCCACTCAAAAATATGCTTTTTTTGAGTTTGACACAAAAAGGCTGTTTTCACATTCATCTGCTGAAGGAGGAAAGTTTCTCTGAGCTCATTGGAAATCCAGTTTTAAGGGGCGGGCCTATGAGCATGATTTGTGACATCAAATCATGCTCATAAATCACAAATATCATCACAAATAGTGGCAGCCAATCCTGGTTCGATATTTAAACTTACACAAGTGTGATGTAGAAACTTGAAGCCTCCAGTGTACAAACAGTGAGAACGGACATGACAGATGTTTCCCACTTCACTGTAAAGTAGTTAAACTTCTGAAATGAAATTTGTTTGCATATTTATAGATTCTGGAATTTTTAATGAGAGAGAAGGAGGAGATATAATTTTCATGATTTTAATAAGATAATTTGACTTTATTTTGTGGGAAAACCATATCAGGACACAAATTATTATTCAAAGTAGATTATTTTATATACATCTTAAAACATGTCTGGAGAGGATCTTTAAGTAAAGCGGTGCTTTGAGCTAAATGCTAACATAATGTTTACCGCATTCACCATCTTAGTTTAGCGTGGTGCTAACATTTGCTAATTAGCAATAAAGCAAGCAAGCAAATTTTATTTATATAGCACCTTTCACAAACACCAGTCACAAAGTGCTTCACAGTCAAAGAAACAAAATCAAATGCAATCAGAATAAATAAAAACAAAGACACCAGATAAAATATACAAGGAGAGCATATAAAATAGACAAATTAATATATAAAATGGCACATACTACCCAAATGCCAATAAACACAAAGTACAACTCAGGATGCTGGGAGGACATGAATGTGTGCACCAAATTTCATGGCATATTCATTTTCATATCATTTATATTAATTTCATCAAATATTTGTTGAGATTTCACTCAGAACCAAGAATGTCAACCTCACAGAGCCATGCCGCTAAAAACTATAGAAAAAAACAAAACCTTGGTGGGCCCAAATCTGTGTCATGCAAAGACAACAGCTTTGAAAGGGGTACAATGTTGACAGTTCTACATGAGGTCTGTATTTTACACAGTACAGACAGAAAGATGGATGTATCCTACAGTGCCCCAAACACTACAGCAGAGCTACTTCACGCGTTACCGAAGGACACGACTGCAAACCATCTTCACAAAATTATATCACGTATATGATGTTTATGTTTTGTCAATAGTTTGAGATCATGTCTGTCCCTGTGGGCTGCTGCCTGGCTGATAAAGTGAATAACTCTAGATATGACTTCTGTGTTGTGGTCTCTCAGCTTTGTGTTGCCTTGAGACTTGCTTGATTAAATACAAGAAACAAAAGAAAACATTTTGTGACGGACGCATGATAATTGTTATCCTTGGCTGTCAGGATAACAACTAAATGGCACCAACAAACACACACGTACCGTCACTCGCTGCTGACTGCTGAAAAACTGAGAACAACATGAATCAAGGTGTAAGAGAGACCTGAGCCAGAGGTCGTGGATTTCTCTCTGCTCACGTCCTGGTGACTATCTCAACCTCAGAAAATGCCTCCAATCAGCACTCTGAGCTGGAAAACAGTCGAGCAGACAAGAAAAACCATGAAAGATAAGAGGAAGTGAGAGAGGATTTACTATCAGTGTCACATCCCTCTGGTGTTCCCTGGTGTCTTTCTGCTCCAGCTGTTTATCGAAAATTTAACATGATTCAACAGAACATCCAGTGGAACCTGCAGCACCATAAATACTTTAATGCTGGGTTTTAACCTCCCTGGGTAAAAATAAGGACACAGTATGAGTCTGCGTTGGATATTAGGTCTGCTGATAATGGTTGTATTATCATTCATTCACCTTATGCTAGTTTACATGTAATTTTTGTCAAATATTTGTTAAAATATTTTATTAAATGCAGTGCACTTATTTGTACTATATTATGTTGTTGCACATGACAGACTGAAGCACTGTACCATTTTGTACAAAAAGGAAATGACTTACCCTTAACTCCATGACCATGTTTAATTTTTCAACTCCATGTTTCTAGTGGAAAGTAGAGATGTACTTTTCATTGATTGAACTACAACTAGTTTTAGCTGTTAAAATGATCAGCTAACATGAAGCAAACAGTTAGCTCTTAAACTTAACTGCTAACCTAAACCCATTTCTATCTGATAAACTGAACTGGAGCTAATTAACCTAAATCAAACTGTTTTTGCTGCTAGACTAGACCATTAGCTATCCTGAACCAAAGAATCTGCCTTAAACTCAACCGTCATCACTACTATGCACATCATAATGATGAATTGTGATGTGTTATAACTATGAGCCTTAACAGCATGGTAATTAACTTCACTAATTACTGCACACCAAGACTTAATTGGTAACACCTGCAATCATGGCAAATAACAGCAAATGAATTCTAATGCATTCTACCTCTACATAACACTGAACATAATACTTCCAAAACTGTAAATAACAAAAAAGCTATGATTTAAAAGGCAATTAAAAACTTAAAGCATCTTATTTTATCTAAATTGGTAACTAACAATTTCTCTATAGACAGAAAGAATAGAAGTACCTTACTTACCTCACTTACTCTTGTTGTACGCACACAATGGACAGTACACCAACAAAATAAGTCAACTTAACAACCAAAGCCAAGCTATCTAATGTTACCTTTCTCTGCCTATATCTTTGCTAACACTCTCTTAATTAACAGAAATTAGAGCTGCCCTGTCTTGCGTCACCTTAGCTGTACAAGATCGGTGGAACAAACTAAATAAAACAACCAATCAGAACCATAGAACAATCCTGCCTTTTCATTTAATGGCCTTTTTTTACAATTAGCATTAACTAACCTGAACCAAACCATGGAACCAAACAGTCCAAACTGAACTGTTAACGGTAGCTAATGAACCAAACTGTTACAGCTGTAAAACTTTGAACAAACCTGAACCAAAGTTTTAGGTGCTAAACTGAAGTCTTAGCTTAGGTGCACCAAATTTTAACAGAAAATCTGACTCATAGCTAACCTGAAAGATTTATAGCTGTCAATCTGAGCTGTTAGCTAACCTGAACCAGACTGTTTTAGCTGCTGAACAGTTAACACTTGCTAACCTGAAACAGTTATTGCTGTCAATCTGAACTGTTAGCTAACCTGAACCAGACTATTTTAGCTGCTGAACAGTTAACACTAGCTAACCTGAAACTGTTATTGCTGTCAATCTGAACTGTTAGCTAACCTGAACCAAAGTTTTTGCTTCTAAATTCAACCATTGCATGCATTAACTAACTTGTAGGAGTCTACCAAACTAAAATATTAACAATTATGAACCAAAAAGTTTTAGTTGCTATTTCAAACTGTAACCAAAGTTTTACAGCTGTAAAACCAAGCTTCTAACAACCACAGCCAAAGTTTTAGGTGCTTATCTTAACTATTAGCTTAGGTTACGAAGCTACACCGAATTTTAACTGAAAATGTGACTCGTTAGCTAACTTTAATGCTTTAGCTGCTAAACTGGATCATTACCTAATGTGAACCAAAAGGTTTATTATTATTTTATTTATGGTTTATTTTATAGGGACAGATACAATGTACAAAGACAAAATGAAGATAGCTATCCCATGTAAGTATCAGAATGTTTATAGCAGATGCTAATTTGCAACACCCATCCCTAGAAGGGCTTTTGTGAAAATGAGAGATTAAAACCGTGAGAAATAAGATTGCTATACTGAACTGTAACCTGAACCAAAGTTTCACAGCTGAGCTTTTAACAAACCCAGCCAGTTTTAGCTGCTGAACCAAACTGTTGTCTAACCTAAATCAAACATTTGCTGCTAAGCTGGCATGTTAACTAACCTGAACAAAAGTATTTGCTGCTAACCCGAACCAAAGCTTTTGCTACTTAATTGTTAGCTAACCTGAACCAAACCATTTTAGCTGCTCAACAGAACTGTTTTATAACCTGAACCAAAGTGAGAGGTCATTTTCAGACTGGGTGTAAATTTCCTGACCCCTATAGTTTCCATAACTTTATGTGGAGGCATCAGTGATGCACTGAAGTAATGGCACAAGACAAATTATACAAATAGTGATGGGCAATCACTATACATGCTATATACCAGATTCAAGTATAAATGCAGTTTTTCACGAAAAGCCAAAAGTCCATTTTGTGATGTGGAGAAATCGCCATATCTTTTGGAATTTTCCACCAAATTTCACTGAAATATTTTGAAAAGACAAGTTTAATGGATATCAAGTAATTGTACCAAGAACAATTACTTTACTGTACCTCCCTGGTACAGTAGGGTAGAATTTCAACGATGAGTCGATTAATCGATTAGTAACACTAATACTACTACAATAATCACCCACTATTTTGATATTCAATTAATCGTTTTGAGCCATTTTTTAAGAAAAGATGTCCAAATTATCTGATTCCAGCTTCTCAAATGCGAATAGTTTCTGGTTTCTTTAGTCTTCTCTGATAGTGAACTGAATATCTTTGGGTTGTTGAATGCTGTGGACAAAATATTTGAAGACATCACCTTAGGCTTTGGAAAACAGTGATCAACATTTTTTTTTTAACATGTTCTGACATTTAATGGACCAAACAACTAATTGATTGAGAAAATAACCAACAACTTAATCGATAGAGAAAATAATCATTGGTTGCAGCCCTGCAGTAGAGGTAATAAACAGGTTTTCCAGAGTAGTTTCCCAGCCTGACTACTAACCCAAAAAGCACCAACATCTTGTCACTTCGTTCCAAACACAAATTCTGTCTTAATGCAAAATTTCCATGTGATGAAGATTTGATAAATGGAATATGACTTACATTTATTACAGTTTTTCTTCACATGAAAGCAAAGACTGGAACTGAAATTGGTCAGTTGACCTAGTGTAATGCCAATCAGAGGTCAGGTAGCTAGTTTTGCTGATCAGACACTTCCTTGTACAGTATCTCTGCCCTTGGTCTGTTTAAGTGTCCCTGAAGAGGAAATCAGCCGAACTTCATGGCGAGCAGCTCTGACAGACAGGAAACAGAGGAAGTTGAACGAGTTGAAAGGTGGCGGTGCTTTTCGTTCTGCTGAATTGCTAAGTCATCAAAACCTCTGTGAGTGGCGAGAGCGATAAAGTGCTGACGAGAACATTTGTTGAATTCTTTCTTTTACATGTTTTTGAGATGTTTTTTTGTCTCCTCTGTCTAAACATAGTTTACGACAGGTCCGTAGCCAGGAGTTTAAAAAGGCTGAGGTCATGAGCCGAAGTCACCACAACAGCACAATCTCAAAATGCTCACAAACCGTGTTCTAAAATTTCAGGACTTACTAATACATTTCAAATTAGACTTTTGCAGTGACTGTGTCACTGTGTGCTTGATGGATTGACTCACACCTTGCTGTTCCAGCAGTCAGACTGGTTTTCTGGTTTATTAACTGAATCAGCTGAAAAAAGCGCAGACTGTGGTTAAATCCTGCTGATTTTCGAAAGAACCAAACCGCCATTGCTTAACCAAACAGGAATTGTTGTAAATATGGAAATTTCATTTTCACTTTAATTCAGTGGCATTCCCCTTTAACAAGACAACACACACATAGACAACAGTGGTGAAGGGTGGGGGGGTCCAACACTGGTTGGCTTCCCATTTGTCGATAATAATGTACGAAAAACATGAGATACAATAAGATAAAACACAAAGAAATTATAAAAAAATAATACTTGATAATACTAAATATGACATTTCAGAGTTCGTGTTGGAAATATCATCAGGACCTTCATGATTATTACAAAATCAGCTCCAGGATGGAAAACATCCGTCTGTCCCAAAGCAACAATTATATTAATATAATATTAATAAAAAGCTTTAATATACAGTTCATTAATACTGCTTCATCAATTAGAATGTGCAAGGAATAAAATGTTCAGAGAGCAGATTGTGCCGAGCTGCAGTGTGTGTGTGTGTGTGTGTGTGTGTGTGTGTGTGTGTGTGTGTGTGTGTGTGTGTGTGTGTGTGTGTGTGTTAATTAAAACAATATTTTGGGAAATCCTCTCGTCAGCTCACCCAGAATCAGACTGAACACATGTAGAAATGGAAATATATAAAAGTATTTTTTGGTTTTAAGAGCAACTTTACATAAATAACAAAATGTAAATCGGGCAGCTTTGGAGTTGCTTTTTTTTTTTTTTTTTTTTTTGATTGAGCTAGGCTAACAGTTTCCCCCTGCTTCCAAACTGATATCCATCTGCTCATCTGACTCTGAAGAGGACACAACAAGAGGATTTACCAAAAAATGACAAACTGTTTCTTTAAGATGATGATGAGTAAAATCCAGTAGAACTCCTGTGGACTGTCTGCAGCGCCCCCTGCTGAGCAACACCTGTCTGTCTGTCTGTCTGTCTGTCAAGTCACCCACTAAATCTGTAAATCTCCTCTATGTGAGACGCTTCGCAAGAGGATGAAGTTGAGCCAGAAACTCCCACTATATCGGCTCCTCCTGAGGTCACAGGCTCATCCTACTGTCTGTAATGGCAGTCTGGTGTCTGCTGGGTATCGCTACCCTCAGTTTTTTTCCGATGGTAGACACCAAATGGTGTGTGGGCAGAGCCACATCCCTTTCAATCTGTAAAAGTAAGACTAAAGGCCTCAGTATGCTTCAAAGAAAGTGCCACTCCCCCCCCTCCCACACATCCTTCCAACAGCAGAAATGGGGGGTCTGCGTCTGTCAACTTTTGTAACTTTCTGTAATTGCGGATGTGTCAATCATGTCCACTTTACGCAGTGATTGGCCAGGTGTGTGGAGGTGTGAACGTAGGTGGGGTTTCAACTCTCTCACACCCTCTTTTTTCATTCCTCACACAACTACATCTGTCCCTTTTCATGTGACCAACCGTGTTCAACACCATGAACGTCTTTGAGAAGAGACTTAAAGTGTGCACCGCTTGTCGTCTCAATGCCACGACGTGCGAAAGACACATAGTCGATCAAGCACTCCTTAATACAAACACTGTAATTCTACTGTTTAACTGGCATATGTTGAGTTTTAAAGGGTAATCCACACTGGCAGTGTTTAGTGAAATGTTTCTTGGGCATTTTGATCACTTTTTGATCACAAAAATCCGCATCGACACTGCCAATCACAAGAGCGTAAAGACACAACTCAAAGTATTTTTCTCATCTCATATCTCATACTAAGTATTTGTTGCTATCTTCGTAGATGGCAAGATGGCGCTCTTCACACAACTACTTTTATTTTCATGTGAACAACTGAATAGCACATGATGAATCCTTTTGACTGGATTGTCTGAAAAGGTGCTCATCTATCCCTGTTTGAATGGTTCACCGACCTTCTCTATGACAGCAGATGACACTTTGTAACTTCACTTGAAGCATATTGAGGCCTTTCAAAAGTAAATCAGGACTGAATCCGTCTGTAAACAATCAGCTCCCACTAACATACAAGGTGCTGAACAGTCATCCATCTGTCCGTCTTTCCCCCGTCGATCAATCAGCCGGTGAGCTCAACAGGAAGCTCCCGGCTGCACAGCGCCTCCCACTGGCGAGCGAGGAGTGAAATCAGTCTCTCTCTGCTGTCGGCTCCCGGGACGAAGACGCACCACTGGACTTCGCCCTCAGCGCCCCCGCTGGCTCCACCCGCCCTGAGCGAGGACTCCTCCCCTCCGGCAGCGAAATGGTCCATGGTGAGGTGGCAGAGCAGGTCGGGGCCGGGCAGGTCGTCGAACACCAGGGTCAGAGCCTGAGGGTACGTCTGGTAGCCCAGCAGGACCCGGTCTAGGTCCCGGATCCTCCGAGCCTCACGCAGCTGGTACCGCTCCCTGAGGGAAGACATGAGGAAGATGATAAGGAGGATGATGACTTTTACTATACTGTTTTATAATAAGCTGACAGATGTCACTTCAGTTCAACACACAACAGTCCTCAACTGAGATTTATTCTGTGGAAGTTCAACTAAATCATTTCTCAGAATCTATAAACTAGGCCTCGGATATATGTACTCGACTTCATTTGTAATTTGATATTTTCAAAAAATAAATAAATAAAAATTCAATAGAATAAAGAGCTTGCCACCCAACAAAAGCAGCTCCAGCCTTAGTTAAAACCTTGTAAAAGTGTTATCTTGAAGTGGAAGAGAGAGCAGAGCTTCTGCATCTGCATGATCAGGCTCGCAAAAAATAAACAAATAAAACGAAATTTGAAATTGGTTCAAAATTTCAGCGCATCTTCATTGATTTCTTCACATTCACCCGTCTGATCCCTGATTCTTATTAAACATTATCTTTAAAAGCTCAGTTTGTTTTCATTTTGAAGTTTATATTATAGACTATTATTCAGGCTGTTCAAGACATTTCGAAATGAGTCTGTATCTGCTGTTTGAAACTCAATTTCATATCATTTTTGGATTGTAAACTCAGTTAAAACACTGGAACAGTTTGAGTTTGTAAACTGCAAAGCAACACACACAAAAAAACCCCAAAAAACAGCAGCAGATCTGCTCTGCTTCTGGGCTCAAAGAACTGATGCTTCTTCTGTTTCAGCATCATTTCTCTGAGGTGGATCAGTCCTCTGAAGTGCTGCTGTTGGTTAATTTCAAATGTTGAATTTTAAACAACTTTTGTATCGTCAAATTTTTGATTGAAAAGACTCCCAGCAGTTGGAAATGACATCTATGGGAGAAATAATCTACATAACTCACTACTGTTTGTTAGAGCAAAATAACCCCACAACAGCTTTCATGAACATGATGTCAGACTGAATAATGAAACGGCTATTTAGTCAGTCAAGTTATCACCACCATGTTCTCTGTGACAGAGCTGTCTACATGTCACACACAGCATCTCGCCTGCCAGTCAGTGTCTCTTCTTCTTCCTCTTTTCCTGCTGCAGACGAAAACAAACACGACGGTTTATTTTCTGTTACTTCCGACTCTGCTGCATTCAGAGGAGGCGACATGTTTCACTGATTTCATTCATCATTTTAAGTCTGACCCGCCTCCTGATCTAAAGGCCGCCACTGGAAATGACTCTTCTCTTAACTGACCCACCTGTACGAGGGGGCAGAGTTCCTGTTTACTCACCTGGAGGGAGGTTCTTTGGCAAAGTCCGGCAGCGGATAGTTAACGTAGTCCTCGTCCAATAGGAACACATCTGTGCTGGTCAAGATCAGAGTCCTGGGCTGGAGTACAGGTGAGGGGGCGGGGCCAGTAAAGGAGGAGGAGCCTGAGAGGGTGGAGCCTTGGCTGGACAGAGTGCTGGGGATCTGGACCTGGAGGAGAGGAACGAAAGGCAAGTAAAAAGTATAATAATTATTTTATGAGTTTAAAATAACAAATTCAAATTCTGGAAAAACAGCAATGAAAAACCAGCTAAGAAATCATCATTACCTACTAAGTCAATTACAGGATTTTTAAGCCTGAAATCATTTTTGGACACTTGTGGGCAGAGGAAACAAGCCGTGACCATAACACTAACATATTACTGACACCTTTTACACTGATATGGAAAACTTGTCAGCAAACAGTTGCTTATTGTCACATCTCACACATCACAAAGGAGCTGGCTCTTTAGCTGTTCCACTTTCTTCACCTGCCAGTCTCTAACTTTTTCTGTCTACCGTTTGGTGCAGAGCAAGTAACGTGTGGTGGGTTTATTTGAGGTTTTTCCCCTGAAAACAGCTGCATGCTGTGGCAAAAAATGAGAGCACTGCAAGTGAACCAAAACAGTAAAGTTGTAAAACCAAAACAATGCACTGAAAGATGCTGAAATGCTCCACAGAGCTGAGGGGAACTGTACAGTCACATGATTCTCTGTTTACATCCAAGTAGTCATTTAATACAATGTAAAATCACTGATTATGGCTGATAGATAGATAGATAGATAGTTAAACATTTTGAAACATATGCTTATATGCACTGTGCAAAGTTAAAAAATACACATCTTTAACGCTCACTTATTATCACTGTATCTTGTTTATTTAGTTTGTACACAAACAGGAATGTAAAAACTACAGGTTGTGGTTTCAAGAGGAGTTATGTGCTAGAATTATTTGTTGATGAACAACAGTTGGGTGCAGTGAACATGTGAAGCTTCCTGAAATCTTGCTGTCTCAGTCAAGTTGCCAGGTTTGATACCATCGTGTCTATACAGAGATCAAAACCAAAACCTGCGCTTACCGACTGTTTCTGGCAATTCACACTACAGCCGGAGACGCTGAACAGAAACGCTGGAGGGACGGATACACTCTTGTTCAAACAGTTCCAGCATATTAACTCCTCCTAAAAATCACAAATGACAAAAGGAAGGATTCAAACCTGGAAGACCAGCAGGTACAGCAGGACGTTGAAGGAGCGTGAGGATGAAGACGCTGCACTGGCCGGAGTCTTCCTCTCTGCCACGATGAAGGTCAGGTCTCCCATCTCCTCCTCACTGGGATAAATAAACTTCACCCTGCTGCTGTGGACCAGCTCATAGTTCTGCATCTTACCTGCAGGGGGAGACAAATTCATATCTGTCATCATCATCAGCTTAACGCTATGAGCCGCCGAGGACGATGAGTTTCTAGTGTAGCGGGAAGAGCATCGTATGGATGATCGATGGCCAATCAGATTATTAAAGTAGGATTTGACATTAAATTTCCTCTGAGGGACAGTATCCCAACATGGTTACCTGTGTTTGTGTTGGTGAACTGGGAGTAGAAGTCCTGATCTGATGGCTCTGGAGGAGGAAGCTGCTGCTGCAGACTGAGAGCTGACATCAGCTCCTGCAGGAAGACGCCCGTCCCGTAACTGTCCCTGCTGAGACAGCAGACGATGTGATCGGCCGAACGACCTGCAGATACAGAGAGAATGAATATTAGCAACACAGAATATTAGCATTAAGCTCAGTATTTAAATATACATGACCTCTACAGACAACGGATGTGTCGACATTCACTGACCTACAACTCTGAAGTACTGGTCGAACAGTCCCACATTGACAGACAGCAGCTCAGAGAGTCTGATGGACAGACAGCAGCACAGACAGACGTCTGGATCTCCAGAGTCCGTTATATCCAACACTGATGGAGAGATGAAGAGATATACAAAGAGAGAAAAGATTTAACAAAACTGAAAGTCTACAGAGGCACTTAATGCCCCTCTGAGGCCGTAATGTTCACTGCACACCAGAAAACAAACTGTGGGATGACTGATAAATAAAAATAAACCTCTGCTGTTCTTCAATACATACAATTTTTTGTAGTGACTTTGAAGGAATTTCATAAAACAATCACCACACTTTCAAGGTGGAGACCTAAGATTAGTGTCACCAATTCAGTATCTGAGCAAATGTGAAATATGGTCACAATCTTCTCTTCTGTTCCTGAGTTACAGTGTTGAATAACGGCCAGAAAACTGTTTTTGTAGAGAAGTTGACCTTTGACCTTTTGGATATAAAATGTTATCACTTCATTGTTTTATCCTATTAGACATTCGTGTGAAACTTTGTAATGATTAGCGTGTGAATTCTTGAGTTATGACCAAAAACATGTTTTGTGAGGTCACCAAAATCTAAATCAGTTCATCCTTGAGTCCAAGTGGACGTTTGTGCGAAATTTGAAGAAAATTCTCCGAAGGCATTCCTGAGATATCGAGTTCACAAGAATGGGACGGACATGCAACCCAAAAACAGAAAGCCACAGCGGTCGCCAGCATGGAGGCATAAAAATGTAAAGTTGACTTAACTTAGAAACTAAGAAACAGTACTGGCAAAAGAATTAGGAGCTGTTGTTTCAGGAGCAGCTATGATAGTAGTTGTACACGGTTCGTAGCAGTAGAAGTAAAAATAAGATGGATTAGTGGTAAAAGTAGCAGGAGCAGTTACAAGTAGTGGTAGTAGCAGGAAAGAAAGGAGTAGCAGTACATTATGAGTACTGTTTATTTCTCCAAGCATTAGATAAATGTAGTGAAGTTAAAAATATAATATTTCCTCTGAAATAAGTACCTCAAAATTGTCCTGAAATTTTTTTATTTTTTTTATAAAATTGTAGCAGTGGCAGTAAAATAGCAGTGACTCATATTCTGACTGAACCAATCATGTCAGTTCATCTTACCTGAGTGATGACCAAGTGTGGAGGCGGCGTCTTCCAACAGGAAGTAGATCGTATCGGTGGAGAGCAGCAGATAGCAGGTGAGCTCAGTCTCTGGAGACTTGTAGAGAACCACAGACAGCCACAAGACCTGTCTCACCTCCTCCGCCTCAGACTGATGTCAGGGGCACATAAAAAGTAGAAAAGAAAACTAGATATGAAGTTGGAATTTAAAAAAAAAAAAAAAAAACAGGATTGATGCTGTGGGAGAACAATCTTAAAGCTGGGACAGTAAATGAACCAACTGGGCTTCATCACGGGTCTAAAATAATCAGAGAAGTGACTTAAGTCACCTGACTGTCAATTTCTCTATAGAAATCAAGGAAGGAGAGCAATTTAACATTCCTCTATCTGTTTCTAGTTTGAGCCTGACTCTAAACTCTACATGCTGACTGTGCCCTGGGCTCGGCCTACAGGCAGGGTTTAAAAAAAAAAAAATTAAAACCTTAAACAGCTATCATTTATTTCAGGAAACAGTTGTTAGTAAGTTTGGGGCTAAAACAGAAATGTGTGTGTGTGTCTGTGTCCTACCAGTGCTATATATCTGTGGAAGTAAGGCAGCAGCTGTTGTCCTCCGAGCCCAGCCAGGAGCTTCAATCCTGGGGAGAGACCCGGGGTGAGATGGGGGGAAGGCTGGTTCTCCTCCACCTGGAGACAGGAGGAGTCCCAGCTGAGGAAGAGGAGGGAGGAGAGAGGAGAAGTTAGGAAAATATAAAGATATGAGTAATAAGTTAATAAGTCATCTCTCATGATCGCTGCTGTGGAAGAAGACGATACACTGTTTCTTCAGGGAGCAAATGTAATAAAACTGCTGCTTTTCTGGAAAGTTGATGCTGGAAAACAGGACAGTGGCACATGTGATGTGTAGTGAACTCAGTTGAGTTTGTGAAAATCAGATCAGCTGATGAGTCCAGGGGGTTGATGTAATGTATATTTTTAGTAGTCCTGCACAGAGGTCTTCACAGGTCTGATCTGAAATGTGGTAGACCGGAACAGACCCACACAGAGAGAGAGAACAGCAGCACTAAAAGCAGCACGATGCTCCACCAATCAACAAGCAGCTGCACGTGTAATTTTTCCTGCACTTCACAATTCTCTCTCTCTCTTTGTCTGAATCAAAAAACAATTTTTTCTCCGGTGACAATGACGATGCATCACCTGATCAGGGCTGGTCACACTTATGTCCACCTGGGTATTAGACACACTTATATATTGACACAGACCTGATTAGACTAAAGATAATTTGGACCCGTCAGACTCCTCTAAGGATCATCTGTATGTGTTGAATGTAAATGTATCAACAGAATCCATTTAGCCTTGAGTGAAAGCTGTGTCTCTTTCATCACTATGCTGATTGTCAGGTTGTTCAATCAAGGAAACAATTTAAATCAGTCACAGTGATCCAGCTACTATAATTACTTCATTTTTATTTTAAGTGTGGTGTTGATGAATAATACAGTTCCACAATTCAATATTTAATGGGAACAAAGGTGTAACTCCTGGCTGGAATAATAAATGATAAGTGATAAAACACCAGGCAGCAGTGTGATGACTTCACTGACAGTTTGGACAACAAAAATAATTTAATTAATTCTAAAAAAATAACGATGCGATTTTATGAAATTTGATACTAGTGATCATTAGAGTCTGACCAATACAGCTATTTTTATTTCAAGTGTTTAAAATTTTTTTTTTTTTAATGTAAAAACATTACATAAACATTTTTGATAAGGATCCCTTAATTCTTAAAAAATGTGACCAAGATGTACTGAGCAGGACATTTTACAGTGTAAAAATAAAACTCAGTGTTCTCTGGTGGACCAACTGTAATGAAGACACTGTTACCTTAAACATATCTATGACATTTGTGCTGTACAAATAAAATTAAGATAATTATTAACATCAAATCAGCCAATAATATTGATGATGTCGATGTATAGGTCAGATTCTAGTGATTAAGAGCTTAAATCACAGATTCATTGACGTCCATCTGCATCAGTGACCTGATAACATACGGCCTTAACGCTAAAACCACCAGGGGTCGCTATATACTTTAAACCGCCAACAGGTAAAATTATTTCTAAAACTAAAAAATGTGCTCCGTCATTGTATTAAAGCTTTGTCTTCACAAAGGAATGTATAAAGTCATGAAATTAGTTTGTTTAATCATCACCTGTGTTTTGGTTTGTTTTATAATCTAAGTATCTTTAAGAGCACTGATTGCTTTGCATGGTTGTCAGTATAATTCAGTCTAAAATTACACTGAAAATGGGTATTAGAAAGAAATATTTGCATATTTGGGTGGTGTGATATTATTACAAAATGATATTCATCACATAATGAGATAACCTCATGTTATTTAAATTACCAAAGTAGCCTAAATACCCCAAATGGACAATAATGTGTCATAATAATAACAATAAACAACCATCGCACTTATGGGTGATTTAATGTTGCAACGTAATCGACATGATAAAGTCAAGCACACAATTTCACCTAATCAATTATAATCTAGGCATTTCAACAATGTGTGAATAAGAGAACATCAACAAGAAACTTGAGGTAACGATTAAAGCTTTTTTAAATTTATATAGCAACATAAATATGATTATATATTTCTTTTTTTGGTGTTCCGTTCATGAAAACAGAACAAGGCAACTGGCAAAGTGAATGAATAATCAATCAACTGAAAATAAGTTTTATACAAAATGAACGTTTGTGAGTAACCCGAGCCGTCTTCATTTGAACACGTGATTAAACGTGTCCCTCAAACACACTTTCAGCTTTCCTGCTCTTCATGCGTTTGGTGAAGTTTTTTTTTTTGCAGGTCATTCTCCTGCTCTTGTTATAATTTAATTATGACTTGAAGTAGTTGCTTAGCAACATAGAATTTTAAAACATGAACCTCACAAAAATAAATGCATTTCATAAACGGGTAAATTTTAACCGGTGGAGGTTATAGGTATAAATACTCATGTTTTTAATCTGGAGCCAACAATGTGGGGTGCTTCACAACAGTATCTTAGGAAAAGTCAAAGACTGAAGGACATGAATATTGTATTAAAACATACTAACATAAAATTACCTGTGGCGGTTCTAGTGTTAAAGTAAAACCGTGATATTATCATGCAGCAGTAAATGCAGGCACAGCCACAAGAGGAATAATTCTGCAGTAATGTGGAGAGAAAGTAATCTATATTGGACTAAACAGAAATGTTTAAGAATTCTACCTGCTGGAGCCGTGTGATTTCTTGGTATGGGTGCAGCAGCACTGGTCTCTGGATCTGTGACGGCCTGACAACACATCAACAAACAGGTGTCAAAGAAATTGGGAGAAGAAACCAGGAGAGTTCAAACAAAACCACACCATCATGAGGAAAATTCCTTCGTTGGTCTGAGTGTATGAACAGGTAGTTTTGTCTTCACCTTGTGTGTGTTGTCCCTGATGTGGACAGGGTCTGCAGGGTCGGGGCAGAGCCACCATCTTCAGCCCCTCCAGAGAGGCTCTCTGCTGGCTCAGCTCCCCCAGGAAAGAGTTTCTGTCCCGGGCCAGAGGGAAGAGCAGCAGCAGCCTCTGACCTCCCAGCAGCAGCTCCACAGTGTGACTCCTCCTGGACACAACATGGTGGTTAAAATACAGATATGACAACATTTAAAAGCAAGGAAACTAAAGAGTAGGAACAACATATGAGACGAGTGTCAATTTTAATGGTCTGTTTTCAAAGACATGGAATTAATCTTTGTGTGACACCAGAATAGGACGAATACATCGAGTCCATTGATTTGGACCAATCACAGCCTCTGTACCTGTGGTGGTGTTTTGGGTCGGGGCAGGACGTGTTGCTGGTTTTATCCCCGACATGATGAGCTCTCTCTCTGGGGTGAAGCACCACAGAGCCGAGGGGCACACGGACCAGCCTGCACCAGGATGAGGAGGAGGAGGAGGAGGAGGAGGAGGGGTGATGAAGGTCAGTGCTGCTCCTCTCTCTTTCTGCCAGCTCTCTGAAGTCCATCTTCAGCACCCAGAGGTGTCGGTGGGTGAGGAAGAGGAGAGAAGGGAGTGTGGGCTCTTCATTCTTGGGTAAGATGTCTGACAGGAGGGAGTGGGTGTCTGAGGCAGAGGAGGAGGAGGAGGAGGAAGAGGAGGAGTAAGAAGAGGGGAGGAGGTGGGCAGGGTAGCCTCCCCGGGCTGCCTGACTCTCCTCCAGCTCCCACGAGTTTAGGAGCAAGCGGGGGAGGAGCTGAGGAGTGTTGAGAGGCTCCGGATTGGTCTGAAACTCTCCTGCCTGCATGAACACAATGACAGAAAGACTTTAGCTTGATAAATGCTGAAAAAAAAATCTACAGTGACAGAAAACTGATCTGAGGCTGTTTAGGGATCCAAAATGGCTCATGTGCTTCTCTCTGACCTGGATCAGCGCTGTCAGCTCAGTCCTGGTCTGCCGCAGCTCCTCGGCCTCGGAAAAGATGTACCAGCGGGTCGGACCGTCCTGGAGCCCGAAGGCGAGACAGGAGTCGGGGAGCTCGTCTCGAGAGGAGAGCAGGAGCTGGGAGTAGGACAGCAGGAGGTTCACCTGCAGGCCAGACAGCACCTCCTCTGTGGTCGGACTCTGCTGCTGGTCTGAGAACAGGAGAAAAGATCGCTGTTAATATTTCACCAGAATCATTACAGCACAACAGGTCTACCACACATCATTTAATTTACTGCATGTTGTGGCTCCAAGTAACAATTGTTTTTATTATCAATTAAACTGCTGATTAAATCGATCAATTAATATGATTTGGTTTAAAACACAGGTCAGTTTACAATAATATAAAACAAAGAAAAGCATCAAATCCTAACATTTAAGAAGCTGAAACTAAGGAATGTTTGTACAGAAAAAATTACTTAAACGATTGCTCAAATTATCTAAATGGTTTCCGATTAATTTTCTGACAATCCACTACTCAATTAACTGATTGATTATTTTGGCTCTATTGTATATATCTGGATTACGATATTTTTTTTCAGTTGTGTTTATTCTAAAACATATTAACAAGAACAGCAACCACAGCTTCCATATTTGTTTACAAGAAGTATCTAAACAAAGTCTGCCTGAAGCTGATTGTGTGTTTACCTGCGTCCTGATTGGTCCATGTGAAATCCTCTGATAGGTACAAGAGGCCCAACAGCCGGTCCGTCAGCACCAGACACGCCTCCTTCTGCTCCACCTCCTCCTTCACCTGAAGACAGTAGCACCAGAGAACCCTGCGGACCTGCACCTCCTCCTCTTCCTCTTCACGCAGCTCCCCCTGGTCGCTGGGCCCTGGAGGAGGAGCAGCGAGCGACGTGGAGGAGGAGCAGACCGACTCCTCGACCGAATCATCCAGACCCATCTCAAAGTAGCCGTCCCTGGAACCTGGACTGGAATAATGAGTATAAAATAGCGGATAAAATGAGAATCATTGTTTAATACTTTAAATGACTCTTTATGATTATATGCAAATGTCAGTTTATTATTATTTGTGTACAATGTTCATGACGTCCATGATTATAAATAGTCATCTACACAGTCCTTCTCTCCTGGCTGCAACAGCTGTGGAAACATGGAAGTATGGGAATCACAAAAACCAGCAGGAGGTTTAAGGGATCTCATCAACCTGCCAGGAATCCCAGAACCCAGTTTTTAAGGGATCTCAGACACCGGTAAAAATTTTAAGCTCTCAGAACCTTTTCGGAATCCCAGAAACCTGTGGGACATTTAGAGGATTGGAGAGCCCATTGGGAAACCCTGAACCCAGCAGGAGCTGTTAAGGGATTGCAGAAACCAGTTAGATCCCAGAAACCAAGAGGAATGTCTGGAAATCATAGAAACTAGGCAAGACCAGTGGGACCTTTAGAGGATGCTAGAAACCACTGAAATTCATTGGGAGTGCCAGAAACCAACGTGAATTTTAGGGAATCTTAGAAACGATTTGGGAACCCCACAAGCAAGCAAGAAATTAAGGGAACCTCAGAAACCTTTAGGAATCCAGGAAACCAGCACAAACCTCTAGGAATCTCAGAAACCTTTAGGAATCTCAGAACATTTGGGGATCTCAGAAACCATTGGAAATCCAAGAAATGAAGGGATCTCTGATGCCAATTTGAATTTTTGGGGATCTGAGAACCATTAAGAATCCCAGGGGGGACATCTAGAAATCCCTGAAACCAAGACGAGAACGTTGCTGGTTGAATTACCTGGGACTTCCCACTTCTGTGCCCTCCACATGGGAGTGAACCTCTCTGGATTCAGACCTCCTCTCTTTTCTCTCCACCTCCTCTTCCTCCTCCTCCACCTCCTCTTCCTCGTCCTCATCCATCTTCTTCTGCTCCTTCCAGGTAGAGCCGAGACGCTGGGAGAGCTGGATAATGAAGTCTTTGTCGGAGGAGGAGGAGGAGAGGGAGAGCAGGCGAGTGGGAAGAAGAGGACACCAAGTGGCGCTGCAGGTGGAGCAACTGGTTTCAATTTGTGTGGAGGAGGAAGAAGAGCAGACACAACTGGAGGAGAAACAGGAAGAGCAGAGATTTCTAAGTTTTCTACATAAGAAACATCAGTTCAAATTATTTAACACTTGTCCTATTAGCTATTTACTTTCATAAATACTCCTATTCACAGTTATTTCACCAACTGTCCCACATTACTAATTCCTTTTCATCTGTTCTTTTGCTTTACGGTTGTAGCTCGATGCAGCTCAATTAAACTGACAGAGAAAAACTGAGAGCATTAGAGATTTGGAAGTATTAAAGTAAAATTGTGTTATCAAGGCTGACTTCTCCTGAAGCTGTTCTCCAGTGGAGGAGGGAGGAGCAGCAGCACCTCCTACTGGACACATAAAGACCTACAGCTGCCTCCATCTTGACTTCCAGCAGGTTTCTGTTAGCAGGAGATAAGCCTGACTGAATAAATAACATTAATAAAAGTGACTGTAGCAGCTGTGGGAGTAGTAGTGCAATTGATAGTAGTACTTGGGTTAACAGTTTCAGAAGCAGCAGTAAATCTAAAGAGTAGCAGGAGCATCATTAGTCTTTTCTGATGTTGTGGGGGTGGTTGTAGATGTACAGCTGTTTTCACCTGCACCAGTTTACAGCAGTGTTAGCTGGTGTTTATCAGGCACTACTATAATGTTTTTTTGAATTTTTTGCCTGTATTGAACAGCTGACAGTATAGAGACAGAAAGGAAACCAATGAAGAACGAGGGGGGCTATGGCATGCAACAAAGGTCCCCGGCTGGAATTGAACGGAGGATGTTGTGGTTGATGTCTCAACCATTCAGCCCCAGGACGCCCCAGGTCATAGTATTAGTAGTATTAGTAGTCGCAGTAGTAGTAGTGCAGTAAATGTTCAAATAGTTGCTGGGGTCTTTATGAACCTCGACTGCAGAGACACTTCTATTTGAGAAAGTCTCATGTTTGGAAACTGTACTTTATTTCTAATTTCCCTGTTTTAGAAGTTTATTCGGTCACATTGTTGTAAAAAGTTTTTCTGTTCTCTGTAGTTTGAATTTGCTGTTAATGTAATCTCAACACTTCCTCCTTGTGGTCATGTTGTCTTCATAAATTCAGTATAATGCACATTTCCACAGAGCAAATTCAATCAGTTTAACCGCAAAGTTGTGTTATATTCACAAACAAACGCTGTTTTCATTCATTCACAATTTTCAGACGCCTCTACTTTGCTGCTTTTTTGCTGTTAAGCTATAGTCAATGCAACACTCCTTGCACTTTTTAAAAAAAAAAAAATGTCATTGTCATGTCAGCTATTAAAAGCCTTTAAAGTAAAAGTGCCTGAACTTTATTTAGAGTTGTTCATTTATATTAAGGTGGAAGCACTGTAATCTGATACTGACCAGACAGTAGTAGTAGTTACAGTCGTAGTAATGCTTGTAGGAGCTCCACAGTATGTGTGTTCAGACAGACTGACAGCAGGTTGTTGTACCTGCAGACAAACACATGAAGAAACATGACAACCCAGCTGACTGTAAACAAACACAAACATCTGAACAAATTCTACCTCCGTCTGTGCACCTCATGTAGCTCATGTAAACTAAACGTTGAGCTGCTGCTGGAGCAAGAAAAGTCCAAAGTTACAATTCATCCTGCAGGGAAAATGAATCTGTACCAAATTTCATGATAATACCTCTAGTATTTGTCAAGATATTTTAGTCTACACCAAAGTGGTGGAATAGCACTCCAATATTGGCTAAAAAAAAGCTAAATTCTCATCTACAAACAACTAACTGTGCAGATTTAGATCTCTAAAATTAAGACTGTTAACTTGTCAGTATTTCAGGCTGCGTTTGAGACCTCAGAAAGTTCACTCTGCAAATTTCTGACATTAAGTTACATCCTCTGGCATTCTTCACTTTACACCCCCTCATCTAGATTAGTTTAATTTTGGGTCATTTTGGTTACATAATTCCACCGCAGAAAATCTTTAAAAGACTTCTAAACATCCCCCCAGCCCTTCATCCAATCAAAATTCCTTTCTCTTTCTAACTGACATCCTGTTGGTTGTCACAGTAACAGACACCAGCCCTCCCCGGTGTTTCAGGTGTGTGTCAAACCTGGGTGGTGTCAGCAGACAGGAGGTGTGTGTTGGTGTTAAAGCTTGCGGGGGGAGGTGCAGCGTCCACAGGAGGGAGAACGCTGGGGGGAACTGCGGCTTCTTCTCTGCTCGTCACTTCTGAAACAGGAAACCAAACAGATCAGCGATGCTGATGCCGAGGAAAACATCTGCAGACTTGTTTGTTTGACTGATGTGAGTCTGTTCAGTGCTCGAGCCGCTATGTTTGGATTGATTCTGACATTTTGTGCCACAACTTGATGTCTTTAATTTCACTTGTTCTGTGCAGAATCATTTTAAGCGTTCACTGTTTCCCTTTTCAGGGTAAACAGGTCGTCATGGGAAACTAAATATCCACACTAAAATAAATAATAATCTACAAAATTTTAAATTAAACTAAAACAGATCATAGTGGACCTTAAAATTATTTACAACAGTGGATGCTCTAAGTTTCTGTGGTAATATATTCATGCATATTTAGTTATGAAAGAAATACGATAAAAAAACAACAATCAAAAAAACACTTAAACCTTGTTTCACTAGACATGCATAAAAAAAAAAATACACATGCATTCATTCAGACACCCAGTATGCAGCCTGCACTAAGCCACAAAAAACCGTTTACTAGAGTCAGAGAGGGAGGTTAGCATATAAATAAAGTTGTCAGTGGTGTAAATATAGTTACAGCTAAGTTTTATTAAGAATCAATCAGGCTGGTGCAACCTGTGTGATGAATAAATGTCAACTCTGTAAACACTTGTGATATAAGACTGAGTTTGAACTTATGAACTTATGAAGCATCAGATAACCGATGAGTGATTTCCTCTCACTCTGAGCAGGAAGAAATATAACGCTGAGGAGATCTAGTTTAGAGTCTATTAAGAGATGATCTCTATCTTCATTATCTGTAGACAACATTTTAAGTCATGTTTACATCCACGAGGCTAATTACTGTCAGATTAGAAAAGAAAATATACAAAATCAGAGAGAATTAAATTAAATTTGATCTTCACTGAAGGCAACAGCCAGACAGATTTCATGTTTTGATGTTTTTACATTTCTGTTTGATTAACAAGATGAAACATATAAATCAGACGGATTTAGAGGGTGGTTTTTTTTTCCATTTGATGGAGCTAGGCTAGCAGTTTCCTCCTGCTTCCAGTCTGTGTGCTAAGCTAGGCTAAACACATCCCGGACCTATCTCTGTACTGGACATATTTCTTCTTGACTCATGATATTCAGGGTTTCCTGCCATGGTTTATAGCGGAGGTGGATCATCTCGTCTGAAACAAAGACCATCTCCTCTAACATTAACCTTCAGGGACAAAGAATAGAGGCATTATTTCACACAAGTGTGGCTGTTGTGACACGAGATGCTTCAGAAACTATGTGTCTGACCTGATGTGAGAGGGATAATTATTTAATGTATTCTTTATTTTCAGAACATTGTGTAACCAGCGATTGTATCTCTGTTTGTTTCACATTTATAGAAAGAAAAAACAGTGTTACCTACTGTATCTGTCGACCAGGAACACACATTCAGGGCGAAATCATGTTATTAAAACTGTAAATCCTAATAATTCTGTCTGAATAGATGATGCTAGAGCTGAAGTGATTAGTCAATTAATCAGTCAATCAACTGAAACTTGAGAATATTTTAAATTTTGATAATTGATTAACTGCTCAAGTCATTAATCCAGTAAAATATTGTGAGAATTTGCCCTTTTCTCTGTTTTATATCATTATAAACTGTTTATTTTGGCGGTTTGGGGTTTTGGACTGACAAAAGACAGTTGAAGACATCATCTTGAGACTCTGGGAGCTAGAAATGTCTGTATTTCACTGTTTGTTGTTTTATCCAGCTGCTAGTTTTGGAAACAGACTCTTTCACATTCCTGACATTCCAGATTTTTTTGGCCGCTGCCTTTCAGCAGAAATAAAAACCATCGCCCCCCCTTCCCCTCCATCCCTCCCTCAGCCCTGCACAGCCTGATACATACATGATTACCTTGGCTGGGGCAGGCAGCCTGCTGGGCCGGACAGGAAGAGGAGGAAGAGGAAGAGGAAGAAGAGGAAGAGGAGACAGCAGGAGGAGCGACAGCAGAGGAGCAGCATGAGGAGGAGGTGGTGGAGGAAGAGGAAGGGGGAGAGGAAGAGGAGAGGGGAGGAGGTGCAGCAGCAGACAGCCTGGTCTCCTCACTGATCTGACGAGAGGACAGAGAGGAGGAAGCCTTCAGAGAGCAGAAGTCACCTACATCATCATCCAGATCCTAAATGTGCCACCAGCAGCTCCATCAGCAGCAGAGAAACAGTCACTGCTCTTAGTACTGGTTTCAGCAATCCAGTACTCTAGTATGGCTCTTAGTTGTGTAATTACATGTATGAGGTTGTGTGAAAATGTAAAAACCAAACTGTGAAGTTGAAGAGCTAAATCTGTGCTGAAAGTTGAAACCTGCTGACTTGTGACGGGTTTCATAGCTTCCTTTCAATCTGTAAATGTGCAGAAATCCGTCAACAAGCCGCCCATCGATATTTTTTTGCTTTTGTGAAGCTGATAAAACATTCACGGTCAACATTTTCCTCCTGCGCATCGACCTTGTAAACATTTGTATTCAGTGGATATTGTTAAACTGCTCAGAATCACTTCCTGTGTGGGTGTCCAGCCTTGAGAATGAATGCACATTTAGTTTTAAACATTTTTTCTCAAAAGACTGACCAACATGTGGCTTCAAGGCCTAAAAAGAAAAACCTTTTCTTTTGTTTTGTTACAAAAGCAAGAATAATCAGGCCTTGAAATATGTCTCCATCTCTATATATGTGTGTCTACAGAACGATGCACGAATAATGAATAAAAGTCTGAATGTGTTCTGAACATTTACAGGAAATATACAAGACTAACACAATTTTGAAAGCTGTAACTGTTTAAACACACAAAGGTTTAGCTCAAGAACTTCACAGATCAGAGCACACACACCTAATCATACCTGTTTTATGCCCATACTTGTATAATTTATTGGTTATATACAAGATGTTGTTATTACATCTAAACTCTGCTGCTGATGTGCACAATCTCTCTAATCTAAAAAGGTCTTGTTAGTGGAAGGTGTATTTTAAAAACAGTGATTGATCAGAGGCTTTAGATATCTGGATCAATAATAGTCACATGTAATTGGTGGATTTTGTCTTGTGATGGTTTCTGATTGGTCTATAATTGCATCAGAATTACAAAACTACTACAGCAGGTTTCAGAATGAATTAATCTAAAAGCAACGATTATAGAAAACGACCAAGAAAGATGTAAAATGAGTTTGATCATGTTAAAAGTTTACCCATATTTAAAACCACACTTAAGTAACGAGAATTATCTTTTAAAACATATAAACCCCAAAGAAAGAGTTTCCAGGTTTCTACCCGACTGCAACAACACAAATACCAGATATTTAAATGACTAATTACAATGAAACTCCTCACCATTTTTAACTATTTAATAACCTTTAACGTGCAGGCTGTGCGAATATACAGTACCTGACCATATAATCTAACTAATACTGACTCGTGCTGCATGATTCAGTGTGACAGAGTGTACCTTCTTGTCACCGCTGCTCATCCTATCTTTGACTTCTTTGGCTTTCTGAATGGCTTTCAACACTTCCACTGTGTCCAGCTCCTTCTCTGTCGTCACTTTACCGTCCAGACAAACCTGACGAAGACACAGAGGATAAACAAACATAGATGTGTGCTCTGGTGGGAGCAGTAGTATTGATAAAGATGTTGTAGCAGTAGTAGTATGAGCAGTTTCTATAGTAGTAGAAGGTCATGTACCTCCGCTGAAGTAGTAACAGTGGTAACACAGTAGCAGTGCAGTAGTAATATTAACAGTGAGGTGGTTTTCGGTCATGTACCTCTGCTGCACGGTCTCCAAACTGGGCCAGGACTTTGGTTCTGTAGTCAGGGATGATGCACATGGGGTTATTGGACAGGTTGAGTTTCTCCAAACAGGGCAGAGAGCCGATGTTCCTGATCTCCTCCAACTGGAAACATACAAACACCATCATCACCATTATCACCAACAACCCAAATCAACCTCCACTGACTCCCTCGTTCACAGTCTAAAGTTATTTTTCAAGAGTGTGTCTGATATATGTTTCTTCAAAATAAAAGGGGGTATTTTATGCCTTTATTGGAGAGTTGATACTAGACAGATGACAGAAAATGAAGAAAGACATTAATTAAAATCGACAGTTTGGTCACATTTATTTATTTTTATGTTAATAGCATATTTAACACCTTTTGTAAATGATCATTTTCTACATATTTTCTTTTCTTTCTTTGAATACAAAGATTATATATATATATATATATATATATATATATATATATATATATATATATATATATATATATATATATATATATATATATATATATATATATATATATATATATATATATATATATATATATATATATAATTATAAGAATGCAAAAGCTATGGAGTAGTTTTTTGCACTCTTACAATAAATTATAAGCGAGGGCGGCCTCGCTGTGGTTACCTGAGCCAGCTGGTTGTGGCTGAGGTCCAGATTGACCAGCGAGTAGAGCTTGGTGAGGCCGGTCAGTTGGTCCAGCTGGTTGCCGGCCAGGCTGAGGGTTTTGATGTTGCCTAAACGGGTGTGAGCAGCTTCCAGGACCCGCAGGCTGTTGTAGGACAGATCCACGTGGACCAGATTGTACAGGTGCTGCAACCACAGGACAACTACGTCAGTACTATTATTAACACCAAACAACACACCAGTCCAACAGCACTTGTCAGGACTAGTTGTCTGTTGCAGCTGAGTGTTTAGTTTAGTCCTAAATTTGAGTCAATACTAACTGTTACGGTGTTTCTAACCTGTGTCACACTAAACGCAGCACTTATTTAAATCTCCTTTATGAAACAGAATTTCCTGAGAATAAGCTCGACTTACTGAAGTGGACATTTTTTTATTATTTTCTGACATTGGTCCAGTATTGTCCGAGCAAATAATTGATTAATATAGATCATTATCATCAAATTAATCAACATACCTGGAGGTTTTCCACTGAGGACAGCTGGTTGTGACTCAGATCCAGAAACTCCACCTTAGGAATCAGTTTCTACAACAGAGAAAAACTCAAGTGTCAGCAAACAGAAACTGATCTATGGAGCCTTAACTGTCTTTTATTCACTTACCCAGCCTGCCCTGATACAACAGCCGACTGACTCATGATGCATCTTTAATTGAATCACCACAACCAAATGTTGTTAAATCATCTGGATCTCAAGATTTCAGACAAGGTCAGAAACTGATCACATGACATTCAACTTTTAATTCTGAAGACTGTTTTACTGTTATCACTGTGATACAAAATGCCAGAACTCAAAATGTGTTTTGTTTGAGATGCACAGCTGCCTCTAAGAAGTAAATTACTCCAAATTAAAGTTTTACACATAATATAAATATGTATCATTATTTAATCTGTATTTCTATTAATTTCTATATATTATTCTTATTTTCATGCAGCTTTTACAGGATTTTTGTGACCATGGGAACTAAACAGAACAAAGCAGTGACACAAAACCTCCAAGAAATAATTAAAATAAAATCTAACATATTATTAAAGATAATAATAACAACATCTGAGATATTGTGTGAAATGAACAGACAGACTAGAGTCAGTCAGTATTTCCTCCTCTGATTTCACTGTGGGGGAAAATAAATAAATAAATAAATAATGGAAACTTTTAAACATTAATTGACCGAACTCTCGGTGAAGCTCAAACTTTCCGTCTCTGTTTAGGTTTGGTGGACGTATCTCACCACTGAGCTGTCGATGGTACTGATGCAGTTGCGGCTCATGTCCAGCGTGGTCAGGTTTCTCCACACGGGGATGACGGCGGTGACGGCACAGCCAGACTCCGCCCCCTCAACTTCCCACTGAGAGAACTCGCTCGCCTCCGGGACCAGGATCGACTGGAGGACGCCATCAGCATCACAGTACACATATCAGTACACAAGTTACAAATAAACATGTATATTATAGAGTAGTATTTAATTTAAACGGTACCATCATAGTTTCTGTGGAGTGGTGGATACTCAGAGTTGCCAGACTCGACCTCAGAGACGACAAACCTTGAATCTGCTGAGAGCTGCACTCACTGATCTGAGGACAGAGAGAGAGAGAGAGAAGTTACACTTTTATCCAAATTTTGGTGGATTTTAAGTCTGAAAACTCAAAAGAAAATCTCCATCAGTGTGTTCCCATCAACTACTGTTATAGAAATATACTCAAGAGATCATAGTTACATAATTAATTAAGCACCAACATCTCAGGTACATCATGGCATTTGATTGCTGCTGCTCACATTAGCTGGCATTTGTGTGATCATATCAATTATTTTGTCTCTTTTTAGGAACATTACAGTTATGGTATAACCTAGACCACCGGACACCACCCCCTTTATTCTTTTTTTTTAGTCTCTTTATATTTTGGCCACTGTAGGACCCACAAGTCATCTCTACACCACAAAGTTTCCAGCACAACCTGTTTATGTGAATAAGCAGAACGGGTGGTTAGTCTCTCCTGTAACCTGGCACTAACCTGTTATTGGTTTTCATTAACCCACATAAAACAAGGCAGGAATCCTAAATGTGTACAGATAAGAGAACAGTATTTTGAGGAAAGACAGTTACCTCTATCTGCAGCAGCGATTTGAAAACAGACAGGTCGAAGGGGAGACTGCTCTCCTGGATGTTGCTGGTTCCTACTGGACCTGTGGTACCAGAGATCTGACCAACAGAGACAAAAAGCAGTGAGAACATATACCATCAGTATAGTAAACTGTACATTTAGGATTTAAGTTAAATAAAGAGTTGTGTCACCTTCAGGTATCGCAGCCTGCAGGTGAAGTCGAGGATGTGTCCCAGGTCGGTCTTGGCGTCTCCGTTACAGCAGGTGGGTTTGGCCAGACGGAGCTGCTGGGAGACGGAGTAAAGCTGCAGAGGATGGAGAGAAAAGACCTCGCCGGCCTGCAGCAACTGTTCACCTACAGAACACAAACACAGAGTGGTTTGATATTGATCACTGTACAACAATTGATCTGAACAATTATCAGTTTTAACATGCTAGTCAGTTAGTCCGAACTGTTACAGGTCAACATCTATAAACCAGATGTTGACGATAACTGAAACATTCAGCTTTGTTCTAACACGGTAGTCTGTTTATATCTGTTTGTATACACATGAACTTTAGGCCACCGAGGATTCTTTTGGGGAAACTGGATTGATGCAGCAGCTGACAGTAACATGTTTCAGTTGCAGCAGATCATAAGTGTGATGCCTTCAAAAGCTACTGAAACTGGTATTTTCAATAAAACACAGAGCAAAGAGTCTAATATGGAGAAAAATATTAAATATCACATCATGTCGTTATCCAATAAAAGAGTCGCTTGACTAAATCTGACATATTTACATCCTAATTGTGTAAATAATGTGCATCGTCCCTTATAAATAAAGTACAGTGGATACAAAGGGTCAGAGCGTTCTGGCTCATTGAACTTTAGCTCTTAAACTAAAACAGTTGTTTTTTTTTCTAACAGCTAAAAAACAGCTGCAGGGAGAAATTCTCTCCAGAAACACAGAGAGAAACAAACCACTGCACAGAGGGAGTTTCATTATCATAACAGTTGTAGAAACTAGATGAGAGGAAACAGGTCGAAGGTGAGAAAAGAAGCTGACCTTTATGAAACAACTCCTCAGCCAGTGCTGCTGTGATGCCGTTGATCTCCTGAAAGACAACAAACAGTTTGTTCAAACTGGATTCACTTCAAAATAACAGTTTAGCTTGTAGACTCATTTAACTAATGTCATTTCTTCACTGCTCAACAGACAGCTGATCATGGTTTCAACTCTCTGCCGATCTTTTCTTGAAAAATGATTTTAACAAACTGTTTTCAGGATAAACTTTCTGTTACAGTTGAGAATTAAAAGAATAATCTTAAACCACATAGCATTGTGTTAGCCGGGATTACTTAAACCACATGTGAACAGGGACCAGTGCAACACCTGCAGACGCCTGATCCTCACCTCAGACAATGAACATCATATTATCAGTTGTTTTCATCACAGTTACATTATAGTTATGCAGTGATGACGCATTAATTGCAGCTGAGTTTTTTGTGATTGAGACTTAACTCGTCTGTGACAGTCACGTGTTGATCATCTCACATCACATGAAAAGGTTTTTCTATCGGCTGTTTACTCTGTAGAGTCCTGAGGACTCAGCCAACACTGGTCTGTCATTGTGCTGACATCATCATGTGATCACAACGCCTTTAAATACTGCTAACAGAAGCACTGCTTCTCAGCCTGGGAAATAAACATCAGTTACTGAACAGAAGGAAAAAAAATACAATCATGTCATTGTTCCCTCATTTACACTCCATCCTATGATAGAGCCCAGCAACACACATTTATACAGACACAAATATTTAATCTGTAAATTATTATTTCGATTAACCGACTAATTGAACCATCTATAAAATGTCTGAACAGTTTTTGTTTGGTGTAATCATTCAGTTAATACTGGCCATTAAAAGATCCCTCTTTGTGTTTCCAATGTGTGTTGCTCAGTAAACTGATCTTTAATTAGTCATAAACTTTTTAATTGAATAATAGGATTTTTCTAGGAATGGCCACCCGCTTCCGCTGCAGGACTCTCCGGGTGGGCTGTGCCGGTGTGCACTGAAGGCAGCCAAGGAAGGGTGGCGGCAGAGGCCGAGATCAGCTGTGACATCGGGGAGGAGAGCGACCGGGCCGCCGGGGCGATAAGGCTGGAGGATTGTATATGGGAGATATGCTTTGCCTGGGCAGCGGCGATGGAGATAAAGCTGTCAATCAGCTGATTGTTTTTTCGAAGTTCTGTCTTTAGGTGGTGGATATCCTCCTTCAACTGGGAGTACTGATGATTGCAGCCCACACACACAGCCATTACGGCTGAATTTACTGTAGAAATCAGGTCCTAAAACTGCTTAAGAACTGCGTCCGATGATTGAAAAACCTTATCCAGTTAGCATGTAGGGTTAAAACGACCAATATCTAAAAGAGTTATTGAATAGATATGGCATAAAACTGGTTAAAAACTGGCTGAAAGGCGATTTCTAACACAGCAACTGGCTAGACACAACTTCTGGCGGGCAAACACAAACACCGACGCATGCACATCTGATTTGACATAGACATAATTCTGTGAAAAAACAATAACAATGTTGCAATTTAGTTTCATGTTTTGTTTCATGTTTGTCTGTTTTTCCTGGTTTGGGCTCCTTAGTTCAAATGAAAGGAAATCTTAGTGCTACAGTATACAATGATATTTCAGAAATGTGTTTGCCTCCTTTGTGTCAACAGTTTGGAGAAGGCTCTTCTGTTTCAACATCACAATGCAATTCTGCACAAAGCAAGAGCCATAAAGAACGGGTTTTCCCAGTTTGGTGTGGATGAACTTGACCCCAACAACCCATCTATCACATTCCGGACAAACTGGAACATCGATTGTGAGCCAAGTCTTATCACTCAACATCAGTTTTGTTGTGGCTGAATGGGAGCAAATCCCTGCAGCGAGGTTCCAAAATCTGGTGGAAAGTCTTCCTAAAATAGTGGAGACTGTTACAGCAGCAGATTAATGCAGCTGCCATGTTCAGGTGTCCACATACTTTTGGCCATTTAGTGTACCTGCTGGTTGCAGTATTTGAGTGTATACTGAAGCACGTTATATTCTATTACAACTGAAGTATGGGCTGGCAAAATACTATCAGCTGTAGCACCTGAAGAGGCTGCAGTACATGTGCAAAGGTCGTAGGTTGTGTTAGCCTCAGGTGTACTCACATATAGGTGAAAGTGCAGGAAGCAGGCGAGCGGAGAGGGTGTGGCCTGTGGGAACTGCAGTAGCAGCGTCTGCAGGTAAAGCTCCAGCTCCTTCTGCCGCCGCTCCACCAGACTCTTCGAGTTCTTCCCCAACATCTTCTTCGGAGGGAGCAGCCGTCGGTCAACCTTCTTCTCTGCTGTCAGCTGGAGGGAAACAAACATCAGGATAAAACAAACAACTACAATCACAATAAGTTAAGCATCATTTGTCAAGCAAATATGTCAAACATTCTTTGGTTGTAGCTTCTCCAATGTGAGGACTTGCTGCTTTTCTCTGTTTTTATCATGATAAACCAGTTTTCTTTGGGTTTTGGATTGTTGGTTGGAAAAACAAGACATTTAAGGATGTCACTTTGGGCTCATGGGAAATTGTAATGGACATTTTTAACCACATAGACATTAAATGATTCATTCAAAACATAATGGACAGATGAATCAAAACTAAAAATAATCATTAGTTGCAGCCCTAGTCTGGTTTGTTCTCTCTCCATTTCTGTTCATGAGATGCTCCCGCTCTCTGTTCTATTGCAGGTTTGAACTCAGAGACTCCTGTAGTTTTTAAAAAGGCCAAACTGGCATTTTTATGTTTTAGCACATTAAATACAAATTAAATTTACTTTCCATTATTGCCAAACATTTTTCTGATAGCAGCCTGCTAATCAATCATGACAGATATACATAATAAACATTTTGTCAACACTGTTTATGGTCAAAGTTGGATATTATGACCAAGAACAGAAGTGATGCATCACTGACAAAATATTATGCTTATAACGAGTAGCATAGGGATGCAAAATATATTGGTGGCTGATATATTATCCTCTGATAAATGCGAAATTTGAATTTTTAATTATTGTACAAATCATGGAATTTCAGATAATCTGTTTATTATAACAGCTGTGAGTGTTGCTCTTAAAAGAATTTCACAAAGGCAAATAAATGACTTTATTTAACTGCATTCCTGCTTGTTAGCAAAGGCAGGATAAAGAAGAACGTCTAACATGCTGTAGTTCAGCATAAAAACAAGACTGTTTAAAAACGCCATCAGTAAAAAAACACTACTTCATGCATCACAGAACCAAACAGAATTCAAAATAAAAACACTTTTGTCCTGCTGTTTGTTTACCTGAACAGAAATCCCTCATGGGGGCAAATGGCTGCTTGCTGACCTGTTTCTGTCTCTTACCTTCTCGTGGAGGTCGTGGAAGTCACTGTATCGGTGCTTCACCGTCCATCTGTGCTCTCCATCCGTCACCTCGATGATGTAGACCTGAAACACCAGAGCAGGACGCACAGTCATTACAACCTGACTGCTTTGGATCTGCTGGAGTCAAAACAGTTCCTGAGCTGAATAGATGCTCCAATAATAAATGGAGGAAGATAAAGATCTACTGTATTTGTCCTGATGGAGAAATTTGTTTTGGAGTTCGCACAACAGTTCCACAATAAATTAATAAACAAACAGAGCAACAACACAGGCAGTAAGAACACACATAACAAAAAAAAAAAACAGTGGCACACATCATAAGACATCAGTCATAGAAAAGAGAAAACATAGAGCTGCAACAATTAGTCAGTTAATTGATTGGTTGCCATCTATTTTGATAATCAATTAATAATTTTGAGTAATTTTTCTAGAAAAAAAAATCCAAATTCTCTGCCTCCAGTTTCTCAAAAGTGAACATTTTCTAGTTTCTTTAGTCTTCTATGACAGTAAACTGAATATCTTTGGGTTGTGGACAAAACAAGACATTTGCAGCCCTAAACATATGACCAGATCAAGAAGGATGTTCACATCCAACACCAGAGACCATCTGGTCTGATCATCAAGTTCGACCAACAAATTCCATACTTAGGTCATGTGATAACACTTGACCCATCTCCATGGCAACTCCATCTGCTGAGGAAGGCCATGAGATGTGGCTGAAAGCTCCTAAGTATATTCCAGTAAGTGGACCTTGTGCTAAGATTCTTTTTGTCAAACTATGTGCATAGTCAGTGATGACTAGATTTTTAACTAGAGAGTCTTATTTTTAGGTCTTATTTTCTCATAATTTTGACCTGGACTGTCTTCGATATTATCATTTATAATTCAACTGTTCCTTTCCTTGCAGAAATGTGTTTCCATTAGATTTTAATTAAATTCAATTCAGACTTTATTAAGGACACAGCTCATTGGGGGTCCATAGTACAATAAAATACAAAGAAGAAAAAATAAATAAATACACGGTATCTAAAAAAAGAAGAAATCCACACAAAAAAACAAACAAACAAGACAACTGTTTAAATTTGAGAGAACAAAATAAGACTGTAGCAGCTGCTTTGCTCTGCTTCTAGTGAGCAATCGTGATTTTATGAGCTATGTGAGTAACTACTGTCTGTCAAACTTAACTGTACTGAACTAACACGATATATAAACGAAATATCATTCCTGTTAGAGAAAACAGAATCTGTAGAGGGCTGTCAGGTCTATAAACATCAGAGGAAATGTTGAAATGTCGCTCTGAAACTGTGACAGCTCATTTAGCTCGACAGTTAGCGGTTAGCTTGTGGGGTAAGGGGCTAATTTAGTCCAGCCTCTTGACAATAAAGACATAACAGCTGGCGCAAATATATATATATATACAATAACGGACTAGATGTAACATGCACTATCAGAAGGACTTCACCGACATTAACTCGCTGTCACTTTGACAGATCTGAAGCTAGGCTAGCTACAAGCTAAGCTAAATGCCGTTGAACCCGGACGTAGCTTACAGTGTAGTTTTCCACCAGCTCCGAGCCGACAACACACACTTTCCTCTCCGAAACCTCCTCTGGAAAAGGGGAGGACTCCATCTTTAGAGCAACACGAGCAAATATAATCTGTTAATAACTATACAACTGTTAAGTAAAACAAGCTTTGGAGAATGTCCAGCGTTTCTACCACTCAGTTAGCCGCCACCCGACGCCATATTTGTTGTGGTACGGGAGCAGCTGACTGCTTCAAAACGGCCGAACTTTATTTACAGTTGTTCCGAGACATTTTTCTGTGACTGCGTTTTTATTTCAGTTTTGTTAAACGTTTATCAGATATGCGAGCATTGTATGAGCAGTCAGGACATAGGTAGTGGACAAGTCGAACGAAAAAGCCCAAATAAAACCGAAGATAACCAAAAAAAAATTAAACTACGCTGCAGTTAGCTTCAGATTCAGGGTTAAGGTAAAAGTTAAGGGAAACATAAATAATAATATTTAGCGGATGATCCTTCGTTTTTGTATCATTTACACTTGTGAAATAGCTGTTAGAAAATGTAGGGAAGCCTTAACTTTCAGATATTTTACTAATGAAAACAGAAAAAGGGCGATTTCACTGCTTTTTCCACCCCATCCAGACCACATTAGACTAGGTCCAGATAAAAAAAAAAAAAATTAAAAAAACCTTATTCTTAGATTTGTCAAATCTGGACTAGATTAACAAGGAGACTCCAGAGACTCATTAAAACACGGTTTAAAATATAAATTAAATAACCGTTTTTTCTGTTTTCAGAAATAGAACAAAGGTTTCACAAATCTGAAACCATGTTTAAATGAGTCTCTAGAGTCTTCTTGTTAATCTAGTCCAGATTTGACAGGTCTAAATATAGTGTTTTTTGATCTGGACCTGGTCTGATGTGGTATGGATAGGGAAAAAAGCAGTGAAATCGCCATTTTTTCTGTTTTGATAAGCAAAATAAAGGTTTTACAAATCTGAAAGTGGGTTTAAACAGTGTTAAGGCTTTTGCTATGATGTCTAACACTCTTTCATAAGTGTAGGTGGTGAAAAAACGGAGAATCAGCCGTTAAATATCATTATTTATATCTTTCCCCTTAACTTTTCCCTTAACCTCGAATCAGAAGCTGATTTCAGCATCGTCTCATCCCTCCATCTTTGTCTGATAATAGAACAATGCCTCATCTTTTAAATCTTTATCTTGACAGCAGCTCAGTAGCAACCGTGACAGTGGTAAACATAGATGTAGTATGAGGTCACAGACTTAATACATCCATGTTTGATGAGGTGTGGTGTTTATGGCCTGTCGACCAGAAAAGGACCAGCCCTTGGATCAACAGAGCCATTCCAGTAGCATTAAGTCACAAACACCAACTGAGACTAGTTTTATATGTGTCTGCGAAATAAGGATAGGTTCACAAGAACTATCTTAAAACATACTGACATACCCACATGTACACTGAAATAGTATAGTTGCTGTTCATATACTGGCAGTAAATGGACCCCTTCCTACAGGGATTTTAATAAGTGATGGGAGAAAAAATTGAGGGCTGGATTTTTTTCTGTCTTACTGTTTTAAGATATACTTGAAAAAATATATTTTATTTGACCAATATGGTAATCAGCTGATACAAAGCAGGAGTGTTGTCATATAAATACTTCATACATGTCACTCCATGTTACTCATCTCCATCTTAATCTTCTATTTGAGAAATTTAAGAGCTCTGCGGGCACCAGGTGCACCTTTTGTTATCATTTAGAAACTATGAGTCGCACATTTTTGGAAATTTGTGATTTCATCTCACATCTGACTTTGTATTTAGATTTGAGCTTTTACTCTTGGTGTATTCACAAGTATCATAAGATTGATGTAGAATTGCAAACAAACAACAATCTCATCAAAAAAAACCCAAAAAAGTTGGCTTTGATTTACAGTATGAGCTGTCAGTAATTTTAAAAGCCAAACCATCAGCTGTGTAATATACATCACAGCCATGTGGGGTCACTAGTGCAGCTGCAGACTTGTAGGCTTGTTATTGTCTTTATGGTCTGTGTTTTGTTGAACTGAATAGGTTTCAATATATTTGAGCTGAATTGAATTGAAACAGTGGGGACAGTTGTACTGATAGGACTGTAGGAAGCAGCTCGGTCTCCCTGAAGAGGAAGGCTTTGTGTGGTGACATTTAAGATGGAAGTTCATGTTTTATTGCTAATTACATGATTTAGAGAATGTATGTTTTAGTAAAACGTCTTTCATTTCTGATGGTTTCTGGTTGGATGACTATAAACAAGAAGTTTATAGCCAAGAGGCTCTGAGAGACTGTGGTTAGCCACAGTGGTGTTTTGAGCTAAATGCTAACTTCAGCAACATGCCCACAATGAAAACATAACATGATGATGTTTAGCAAGTATAATGTTTACCATGTCGTTGTTGGCATGCTAATAAAGCTGAGGCTGATGGGAATGTTTGTTTTGCAAGTATCTGGTCAAAAAAAAAAGAAGTAACAAGTTACAATTTTGACCTGATGAAGGCGCTAGATGCATCATCATCTTCATCTTCATCATCATCGACGTCAACCTCACCAAAGCGATTAGCATTTGTCATCTAGGAACCATATCAGTGCCCTCTAGTAGATCTAATAGATATTTCACTGGATATATGAAAACATTAACCTGCTGTTGGTCACTAAAGTCTATTGCTATTCATCCTCTGGTGACCATCAAGATAAGCTAAAAACTAGCTAAAAAACTAGCTAGAAACAAGATAAAAAGTATGTGTTTTGGTAAGAAACTTTTTCACTGGCAGACTTAATGTGTAAGGCTTGGGACAGAAGACAAAGTGCTTTTGTTTCCAATGTAATATGTTATGTAAGAAATGTTATGTTATTGTCTGACAATTGTTTCACCTGTGCAATGGTATTTTTGGTGTCCTATGCCTTCATGTGTTCTGGGTACTTGTATATAAATGACACAAGACATAGCATAACTAACTAGCTAACTATCCAGTGTTACCACGGCTACAACAGTTGTCCTGCTGCAGTGCTGATGGTTGTTTCTGTACAGTGTGTCTGTTGTCAGAGGGCGGGCAGTAACAGGGGGGCAGTAACAGCAGCAGCTGTGGATCAGATTTCAGCTGCTAAAACTGAAGCGGAATGAACCATCCTGCAGCAGGGAGCAGCTTTCTACTTTTCACAACCAAAGCATGCAAATGAGGCATCCGTAGGCAGGTAAATATGTTATAATATCCCATACTCATATGTAGAAGTAATATCTTATAAAAATCTGTCATATTACAATGTTATTAACCATCAGTGGGGAAACCTGCCAGCACTGACCCCCCTCCCCTGCTAAACCTGTGAATGGATCCTTCCAGCTCTTTATCCTGGCTCTGAGGAGAAGGCAGAGCCACAGTCAGTGCTGATCAGAGCTAAGTGTCACACAGGCTGGTCCAAAACTGAGAAAAAAACTGCTTTAAATCAGCTAGAAGACATTAAAAACCCTCCAGCAGCTCTTTTCAAATAACTAATCAGAGCGGTAAGGAGCTAATTTGAGTTTTAGAGAGGTAAAGAAGAGAGATTTCAGAGACAGAAGAGGGCGTGACAGAGAGATAGCCGAGCAGGCAAGCTGCTGCTGCCAGGGGAGGAAGAGCAGGCTATGCACCAGCCAAAGCCAGAAGTCAAGAAAAAAAGCTCAAGAATAGTAAAAAGGTAGACTCTGAGCGAGAGAGAGGTCATTTGTGATCTGAGCCATAAAATAGAGACCAGCCTCTCTTTGTTGTTGTGTGGGCAACCGTGCGGGGAGGAGGATGTGAAGGAGAGCAGCAGGGAGGAAGGGAGGCGACTGCAAGAAAGACAAGAAAATGCTTTCAGAGATGATATGCACGAAGAGCTGCCAGCAGCAGCAGCAGCAGGCTGGTAAAGCGGCACCACAGAAGGACGCTGCCAGCCGCAGGAAGCAAGGCTGGTCCAAGAGCTGCAGGGGGCGCCTGCAGGGGCGGAGGACAGGAGGGGGAGGGTGGCCAAGAGGGCGCAACCATCATCATCACCACCACCACCAACACCCTCAACGTCATCATCCTCATAATCATCCCCGACACCTTCGGAGGCCGGCGATGTCCCTCCGTCCCATCAATGTTAAGGGAAACAGAGCGAGGGGGATGCGGGCCCCCAAGAACACTAACCAGTTTCTGATGCACGAGAAGTACCAGATGCTGCACATGCGCTCCGACTCAGTGGGGAGTGACAGTGGTAGTTGTTCAGACAGTGACGTGGAGCTCACTGACATGGACTCATACCTGGGTGTCCTGGAGAATGCCAGAGGAGCCCTCCTGGACAGTCCTAACCCACACGGCTCAACAACGCCACCAGGACAAGTCCTGGTACTGCACGAAGACCGTCTGCGTCTGCAGGAGGACAGTCTGCGCCTGCAGGAGGACAGCATGCAGTATTTCCCCTCAGAGGACGACCTCATGCAGAGTCAAAATTTCATGCAGAGGGACTTTGTTGAGTTCTGTGACATCCTGACGTCCTGAAGGGAAACTTTCAGGGAACTATTTTGTTCTCATCAGTGTAAAAGTCAAAACCTCAGACTGAACGGAAACAGGTTTGTTCTGCTTCACGTTCACAGTAAATAAGAACATCTCCGTCTTATCAAGTCATTTAGACTTCAGATTTTAACAATCTGCCATGCAAGGTGAGATAACTCCACCAGTTTCCAGCAGTATTAAGTTTTTAAAAAGACTACTTTTTTTAAAATCAAATGTTATTTTGTGCAATCTGCCTTATTCAGTCTTTTTTCAAGATTCTGACTCTGCTGTTTAGGGAACAACAAGGGGAACTGCACTGAGAATAAGTGGAAGACTTGTTGGTATTTTTCTAGGTTTAAGAAAATAAAACTTAAGCTACAAGAATGTAAGATTAAATGACATTATTAAGACGGATGTTTTTTTAACAGGTCATGTTTGGTCATGTTCAGTGTGTCACGGTGCTATAAAGTGCTGCTTTTCTGTTGTTGTTATGCACACAAAGGGAAATGGGCTGGGTAGTGGGAGTGAGTCCAAACAGCCAATCAGCATCGAGCTGGCCAGATTAGGCTGCAGATGATTGGTTGATGCAGACTGTCATTAACAAAAAAACATTTTATGTACACAATAAGAAGAAAAAATGGAAATAAATATCTGATTGGTGTAATATGGGCTGACTGATTGTTTTTGTGTGGATATAAATGAGTCTGAATTACTTTTTCATTCAAGTGTTTGAGTCAGCAGGGTCAGTGTGTCACTGAGTCATCAGGATAGTTCAGAGTGAATAATGCACACAGTTAAAATATGTAAAGTAAATAGTGTTTTTCAAATGCATTTTAATAATAACAGGTCACATGACAATACGTGAGAGGAGCAGCAGGAACAGAGAAGGGCACTCAAGAAAAACATTAAAGAAATAATAAATATACAAGCACAGAAATAAGCATCTAAAAACTTTTTTGGTTTGGATGATGCATAAGTTAAAAGATGATGTTTGATTTTATTTTGCCATAAAACATCACACACATAACACACTTGCCCTGATATTCACAAAATAGGAAAAAAGAAGTGAAGAAAACCAAAAACAGATAAAATCCGACATGGACGTGCATATATAAATAAAACTGAGACATGACACAAAAGTTAATATGTTACTATGTAACTGATTTTGATAGTGGTCCCGGCCATCCAAAATCATGACAGTAAAAGACTACTGATGTCTGTGACAATGACATGCAGATTAGTAGATGTTAAAACATGCAAACATCCTCTTTTTACTATCATTAAATCATCTGTATGTTGGTCTCTAGTTTGTTGCAGAGTCATTTAGGCATTCATACACATGCTCTGCTGCTACAGACTTACAGTAACCCTATTAAAATGTAATGTAGGCTATCACGTTTTCTTATACAACCAGTGAGAAGCTCCTGCTTAGAAAGGCTGTTGTAATAGAAATTACATGTAATCAGTTCTTATATGTAACATCTTCTTGTTACTGGCACTACTATTGTTTTTTTTATGAATCTATTCATACATTTTACACTGGAATTAAAGCAGGAAGTATATGGATAAGCTTTGTGCTCCCGAATGCGGAGCAGTTAAAGTGGATTACATAAAGTGAAGTGGGCTGGTCACACCCACTCAGGACAGGCAGGGAGGTGTAAGCCTCTTTGTGTTGGTGTGTCATAAACTAATAATGGTAAAGGGTCATAGTGTGGGGAACAGGCAGGTTATACATGTTCTGATTTATAAGATCTATTATTATATGAATCAAAGTTAGAGAGCAATTGTGAAAAGGAGAAAAAGTAAAGTTTTCAGGTTGCACAACAGATAAAACAAACAATATTTTTGTGCCTTTAGCATGTTTGTCCTTTTGAACTACTGTATATAAGAAAATAATATGATCGAAATCTAAATAATACATTCATCTACCGTTTAATATATGTAAATGTGTGATTTAGAGTCAGCTGAACTTCACCAAATCAGATGAATGAGTCAGAATCTGAAATGCCAGTTACTGCTACTCTGCTAAGCTGGCTAGTTAGCTTTTAGCAGTTAGTTTGTCTCCATCATGAATAAAGATAATGTCTCGAGTAATATGGGATAACAAACTGAATTAGTAAGATGTTGGTTCATCAACATTGATATGTTGCAACATATTAAAGCGTAGAGGAGAAAGTAAATTGATCTTTAGCTTAAGCTAAAGCTAGCTATGGCAGTCTCTTCAGTTAGCTTAACTTGATACAGCTCACTTGTTGTAGCTGTTTAGTTTTTTCTCTGTAGCAGAGAGTTCAGTTTGGTTTGTAATTACTTACAATTTGACATGTTTTTTGTTTTCAATTGAATTATATGTTTCTTTGCATAATAATTTCAAACTTGTTAAAAAAAATAAATTAACCCAATTTTGAATTTACTAACTTTACTGTGTGTGACTTCATAGGATGATCGGACAGTTGAGCTGGTTTCAGTTCAGGTTTTTTTTTTTCTCTTCCAAACCATATTTACACTGAATGACTTCACAGAGTACAATAATACTTCATTTTGAAAGTGTGAGGAGCTGTTAAAAGGTTATAAAGCAAAAAAAAGACCTCATCTGGAATAACCTGGTAAAATTAGTTGTAGACCCCTGACTGTTTGTTTTAGTTATTAGTTTGTGGAAATTTGATCAAGCACAATATCATTTAGGAATATATATCCTTTTAGCACAGTGTAAAATGAGATAATGAAGGCATTAAAAATAAATTGTAATTTGAGGTGCTACGACAGGGCCTCGAGACTTAACAACTGATTAATCAACACTATAAACTGGAAAGAAGATACAGCCTGTTTCCAAACTTATAACATGAGCTTTATGACCTTTTAGATTTTAACACGCCTTTTAATTATGAGAGCTATTTAAATACTGTTCTGGGCTTATTTATGCTTCTTTTAACTGTTTTTGACTGATTTGCTTGTTTGGTTGTGTGCACCGGGACTCTCTTCACAAAAGAACCCAAAGACAGAAACAAGAGTTATCAACCAACATAAAATAAAATAAAGATAAAAAAGAAACAATACAGAAAGAAAGTACAAAAGCATGTCTCTTTACACATCCTATATGACATTCCTTTATATGCAGTAACTTTTGTGTGGTTGGTGACCTTCAATTAGGATGATTTAATCCATTCTTATCTCTACAGAGGGTAACTCCTACAACCTTATGCAAATAAAAAACGTAAATGTCACCATAGAGACCTGCCTTATTGTTATCATCTGTGGTAAAAAAGGGACTTCATGCCAGCAGTCAGTTCACCTCCTCAGTCTGACCTTTGGCTTGTAGATCAGCTGACCGGCTCGATTAGCACTGAGTGAAACTCTCATTGCAGTTATGTTAACCCAGAACATGCACAAAAAGAGACAGTCACATCGACCGAAAGTGTGTTTGCACTTTTTATCTTATCAAACACTATGTTTTCATCGCTTGTTTATTTCTCTACTGTCTCTACTGTGGTTCCTGTTTCTACTGTTTCTGCTGTTTTCATCAGTCAGCAGCAGCTTCTACTTTAAAGTCTGAGCTGTTATGCAATGCTGGCTCTGATGGGTCAGCTGACAGTGCCAAACAGGAAAAGAGAGTGAGCTGGCTGGTACGCACACAAACACACACGTACACACACGCACGCGCACACACACACACACACACACACACACACACACACACACACAGAACATGGCAGTAAGGTGGTGTGTGTGTCAGATTACAAAGAGTAGATCAGTAACCTGCACACATTTCCTTTGCTAGCTACACTAATGCTAATCTGCTGACCCACACAAACACGTTGGTGCGTCTATACTTGTGAGAACCCTCGCTGATATAATACATTTACAAACCCAAATGTTAATCTGAACTTAATACTAACCTAAAACAAAGTCGTAACCCCCAAACAACTCTTTGAAAAGGTGAAGACCAGACAAAATGTCCTCACTTTCCAAAAATGTTCCCTCTTAAAAATATGTCTAGACTTTCTAAAAGTGGCCAGACATTTAGAAAAATAACCAAACTGGTCCTCACAAATGTGTACAAGAGCACACAAACACACACACACACACACACACACACACTCATATTGAGAAGTGTGAATTGTTGGTGAAGGGGCAACCACCAAACATGTACAGACAGAGTTAGAGTTTGAACGACGGTTAGAAAAATCACTGACTCACCCACACACACACTCTTATGCCCTAGTTGTTGACATCTGCAAGACTCTATGTTGTGTGTTCGGATACAGTTTGACATTATAGGTGTGAATTATTATCTTTTTTTTATAATCTTCAATCATGTCACTGTGTGTAAATATGGAAACTTTTTTTTTTTTCCAGGGGTGGCAGGTGGGTTTCAGCTGTGTTTTGGTGATGTTCACATGAACAGTTTTGCAAATAAAACATCTAAACAGAACAGAAATATGTTGAGATATACACTACATGGCCAAAAGTATGTGGACAGCTGAATATCTAACCCATGTGTGATAGTTAAAACACATGATTGCAAAACCATGGGTGTTAATCTGCTGCTAACAGCCTCGTCTCTTCTGGGAAGGCTTTCCACATGATTTTCAACTCTGAGTACATTTTGAAATACTTCTCTTTTTTTTCTGTTATTTTTTGGCCATTTTATGTCTTCACTAAATAATGACAGTGTAGAGATGACAGGAAACAGGCCACGGGGGCACCCCAAAATACTTTTTCAATGTATTGAGGAATATATCATGTAACATACATATAGAACATAACATTATAAATAGAATACTTATATTAATATGTATTTAACGATCATGCGGATTAGTCACTGAAAGGTCGTAGATCACTGATTCATTAAGCTTGTTGCCAGAAATCTTTGAGCAGCACATTACGAAACTTGTATAAACATGTTTTTTTTTCATCAACTAAGGAACATTGCCAGAATTTGGCCTATTTTAAGTTTTAAAGATACAGAAACCATTTTACATGCTTTTATCTGATCACGCCTGGATTACTGTAACAGCCTTATTACATGCCTAAAAAAAAAACAACTGTAGAGCGGCTGCAGACAGTACAGAACTCAGCCAGCGTAAACAGGTTTGAACACATCACCCTGGTTTTAACCTCTTTACACTGGCTTCCAGTAAGTTTTAGAATTTCTCTAATAAGTACTCATTTTCACCCAAACCCTGCTCTGACCCGAACCAAATTATGTTTGTGCCTAAACCTGAACAAGCAAGCTCGAACTGATTTGTGACGGTTTTGAGAGGCACTGATCGTTATGTCATCAATTCATTCTAGGGCGTCAGATCAGAAAACTCTTACGTGTGTCGGTCTGGAGGCCGGTTACAAATAACATATCTTGTGGTTTAATTTGGAAGACGCGTTAGCCTTTTTCCACTCAGAGCTGAACATTTTTTTCCATACACACAAGGCACCTGAAGCATAAAACAACTCTTAAGATGTTCAAAATAAGTTTTACATGAACAAACCTTGATGGTAGAAAGACTTCAAAGCCTGACAGTGCTGTCAAGCATTCTTCACCTCCCAAAATTTTGGTACTGATCCAAAAACTGACCTGTGGTAAGAGACCCGAGGATAATTAGACCTGATCAAGAATGCGGTTGATCTGAAAAGACCCAATCAGAGAGAGAGAGGAGTAACACTGGGAGCAATACATGTCATTTTTCCTTCACTCTACAAAAAAACTAAAAAAAAAAACACTCTTTGGGGTGTCTGTGACCTTTCATGGATGACATTCCTCTCTCTCTTTCTCTTTCTTCTCTGGTTTCCTGTCTGTTTCTACTATCAGCTGTCCAATAAAGGCGAAAATACATAAAAAATCTCCTGTGATGATGATGAAGGATCATGTGATTAGAGCTGACAGAAAGTCTGCTTGGATCCTAGCTTGTCTTAGACATATTTTATATGGTACTAGTCACCATATAAAATAAGACCACACTTTTCCACCTAAGAAATATTGGCAATGTCAGAACATACCTGACACTTGATGATGCAAAGAAATGAATTCATGTCTTTTCTTGTCTAGACTAGTGCAATGCTCTTTTAACTGGACTTCCCCAGAAATCAATAAACAGACTTCAGCTGATACAAAAGTAAAAGAGAAAACATCACACCCATTTTAGCTTCTCTACACCGGCTTCCTGTCTCTTTTATCGATTTTAAAATTGTGCTACTAGTTCACAAGGCCCTGAATGGTTGAACACCTCCATACTTTGTCTCTCTCTCTCTATATATATATATACACTCAACAGTGGTGGAGGAAGTATTCAGATCCTTTACTTAAGTAAAAGTAAAAATACTGTAGTCTAAAAGTACTTCATTACAAGTAAAAGTCCTGAATTCAAAATGTTACTTTAGTAAAAGTACATGTTATATTATTATAGTATATTAGATTGTTTGTTTTTATTATTAACAAATACATGTAAGAGCATTTTAATGTTGTAGTTAATCAAAGTGGAGCCAATTTCAGATACTTTAGGTAGATTACTAGTAATAGTACTGCATCATTTTATTTAAGTGTATCACACGTTTTTTAAAATAATAATACACTTTATTTATATCATATATTATTTATTTAACATAAACTGCAGTTAGAATATTAAAATATATTATTTTATGTAAAATAATCTAATAATCTTAATCTGAAAAGTAACTAGTAACTATAAGTGGTAAATAAATGTAATGGAGTAAAAAGTACAACATTTCTTTCTGAAATATAGAAGTACAAAGTAGCATATAATGTGGAGTACTTCACATTTGTACTTAAGTACTCTACTTCAGTAAATGTAGATGCAACATTAGCTGTACCTTAAATATTTTTAGAAACTTTATGTGAAATACCTTGAGCTGCATTTCATGTGTGATGCTATACAAATAAAGTTTATTAATATCTTTATATTGACACATAGACCTGAGACCTGCAACAGTACAGCAGTCCAGACTTGATTGGACTGAATATCATTTGGACCTGGTGACGTGTTGAAGTCTGTTTTCACATTAATTTGTGTTTCTCTTTACTTTGAACCTGAAAGCAGCCTTACCTGTAACCCGAACCAGTTATCTCTGCAACACCTAATATAACTGTAGACCTAAGCCTATAACCACAGGGGTCAATGCTATGTGAAACACTAGTTAAAGAGAAAACTTTGACCATACTCGGGTCCTGGGTTGGGTCTTGATTACTTGTAAAAAAAAAAAAAAAAAAGAACTCTAATGCTGCCTTGAATCCTTTCGGGATGGATAGAAATAATGATGTTTGGTTATGCCTGGTGTTTGCTCACAGATCACATGACATGAAAAACTTCAAGATAACAAAAACAAATGCAAATGATGAATTACTGTTACATTTCAGAACATCTGCGGTGAAACCACATTGAAATGGAGCATTTTGGATTGTTTTCCCTTTCAGGAATCTTAACCAATCAGAGACAAACCTCAGTCGTTGTGGTTCTGCACACAACCAAAAACCCTGGAAGAAACCATGGTTACCTCGGTGTGTGTTATTGGGGAGGGTGTGTGTGTGTGTTATGAATAGATGGAGTGAAGGAGGGAGGAGCGGGAGGAGCTGACGGAGTTGGATGCTAAACTCAGTTTGGAGTGGAAAAGTACAGCTGTCTTCTCCGGAGGCGGACACTTCACTGTTGAGTACAAAAAACAGCCAATCAGAACACAGAAAAACACATTGATTGACACCAGTGTTCAGCAGCATGACAGACCATCAGTGAGCTTCTAGCTCTCAACTCTGTCTTCTTCTTAAGTTTTATGAATGTGATAAGAAGCTTCAGTCACAAAGATTCTCCTTTAAAGTGAAACAGTAATTTTAGAAAGGATCAAAGGACAGGATCAAAACAGTCAAGCGCCCATATGAACACTGAAAGAGGTTTTCCTCGCTGTAATCATTCCTCCTGGTCATACTGACTATTAAAAGAGCCCCTTCAAATAAGCTTTCAATGTAAGTGATGAGGGACAAAATCCTTTTTGTGCAAAAATGCATTGAAAAGTTGATGTGAAGCTTATATAAGGCTTCAGCAGTCTGAGTTAGTCAAATCAAGTGGTATCTGCCACATTTACAGTCTTTTTAGCATCAAATTCCCTCTTTGTGTTTCCCCGGAGAGCGTTTCCCTGTTGAGGAGTGGAAGTATAGTAACAAAAAGAGGGACTTTGGCACTAAAAAGATTGTAACGTTGAAAGATATCTACTTAGTTTGACTAATTTTGAAGCTTCATATTGGCTTCAGATAAAATTTTAAATACAGTTTTGCACAGGAGGACTGTGGATTTTGTCCCCCATCACTTACATTGTAAGTGCATTATGAGAGGATCCTCTCATGGTCAGTATGAACAGGAGGAATGATTATGGCAAGAAAAACCTATTTCTATGTTAATTTGGGCTCCTGACTGTTGTTTTAACAGTTGTTTAAAAAAGTTAATATGACATTTACATCAGCAGATCTGTAGATACCAGAAGTATTGGCTGATATTTCTTTTTTTTGAAGGATTGTTTTATGTTATTCAGTAACTAGTACTTGAAGGTACATTTTTCACACATTTATGGCGATTTTAGTCTTCTCATGATGAAATCAATGGAAACTGAATTGAGTGTTCCCTAAACTCCTCCCCCAAACAGTGATTATCCAGTCATAGTTGGGCAACCATAAATAGGAACAACAGGACTGTCAGTCTTTGGATTCTCCAAATGATGAAGTGGAGTACATGGAGCTGTAGTAAGAGAGATACTTTATACAAAGAGTTGAGAGGGTGGTGTATTTTTAACTCACATTTATGAAACTAAAAGCACAAGCACAGAAGTGTAAGGAACGGATGAAACAGTGTGTTTGTCTGCCGTAAAGTAAGCTGGTAACGTTAGCATGCCCAGCTAATTAGCTTACCTCCCACAGTAGTAACCTAGCTTTAAGACCAAGACTTAGCATATAGCTAACTGCATTAGGGGGGGGGGTTGGAAAAATCCTGTTTAGGACTGGAAGATCTACTGTGTGTGAGCCAGTCCTGGAGATAGTGTAGCAGTGAATTTGGGCCAGTGTAATCTGCTCTGCCCTTCATTCGATTTTGGAGAGTTCAGAGATACACTGTCTAAACTCATTGGTTAGTCCTTACTAGTAACTTACTAACAGTAGACCTACAGCATAAATCTAACCTCCATGTTACAGTTCTACTGTATATTATTATGGCTAACTACCCTACAATACATGAAGAAAGCTTCTCCTTTATCTCAACATCTTCTACATGGATCTTCCACTGGTGACGATGTTGACTTTTTGCCTGGGGCCTGTTAGCTTTTACCCTCAGTCTTTTTTGTGTCATTACATGGTGCTGAATTAGCATGATATCATGTACGTAGCCTTCAAATTAATAATTTATGCATATTTTATTCAACACCAAACAGTCAGCTAGAGGTGACTGACAGAGTGTTACTCACTAAAATGCATTGCCTGTATCCTTAAGGTCAAACCAACCTGTTGAATGCATTTCTCCTCATAAAACATTTGCAAACTAGACGAGTTTTCGTAAACTTTGGGGGGACCCACTTAAAAAATACCTACTCTTTAGTGCCACTAAAAGTAAAAGAAACACCATAGAGTACCTTTAATGTATAAGTGGCTGTATAGTCTTTCAGACATGCTTGTCAGATGGTAGAAATGCCCCTTAAACCCCCTGCCCTGCACCTTTTCCAACAGCGGATAAGGGGTTGCTGTGTAGGGCCATTTCTGTAGCTTTCTGAAATGGACAAGCTGACATCCACACTCTCTTCATGCAGTGATAAGTCAGCTGTGTGGAGGTGAGAAAGGAGTCAGGATTTGAACTTCTCTCTCTAGTCCTCCATTTTCATTCATGACACAACTATTTATGTCACTTTTTGAACAACCAAGTACAACTATGACTGCCTTCCAGGAGAGACTGTCTGAAAATATGCGCCATTACCCCAGTATTTAAACGACACTGCGTCTCCTCCATTGACCTCACAATACTTTTTTTTCTAGGATGGTGACAGAATTTTCTGCGAAGACCCGCCCCGACTCTGCCTCTGATTGGCTCTGACCCTGATATTCTTACCCTAACCATGTCACTCCTCATGCTCAAGCGGGAAGCCAATGCGGAAATGCCTTAAACCTGCATTCTCTCTAATGGTCATCAGGGGGCAATTCCACTGGCTCCAAAAAGAAGTCCAATTGTATAGAAGTCTATGGGAAAATGACCCTACTTCTCACTTGATTTATTACCTCAGTAATCACTTTCCTAATGAGTTTATGGCCTCAATCACTAGTTTCAAGTCTTCCTTAATACAGCATGATGTTCATTCTGTAATTTATGGTCCCATTTAATTTATATTTGATGATAAAGCAGGGCATGCTTTAAGGTGTGGCTACCTTGTGATTGATAAGTTGCTACCACGGCAACAACGTTGGTTAGGTAATGTAAACATGTCATAAACAGAGATCGACAGAGTATAGGCGTAGCCGTCGCTATTTCAGTGTGTTTTCAGTTCATGAAAGTTAGTTGTAACACTTTGGTCACCTAACAAAGTCTTGTTCAACATTTGGTTGCACTCAAAGTCCCTCTAAGGGTCAGATGTTCAGTTTTTCCAGTAAGTACATTTTGTTTTGATGATTTTAAGCCTGTTTTTACGAGCAAAAATTAGCATTAGCATTATCAAAGTTAACCATAGACTGTAAATGCACCATGCTAACCAAGCTAGCGACTAGCATTAGGGTCAACTCCACCCTCTTCTCCAAATATGGTCGCTTCTCATCACTTGTGGCTCCAAAAATCCAAGATGGCGACGGCCAAAATGCAAATTCAAGGCTTTAAAACACGCGTCCAAAAACCAATAGGTGATGTCACGTGGCTACTTCCATTTTTTTTATACAGTCTATGTCTAAGTTTATGTCTAAACATGCCCAACCTAACCAATGAAGGCAATGAGAACTAGCCAATCAGAGGCAGATTGAGGCAGCGGGTCATTCCGCGTCCCCCTCCCCTCTCTCTGACAGTCGGCTTTTCACTTTGCCTTTGAATGAAGCCGTTCAGAACAACTATAGGCCTGTATGATTTACAACATGGTTGGAGGACATGTTCTGATTGGTTAAGTCAAGATATATTTAGCGCTACAGCAAAATAAAGGTTTCACTGACTAAAAATTAGAAGTTGCATTTGTCTACTTCTGTTTGAAGTCAAGGACCCATTATTTCAGAAATGACTATGAATTTCGATGGTAAATCTGCCTCTGTTATCATCGTAAACCGCAGTGCTAGAACAGGAAGCTTGACAGGTGTATCTCAGAAGGGTCAATTTAGAGTTGACTGAATTCTTAAGTCAGTTTAGTCAATTTTATTTATATAGCGCCAAATTATAACAGAAGTTATCTCAGGACACTTCCTCTTTAATTTACAGAGACCCAACATTTTCCCATGAGCAACCACTTTATCGGGAAGAAACCTTGAGTAGAACCGGTTAGGCTTCACTAAGATGTAAATGTTGACAATATTTCTTTTAAATAGCATTTAAATAGTCATATGCCTTGTTACCATTTTTTTTTACCACTTGTTACTCATATCACAGTTCACAATTGGCAACGTCATTGGCCTCCAGACATGTACTAAGAAATATAAAAATACTCTGCTTGGAACAATAATTTGTATCTGATATGGTTTTTCTACAAAAAAAAAAAAAGAATTACCACATTAAAATCCTTAAAATGGCATCTAGTCCTTCTCAATCGTTAAAAAATCCATTTCATTTCACAAGTTTAACTACTGGACACAATGTCTCCTACTTAACTGAAGTCTATTCTCAGTGTTTGTGTACTTGAGGCTTCAAATGTCCACATCACGCATGTGTAAGTTAAATATTGAACCATGATTGGCTTCCAAACCGGTTGTCATGGTACGAAACCTGCTTTTAGACCTGCCCCCTAAAAAAAAATCAGATTTTCAGTGAGCACAGAGAAACTTTCCACTTTCAGCAGATGAATGTAAAAACAGTCTTCCGGTGTCAAACTCTGCTCAAACATCTAACTGTAGGAACAAGAAGAGAAACATATTTTTTGTGTCGTTTGTGTTTGAATTAAACAAATGACATACATGGTTAATTCATGACCTGTACTCTGAAACTTCAGACAGAGCCAGGCTAGCTGTCCCCCCCCCCCCCCCCCCCCCCTGCTTCCAGTCTTAACGCTAAGCTAGGCTAACCACAGAGGAAAGAGAACACACAGTTCTTACTCACTCACAGATCTGAATGTGGTCTACGCACATTTTTAATAAACCAGCCTCCAGGCTTCAACATGTCGGCCGTGTTTTCACATACAGTCTGTGAGGCTGACCAGTATGTGATCTGTTTCCTGCTGCTCCACTGACCTGGCAGCTCTCACTACACACACACACACACACACACACACTCACACACACACACACATGCACACATAGAAGAGCTCTATTCAAGAAGAGAGAGAGGGTGGGGGGAGTTGTTATTCTGGTAGCATGAACTCAATCTTTCTACCCCCCCCCCCCCCCTTGCTCTCTCTTTCAGCCGTGTGGTGAATGTTTCACAGGACTGACAATCTCCTCGAGGTACACACACACATTCCACTGGCTGTGTGTGATTAGCTCCGAGAGAGAGAGAGAGAGAGTGAGAGAGAGAGAGCAGGGCAAGAAGCTCAGACTGTAAGATCCATGTTGGATTGGAGATCTACTGTTGTATCATAGACGGAGAGCGAATACTCACTGCTGATTGGTTGGTTATTGTTTGTATTTTTTTCATCTGTTTTCTAAATGAACCCTGGTATGTGAACGGCTGCCGTTCACATACCAGCCGTTAAGAGATCACGGTTCCTCCTGCCTGTTGCAGCTTTACAGTATAATCATTCACAAGCTTCACAAAGATCCTGACAACACACAATGATCAATGGCAAGTGGACGTGATAGCAGCTGAATAATCCAGTTATGAAATCTGCTGAGTCTGTTGAGGTAAGCCAGTGAATAAGTAACCCTTTACTTTTATATTCCTTTTCTAAGAACCATCCTAAAACAAATGAGGCAGTGAATGAATACATGAAAAAATATTTTACACAGACATACTTATTAACTCCAAACAAAGTTATATTTTACATATTCAGAGTTGAACGGAGCATTCAGGTCCTTTACTCAACTAAAAGTATCAATACCAAAGTGTAGAAATACTCAACTAAAAGTCCTACATTCAAGTAGACCAACATGTCCTGAGTCAAGAACAATAAGTCCTAAAGTCAAGACCATCAAGTTCCAAGTTAAGAACAACAAGCACTGAGTCAAATTCCCCAAAGCAAAATATATCTGTTGTTTTCATACCATCACTTTAAAATTGGGGGCTTGGGGGATGGATATCAAGCCAAATGAAGTTATGAGTGATTGATTTTGTCAAGTCTAAAAACGTCACTGTCATGACTTGAGTCTGATTCAAGTCCAAGTCATGTGACTGACATGCACTTTGTACACTCCGAGATGCACTTTATACACTCCGAGATGCACTAGATACACTCTGAGATGCACTATGTACAGGAAGCAGCACAAAATCATCATGGTATTACGTACAAAAAAACACCATACCACATCGATAAAGTGGTAAATCCACTAAATAAATACAAAATGTCACTTGAGACATGGAAGTTGGGTGATGAGTAGAGTGTCTTGTGTCCGCAGATCAGATAACAGTGTGAACAGTATGGAAATGAAGTCATTGTAGTTGTTGCAGAGGCTCATGAGATACGATGCAAATTTAACTTTATTTTATTATTTATCATCGACTTTGCATCCTCCACTACTGGCAGCGCTACTATCTTGAGAGACTTGAGAGAATATATATATATATAGAAATAAAATTTAATTTCCCGCTGTGATAAAGTGCGTCATATGTACCATCTGACAACACAAACACAACCGGTGGTGTGTAGGACTCGTCTGACACGTACTGCATATGTGTGTGTGTGTTGTGTGTGTGTGTTGTGTGTACTTTGAGGATAGACACATGCAAGTGAAACCGGAAACCTCAGTATCTGATTGGTTGTCTTAGACACCAGACCTGAGACCTGCCTAGTTTCTCAACTTCCTTCAATACAAGACTGTCTTTCTTTTCTTTTTCTTTTTCCAAAATGCAGCAGTCTGTTCCGTCTCAACATGTACTCCGGTTTGGGAGCAGCTCTCCAGACGGTGGCTCTACTGCAAACATCTAAACAAAACTAAGAATCTCAGCTTTTTGGAGAGAATTTTGTTGGAAGAGTTGAGAGTGTTTTCTGAGATTCACTTGACTAATGTCAGGATGTACTGTAGAAACTGACATGCTCAGTACAAAAAGCTAAATTTACAGTACATCCTGCCAATGTGGATTGAATGCATTACACCATTACAAGCCATTATTCCAACATAGTTCTGTTTGGTGACAATGAATGAATCATAGTTAACTAAGCATGTTTCTATTCTTTCTATATAAACTTTGATAAAGTCCTACTGAGGTTATTGACTCTGAACATCAGAATATTATTTCAAAGAGCAGAGTTTAACGTCCTTTTTTCTTCTCCGCGTAAGTGATGACCGACATGTTTCAGCGTGAAACGAGAAGATTTTCTGGACTGTTTGTCTCTGACCTTGTTGAGGTGGAAAAACTCACAGAGATGCTGATAAAGAAACACCTGGTCAGCACACACACACACACACACACACACACACATATATATACACACATACAGTTCAACTTCTGTACTTATGTAATGACCCTAGAAGAAATAACACAGTGTATCCCCTATTCTAACCCAAACTTTACATAAAGTAGATTAGCAACTGCAAACACTTCCTCTACGGGCTGCAGCAATGATAATCTACTGACATGCAGATTATCATCTCTACACCTGTGAGGACCCTTACCGACACACAGTAATCCATTCTCTAACCCTAAACTGAACCTAAACCTATTTCTAACCTGAACTCCCAAACCAAATCTGAGCCCTCAAATAACCCTTTTTGTAGAAGTGAGGACCGAACAAAATGTCCTAATTATCTAAAAATCTCCAACATTTGTCCTCAATGTTCAAAATTGTCTTCAATGTTCAGAAAAATCTTCTCATTTTCCAAAAGAGGTCTTCACTTTTCCAAAAATGTCCTCACTTTTCAAAAATGTCTTCAAACTGAGGGTCTAAAATTCAAACTGGTCCTCACACAGAGAGTGAACACACACACACTTTTGTACTTCTATACTTGTGAGGACCCTGATCATCACAGCTAAACGCTCAACATGTACCTTAAACTGAACCTGAACCTAATTCTAACCTGAAACAAGTCAAACAGCCCTTTGAGGTTGTCGAGACCGGCCAACATGTCCTCACAATGTAGAAATGTTCTCACCACTATGGTGTCCAAACACACACACACATGTCCAAACATACACACACACACAGAGTTTAGGGCAGTTGTGGTCAGTTCCTGGTTTTATCTCGTGAGTCTCATTCAGTTCATCTACATATCAAGAGTTTACTGCGGTTATCTGTCTACTCAGCTTTTACTGACAGATGATCTCAGTCAGAATTCTGAGCTACGAAATTATTACATAACTTCCACTTAAGTCAAAATGGTTTGACTTTACGCATTTTGACGTACTATTGAGTCATAATATGAGATGCTGATGACTTTAACATGTGACACTTAAAAATTCGTCTGTTTATTTTCAAGTTAAGAATAAACTTCCGCAGAAGAGAGCAGTGGTGAAATTGTTGGCTCGTTTTAGATCAACGTCCGTTCGGAGAGAAAAGACAGAAACTGTAAACACTCTGGCGCCCTCCTCTGGTCAATCAGAGTCATTTAAAAACTGCCTAAAAGGAGCAACAGCTGTCCTCCTCTCCTGACATCTGGTGAAGATCTGAGCAGAAGGACTGAAGAGGATGAAAGACAGAGAATAGATTATTTTACTCTTTTATTTATGACTTGTAACTCATCTGCTAAGGAAACTAATAGAAACAAGAAAACATGTCTGTTTCACTTTAATTAAAGAGTAATTCAGCATTAACATTTTTATTTATACTTAAGATGAACCCACATCAGGCCACACTTTCAGTTCTTTCAGTGCTCTGAAATATTTTCAGATGAAATCTTATTCAGTATTCAGGTACTAAATCAGGAGTAAATTAATGGATAACTTAATGGATTGTGACACAACAAGGATTTTCTGCACAGATTCAGGTTATTTAAAGGCTTTAAGTCCTTCAAATGTATAAAATAACATTACAGGTATCCTTTAATTTTTACCTTAATTAAAACCTTAAATGACAGGTTCACAATTTTTCAAGTCTGTCTTAAAACGACAGTCAGGTCCACATGAACAGTGAAAGAGGTTTGTCCTCGCTGTAATCATTCTTCCTGTTCCTACTGACTGTTAAAAGATTCTCTTCAAATGTGCTTTCAACGTAAGTGATGGAGGCCAAAATCACAGTGCGTCCACACAATATATACAATAATAATACAATAATGTTTTTTAATGGATTATCTTCAAAGTTTAGGAGGTTTTTGAGGTGGACAAAACAGAAGAGAGGCGTCTTAAAATTGTGATAAATGTGATCATAAATATTAAAGCAGAGAACAAATGAAATGTGACAGGCAGACACATCAGTAAATAGAATACACAAAAGGTAAAATTCAAAAGCCATTTTTTTATTTAAACGTATTCTGGAGATCTCAAAGTTTTGGGAAAATGTGTCTAAAATGATGCAGAAGACATGTAGAATATGTCGATATGATGGAACGGTGCAGCCATTCAAAAACATGATATAACTTATATATAGAGCTGGAACAACGTGATACACAGTATATATATGATACTGTCAGACAGACTGAAATAAAATAACGTTTCCCTCAGTCTGACAACCAGAAGGTGAGATCTCAGTCCTCATGAAGGCAGAATACATCCTGTTTTTTACATGTCGGCTCTTATCTGAATAAACATCTTTATGTAAAAGTCATGACCTTACAGAAGGACGAACCTGTAACTTCCAACTTGTTCTGACAACTGGGAGCACTGTAATACATTTTCCATTAAATCATTTTTAAATGCATGAAATAAAAGGAGCCAAACTTAAGTTTTAAGGATTTTTCTCTTGTGGTGTGGGACGGAAGAGTCCAAACATCTTCATCATTGTATGTTTCCTCCCAGTCAGACATTATAAAAACAGGCAGATGATGAAACTAATAACAGGGATTAAAGCAAGAAAAGATTTGTGAGCCTGAAAAGTTTCACAGGAGGAAATGTGTACAATATATTGAATTAAGTATTATATGAATTTAATGTTGTCTGAGAACTTCGACCCCTGTGATGAGAAAAGTCATCAATGGATTCGATGTGAGAAGAAGAGATGAGTATCCCTCCTGCTCATGATGGTCATTAAAGTTTTAAAGGATAAGGTCATTTTCTATATTTTTCTTATTGTGAACAAATCTCATGTGCAGAGTATTGTTTGTGTATCCAAAGCCTGATATATCTCATTCCTCTGTGCTGCAGACCTCTGTTGTTGTCCAGAAAACTATTTAAAACACATCAACGAGCCTCACTGTTGCTCTGGGTGACGTGTTCCTTCACCCTTAAGACTGCAGTCATGTTAGTTTGAATACACACAAAACACTTGTAAGTATGATAATTGGCTCTGCACATGAGATTTAGTGACACTACAAATTCAAAATCCATCACAGTTGCAGCCTTTGACAGGACAGAAAACCCTCTTCCTTCATATCATTACTTACTTTTACTTTTCTCACCGCTGTTCTCCAGCTGTGACATCACTTCCTTTCTGTGAACCAGCTGACAAACATCACCGAGCAGTGCGGCTCTTTCTCTAAATGTCCCGTCATGTCTGATTAAATCCTATGTCTGAATGACAAAAATCCACTTGAAGTCAGAAACGTTACAGATTCAAAGTCTAAAACTGGTTTTATCGTATCAGTCCTTCCTGTTGTCCTCTGTCTGTCCCCTCTGGAGCACCGTTCTTCTTCTTCTTCCTCTCCTCCTCCTCCTCTTCCTCCTGTATCCTCTTCTGCTCTTTATCCAGCTCCTCCTGTTCTTTGGCGTCGGCGTCCTTCAGTTTCTCTTCCACGTCGTCGGGAATCTCCACCTCCATCAGGTTCTCCATCCCCTGCTCCGGCTCGTCTCCTATCAGCACCTGGAGGAAGGAGACGGAGGGATCAGACTACGTCTTGACAAATGCAGCAGACATTTTGACTTTTATAGTATGAAAATTAGTTTTATTGTTCATTATATGATGATTTAAGAGCTGCACTTTCTAGTAAAATGTGATTAATTTCTGATTAATTCTTCTGGATGATGATTACAAAAAATGGAGTTGTGTTTTAGGAAGGGAACTTTTATTGTGGCAGATTTTATTTGTAGATTTTGGGACAGAAAAGTTTTTTGTTTGCAGTGTGTGATGTTGTTAATGTAAGAAGTTTTGTTTTTGTCTGACAAATATTTCATCTCTTTTTTTGTGTGTCTTAAAGATGATGAGGGCTGGGAACTTGTATATGAATGTCACAACTAACTAACTAACTAACTTCTATCAATGACGAAAAAGCCAATTAACAGTGGCTCTGTTATAATCAAGTGTACCAGTGAGTCAAGACCAGTATGAACAATATCTGGACCCTGAAACTGAAGCATCTAAAAGGAATTCAGTCATTATCAATTTTATTATTTATAACTGTGTTTTTTCTACTGTGACATGTCAAAGGAGCTTCAGTGAAAAAGGCCTATTGTATTGCATTAAGGCTGCAACAATTATATTTATTATTAATTAAGCTGCAGATTATTTTTTCAATTTATTGTTTTGTGTCTGAAAAGTCAAAAGCCCTGATGTGTCCTTTTCTTAAACTAAAAAGATATTTAGTTTGACATAAAATATCAAATCTTCACATTGGACGAGCTGCAACCTGAGAATGTTAATAATGACCTGAAAAGATTAATTGATTTTCAGTCTGTTTTCAAAACTTAGATCCTTCCTACCTGGACCAGTTTCTCACAGGCCGCTCCAACGTGGACGTCTTTCTCCCAGCGGTGAAACTCTCTCAAGATCGGATAAGCGTTCTTATCTTTTAGCGTCCGTCGGCCACTTTTGGTCGCTGTCAGCTGCACGAGAGACAAGCAGTGAAGAGCTCAACATGGAAACATGTCTAGAAATGTGCGTTTGTTGTGAGTGTTGGTTGTGAGCGTTCATTGTGTCGTACCAGAAAGAGCGTTTCCAGCAGCATCTTCCTGATGTCGGGGTCTTCTTCTCTCTCCTTGTCCTCTGGGAGGTACTGCAGGTCCACAGGCAGACCTGAACATCACATCAACGTTTGTTACTGGATAAAATTAAACGTCTCATTAGAGTTGAAACTAAACGAAGCTGGTTTCACTACACAGATGATACGACTTCATTCTGCTTTAGCTCTGAGCAGGACTTTACCCTCTAATACGTACAGTAGCTACGAGCCAATTAGATGTGAGGGTTTTCTCTAATTTTCAATAACTGTCCCGCTCATCATTTCAAGGAGAAATAAAGAAAAACTGAAAATCATCATCCATTCTTAAAAGAATAACTCTGGTTTGTTCAGTGCTGCACTTTCATAAAGATGCAGGAGTCATGAGACAGATAAAAAAAAAGATTTTGTCTTTTTCTCCTTCTTTTAAATATATTTTGTCAATCAATATTTATTACTGACAAATGTATTTCATTGCTTTGATGTTAAAGAATGTGTCCTTGTGTTTCAGTGTGATATTAAAAACAAAACAAAACCAAACAAAAATTCATATTCTTCTAAACCCCAAACTCTTATTACATGAAGAATGATGTAATCTGTGGCTCCTCGTGTGGAATAATAAAAGTTCAGGTAATGTGAGAGCAACACTAATCAAATTTATTTATTTATACAACATTGATTGATGTCTGTTTGTTCTGGAAGACGGATCCTTCCTCTGTTCCTCGCTCTGAGGTTTCTTCCATTTTTTCACTATTAAAGTCTTTTGGGGAAGTTTTTTCTAATTCTAATCAAAGGTCTATGGATATAGAGGATGTTGAATGCTGCCTCATCACACACATAGCAAATGACACCAATCACTCCCCACATTACTTCTGTCTGGCTGAACAGATGCAGAACTTTAAGATGGAGGGGGCTGCTTTGGTAGTTTTGTCCCTTTCTTAAATAAATCACCTTGCTGAATACTACTTATAGATGCATGTGTGTGTGTTTATATACAGCAAATGAATGTAGAGATACAGGAAAAGGCATAAATGTGTATACATGACTGTATATTTGTGTGTTTTTCTTGTGAGACATGAACACGTGCAGAGTGTGAAAATAAATGTAAACTTCCTTTGACTCACTCAGTTAACATCTTTAACTTGACAGTTTGTTTAAACATTAGTGTTTCCATTTCTGTTGTGCAAAGTGTTCTTGCTACTGACTGTGACTTTACAGCAGAAACACTTTATGAATGCAGTTGGGTTAAATGTGACAGACTGAATAAACTAATTAACTATTATAAACACACGCTCACCATCATTCTCTTCCTCACTCAGCTCCTCTGGACCTGCCAGCGGCAGCAACAGGAAAGGCAGGATGTCCACAGCGTCGCTTAGCAACCAGTCATGATGGGCTGTACAGATTGAAGAGAAGTTTAGATCACATGATTTATTCGCATTTAGTAGAGGCTACTTCCCCTGACGACTTGCTGACGTAGTTGCGGTTGGGAAGAGTAAAGTGTTTGGATTTCAATCAGTCTCGAATGCTTCTTGGATGTTTTACACGAAGCTGTTTTGACATCAGATAAGTTTCCCATCCGCCCGACACTCATGAAGTCTCTGTGTGTGTGTCTCACCGTGGTCAAAGCAACAGTTGCGCAGGGTGCCTATGACTCCGCCCCTCCTCACCGCTGATGCCTGGTACTGAGTGTAGGGCAACAACCTCTGGACTACACACCTGCAACACACACACACACACACATATAATTACTACATGCTGCAGCAGCTGCAGGGCCAAATGATACCAGTTTATAGATTACGATCAAACTTCCTGTGAACATTAAGGGTGTAACGGTATGTGTGTTTGTCCTGAACTGTTCAGTACTGTTCAGTTTGGTTTATGGCTTTCTTTGGTTCAGTATGCCCTATGACCCAAATATTACTACTGATTGAGGCTAATGCATTCCTGTGGAACACACAGAGCCTTCAAACCTGAGCACATCTGGCTAACTGCAGCAAAAAAAAACAGACATAACCGACAATATATCAGATCTGTCAGGTCTGTCTCATCTGTCTGATGATCAGCTCTTCTCCTGCAGTGTACATCAGTCACCTGTCCTTGTCCAGCATGTAGTTTCTGGCATCGGGCAGCTGCGTCAGGTTGGACAGCAGAGGACCCAGGTAGTGGAGCTTCGCCTTCTTGTTGTAACCTTCAGTGCAGAAGATCTCCACCAGCTGAGCCAGACCGACATCCTCCTGGAGGACCTGAAACAGGAAAAAAACACTTAATCTCTCATTATGCCGCAATGTGAGCAGGGCGCGACCAGGAGACCTTGTTCTGATGACCTGGGAGGACTCATGGACTATGATTTACTGTGCAGTCCGGCTGTGTCAGGCCTTAAAGTGATTGAATTAAAATTTAACAGGAAGCCAGTGTAGAGAAGATAGCCCTGAGGTAAAATGAGAACACTGTGGAGTCTCAGTTAATTATTGTGCAGCGGAATTTTGAATTAAAAGTGATGGTGTTACAGCATCTTGGTTATACATATTTTCTGTTGTCTGCCTGTGATATAAACCATTAGGGTCTAGATTTTGTAAAGGTTTACTGTTATATATGCACATTTCTGTTGCTTTACCAGTAATTAAGCTCACAGTAAAAGTAAAAATGAATGAATCAGCCATTACAGCAGGATAAAAAGGGTATAAATAAACAGGACAGCTCTGAATAAAGTAATAGTATAAATGGGTTTATGGTTTGTTGGAGTATTAATGGAGTACAGCTCTATTACTGGGACCCACCTTGAACACAGTCTTGCAGGTCTTCTCATGGCGGGTCAGGTTGGACAGGATGGTGCAGATCTGATCAGAGAACAGGTAATCTGGATCCATAAGGTTCTTCAGCAACGCTGGAAGAACTTGGACATCTGTCACCAGCACCTACACCGAGACGAGAACAAAAACACCGTACATGAGATCAGCGCTGAACACGCAACATCTCTGAAGGCTGTACGGCTCTTTTTGTTCTGTTTTATTTGTCAAATACCAGTTATCACAACAACCAATCACACTGGGAATGTGGAGTTTTTCACAATTCATCAATAGGAGTTAATTTAGACCCAACTACGCTGATCAATCAAGGCTGCTCACCTTGTGCAGAGTCTCGTCAGCTGACAGGTTGATGAAGATGTGGTAACAGTCCTTCACTATGGCAACAGACGGGTCAGAGGTCAGCGCAAACAGGGCAGCAAGTAAGTCAGGTTTAGAGTGGAGGAAGCGGCAGCCATCTCTGAAAACAAACACACAAAAAGACAAATGAGTTACTGAGGGAAGGTTAAGGTGGTGCACTATCAGCTGACTGACAGAGTACAAGGATGTAAATCCATCCAAATAAATACCGCAAACATCGGTGAGGAGCTTTTCTTACATGTAACCACAGTAACAGGAATAACCACAGTGATTATTCTTCCATTAAGTCTTCAAGGTTCACTCTGATTTGCCAATTTGAGTCAATGTTTGTTTGCTTTACAAATTTAGTTCTTTAAAATAATACACTTTACCAATAATCATGAGAAAAACTGTAAATCATCTCCTAAGTTCAATTATACTACAGTTCAGCGCACCTGCAGAGTAGCCGCCCCCCTTAAAAAGATCCTACTTCAAGTCTCATTTTTTACCTTCAGACTGTGCGACAACAACGATCACGTAAGTTCATCGGATGTCACATTGTGTGAGACGCCTACAATAAAATCTTGGTCACAATCTGTGTCAGACTGTACGATGATAACTTGAGGCTTTCAGATTGTGCGCTGAATGTGTGGTGAATCATAGCGATGTGATGTAAACAGAAAAAGTAAATGAAAGCAGAGACATCAGTTCGTGTCGTCCATCTGAGCCGCTCATGTGTTTTAAAAATGCAGCAATGGCACACAAACTTGTTTTCCTTTTCACTTCCATTGTTTTGGTTTTTGTGAACATATTAAGGAGAACAAGTGTTTTCTCCCAGAGCTTTATTAAAAAAAAAACTGCACTTGGACAAATGTCATGCTGGACAGTTTATTCTGTCATTTCATGTTGTGTTCTGATTGGTTTGTTTGTAGATGTGGGTTATAGCAGCCGTCACATTGTGAGAATTTGGTCTTAAATTTCTGACACTGTCACATTTTGACCTCAGGCTGTTTTTGGTCACCAAACTCCAATTCAGTCGTCTGTGGACGAGTCTCACGGTGCGAGCTAACAGCACCGTTTTTGATTGACAACCAAAGATTTTACCATGTTTCTCTCACAATCGTCAACTTTTGTCTCAGAAAGCCCAAAATCACATTTGAAAACACTCTCTGACATTAAAACACACACTCATAATGAGTGTCCTGCCCATAGTTCAGTTATACAATCCTAATGCACTTTTGAGCACCTCTCCTGTCAACCATCATGTGGATCACATTGTAAGGCAGTAGACGAGGTTCAGGACTAGTCTAGCATTTGTATCAGAGCTGAGAGCATCATCCTCCTCCTCCTCCTCCTCATACCTGTGTCCAGACAGTCCCAGGAGGTATTCGGTGGCGTGACCTTTGACATCAGGTCGTGTACTGGGGGTCAGGAAGGAGAGCAGCTCTGCAGCCTCAGAATCACTCAGCATCTTCTAACTGTGTCTGATAAACAGCAAGAAAACCAACATCAGCACAGACAACATTTAATGTACTGATACTTTATACAAGCCTCACTGAAATCAGTAAAAACCAAACTCAGCATGAATGAAAACCATAATAATATAACATACCATATATTATCCATGGCTGCTACAGTCTGATATGAAACTCAAACATAAGCTTGTATTAAGCTGCATTTTGGTGTTTAATTCTGCATTAGGTTGGTAAGTTTTATAAGCCATTAAAACTTCTGATTTTGACAAAGAGAAAAATAAACTTAGACTTAAGAGTAAAGTTGAAATTCACTGATAAATTCAAATTTAAGACAACCTGATGACCTTGTGGCCTGATATTTCTACAACTAAAACTTAATACGAGAAAATATTGTAATAATTAGTTTATAACAGTCACTATAATTGGAATATCAAACCAACATGCATAATATCACAAACCTTATAAACAAATTATTTCAATTTTCAGTCCACCCTCCCTGAAATGTGACCCCGACTACACGCTGCTTTTTGTAAGTCATCTTTAACAATGTGTTGTATTTTTAAAGCTTGTTATATTATCCATTGTGTCAAATCTTCATCTGAGAAGTAACTAAAGCTGTCAAATAAGTATAGTGGAGTAGAAAGTACAATATTTCCCACTGAAATGTAGTGGAGTGGAAGTATTAAGTAGCATCAAATGGAAATACTCAAGTAAAGCTACAAGTACCTCAACATTGTACTTAAGTACAGTACTTAAGTTACTTTCTACCTCTGTATATGAAGACTAGTTTATGAAAATGTTTGTTACAGACTCAGCTTGTTAACACTGTTATTAGTTTTTCTTTCTACACTGACATTACATTCAAAGATCTGTGTGAACAGCTGATATCTGTGTCATAAAACAGCGAATCATTTCTGCTTTTATCTCAACATAACTGCTTGAATATTAATTAAATAAAGACGCTGTAAAGAATAACGTGTGTGTTTAACGCAGCTCAGTCCACGCTGTTGTTTACTTCAGCATGGTTTGTTGTCATGTTGGACAGGCTAACTACATGTTAGCTACAACAGCTAAAGTTAAATTATTGGCTACCTGCTTCTCACACATGTACAAAACTACATTTTCAGGTAGACAGTACAAGTTTGACACAATCGTTAGCCTTCAGTTATCTTTTTTTTTTCCAGTATAAAAAACATCTTACCTTAGTTTAGCTATAGGGTTTGTCCAGTTTTCATGTCTCAGTTAGACCTCCTCTATATTTCTCTACTAACATCACACATCAGCTCAGGCACATGTGGACGCTACAGGACTGCAACTTCAACCTGAACCAATCCCGTCGTGTCGCTCTAGATGGTAACCCTAGATTTGCGGAACTCTCGCGAGATTTGTACCCGCTGTTCATTCAGTGTGTGCGTTGTTTGTCATTGTACAAAATAATAATGTTTTATAGTGTGTCGACTCTGTGGTTAAGGTCTGATTAGATTTAGGCACAAAAAACACTTGGTTAGGGTTAGGGAAAGATCATGGTTTGGGTTAAAATGATCACTCTCGCGAGATCTTTCGCAAAACTAGGATTACCATCGACCCCTTAGTCCCGCCTTTCTTCCGGGTTAGTTGCCTCTGTTTCTTCCTTTTCTATCACTTTAAAGGTTCCGTCTGGACATTACTGCCATCCAGTGTTTGACATCCAGAGATGAGTCTCCGTCAAGCTTGTTGATAATATTCCAAAATTGACTTTGAGGACATGTTGTACTATCACAAACAGGCAGAAACAAACATGACAAAACTCTATTAAACTTATTTTAACTGTGGGTAATCTAACATCACAGCTATTGTTTCAAAAGGAAATGTATGTGTCCACACACCAAATAAAATGTAAATGAGATGTTTTTATACATACGGTTTGTTCCTTTTTATGCTTATTATTTTATTTTAGATTATTTTATATTTATTATGAGGTATTTTCCATCACTCTTGCCACCACTCTTGAGTATACTGCTAGATTGAAAATGTTTTACTTTTATGTTGTTACCTGAATTTTATTGTGCTGTTTGAAACTTGAAATAATAATAATGATTATAATAACAGTTTGTGTTGTTTCGACCATATGCAGCTCAGTAATTAAGCCACAGTATCTTACTATCCATGTGCTGCTCAATTGTTTAATAAAGCATTCAGGTAATCCTCCTTCACTCCGGTATTGACAGTATCACTGGTACATATGGTGCATGAGGTAGAGACCAAACGAGAGCTAAAAGAAGAGAAGATTGGACTCACAAGGTGGACAAAAACAGGACTCCTGCTAGATGTGGAAGAAAGCGGCTGTTTGATAACAAGTTTACAATAAAACTACTTTAAACTAAGGTGATATCCAGACTATGCAGCTTATTCTTGAGTGAAAATCAGTAAGAATTAAAAAACAAGGAGCGTTATTAGTTATTAAAGGTACCCTATGAAGTTTTTTTCACCACTTGTGGGCGCTATGGAGCATGTTTTTACAAGTGTTTTATTTGTTTGTTTTCTGAAATTTTTGCATTTAGTTGACAGTTTAATAAATGCAAAAATGAGAGCCAGGAAACAGCTAGAAAGAGGGCTGAGAAAGTGTTCTTACATTCAACATTGTGTCCTGGTTCAAATACCTGACTGTCAAAAACAAGGCCAAATTCTCTAGAATAGTCAAACTTGGCTGTAAACAATCTTATCACTATGACAAAGCCGTTGAATGAATGACAGACATCATCTTGGAGGATTCATCCCTTGAATCATCACTTTCAGCTCCTGCCTTCAGGACGGCACAGAGTCTGTGTGTAAAGAAAAATATCTATAAAAAACCCTTCATCCCACATGCTATACATCAGTTAAACTGGTAATTAATGGACATGCTAATATTGTTTTGAATTACATGTGCCTGGCACTCTACTTCTTAAATTGGTCTTAAATTGTTTTTAACAATTTATTTCTTGCTTTTTTAAGAAGTTGCATCTAATATAGTGAAAAATGTTTTTTACTTAATGTTTTTGTGATATCTGATGTTGATTATGATGCAAGCTGAAGACAAACTTCTACTCTTGTGCAACAAAGGTGGACAATAAAGTTGTTTTGATTTGATTTGAAGAAAACGTATTCATGTTTTTTACACATCAAGGATACACACAGTGTCTTCTGGAAACTTTGTTTGCTTCCAAAAAAAAACTACACAGGACACCTTTAATGTTGACAGGATGCCCCAGTAGCCTACTGGTTAAGACACATATCACATAACTGCAGTGTCTGCGGTTCATTTCCAGCTGTGGGTCTTTGCTGCTTGTCATCTCTCTCTTTACCCAATTTACAGTCTCGACACTTCACACTGTCAAAGGCAAATATGCTTAAAAATAAATCTATAAAAAACCATAATACACACACTCAGACAGCAGGACAGATTCCAGTCAGTATGTTAGATATATTTAACTTTCCAAACTACTTTATTGATGTACTGAAAAAAAAAAGAAAACACATACAAGACATTCACATAGTTAAGTCCCATCAGCAACAGCGCCCACTCACTCCAAATGTTGCATTGAAATGTTGATATTGCATATAAACGTTCACAAATGTTGCCTCCGCCCCGGTTCAGTGTTAACCCTCAGGTAGAGACTGACCGGTTCAGACAACATCGGGCACTTTTTCCCCTCTCACACAACCGTCAATGAAACAAAAGCTGCTGAAACTGTTCTTCTTAAATCTTAAAACTCAACTTTAAATGTCCGAAACAGCATTTTTTTTAACATTTCATACATACGGAAAACAAAACATTTCAACAATAATGTAGCTGTGGAAAAGACCTGAGCCCAGCGTTGGTGTTTTTGTGAGTGTGTCTACAGTCTTCAGATATGCATTTCAGAGAATTGTTCCTACATGCAGATCCAAAGCTGCTGGGTAAAAACAAACACCGCCTCGGGCTCTTCCAAACGATAAAGAAGGTCAGACTGAAGAACGCTGCTGATCCCTCGCCTCCGACGCTGAAATGTTTTATTTTTCCTCAAACACGCACTATTCTTATCACACAGACTTCAATATTACTTCAATACCATCGCAAAAAAAAAGAAACAAAAAAAAAAAGACTAAAAATCAGCATTTTTAATTCAGAAACATTTCACCAAATGTGTGTAGATTGTAAAGAGAGAGAAGACAGAAGGCTGGAGCAGCCTCGGTCTGAATCGTAAACAGATAAAAATATTCAAGTCCACCACGTGCTGATGTGGATTCCAGTCCATGTAATCTGCCTGGAGCCATCCAAAACCCAGTCCAGGTCACATGAGGGACTTTATATGAAGCATTTTGGTGACTTAATGTTTCTTTGCTGGTGTTCTGGGTTGCCATGGTATCGCAGTACTACTGAATTTTATGGTATTGAACATAGTATTTGCATGAAAAAGTCTCGATCTCGGTGTGGTGGCGAGAAAACTATGTTCAAGACCGAGAAAGGTATCAGAAGGCAACTGTGGACCCTGTGGGAAAGTCTGATTGGCAGACAGTGATCAGCTGACAGCCTCTCTTGTTGGCTCAGGGTGGGGCAAGTCCATCATCATCATAATCATCATCATCATCATTATCATCTTCACCATCCTCCTCCTCTTCTTCCTCTTCACTCAGCCTTGTCTTTCCTCTTGGCTGTGAAGGGGACTTTGCTGGCTACCGTCGAACCCACCGTGGAGACGCCGCCGGCCACGGCCGACACCCCGCCCTTCACCAGCCCCACCCCAACAGAGGGCACCGTGGTCACAGCCGACTTGGTGATCTCCAGGCTCTTGCCACCCACCCAAGCCACCCCGCCCACGGCTGCACCCACGACGCCCTTGGTGACGTTGAAGAGGCCGCCGGTCACCCGCCACATCATGCCAGGGGCGGGCGCCACATGGTCCTTACCAGAGTCTGAAAACAAATCAAAACATACATGAAACATCAATGAACAGGCAGGTTTTTCATTGTCATACATGTACTCCAATGATGAAAACCCCTGCAGTGTATAGAAGACATGTTTGATTTGATCAACTGTCTCCATCAATAATGGTGGATCAAGGCTTTCTGGTTTCACTGTGAGCATTTAGAGCGACTGCTGGCAGGGAAAGATCAATAAATAAAAACAATGCTGTTTTCTTCTTCTTGAATTCAATTCCATTTTATTTATATAGCATCAAATCGTCACAAAAGTTATCTCAGGGCACTTTTCACATAGAGCAGGTCAGGACCGTACCCTTTAATTTACAAAGACCCAACGATTCCTCCATGAGCAGCACTTGGCAACGCTACAAGGAAAAACTCCCCTTTAACGGGCAGAAACCTCAAGCAGAACTGGACTCTAGGTGGGCGGCCATCTGCCTTGACCGGTTGGGTTAAGAGAGAAAGAAGGAGGGAGAGAGGAGAGGAGGGAATATATACTCATAATGAAGCTTAAACTTAAAGGGCAGGTTCACCATTTTTAAAGTCTGTCTTAAAACATCAGTCAGGAGCCCAAATGAACAGTGAAACATGATTTTCTTGCTGTTATAATTCCTCCTGTTCATACTGACCATTAGAGGATCCCTTCATAATGCACTTACAATGTAAGAGATGGGAGTGATCAGCTTTCAATATTAGTCTTTTTAGTGCCAAATTTCCTCCTTTTGTTACAATCCTTCCACTGTTGAACAGAAAAACACTCTTAACTGTGGAGGATATCCACTTCATCTGACTGACTCAGACGGCTGAAACCTCATTTTAATCTTCAGATAAACTTTTAAATACATTTTTGCACAAAACGAGGACTGTGGATTTTGTTCCCTGTCACTTGCATTATTAAGTGCATCTTTAAATAGTCAGTATGAACAAGAGGAACAGTTACAGCAAGCAAAACCTATTTCATATGTTCATATGGACACCTGACTGTTGTTTAAAGACAGACTGGAAAAATTGTGAACCCGTCCTTTAAAGGTTAAGGCAATGTGTTACATTTTTTTGTCAACAAATCTCATGAAAAAGACCAAAACAAATAAGAAGTTAGTGCATCTCCCAATACTTTGATTTCTTTTTGCTATATCTGTGGCACTCAGGCCCAGGCCCATTGGTTCCTGATGAAGACGTAAGTCTTTAAAAACAGATCACAAATACATAGTTGTATTTTTTAAAAAGGCTCAGTAATTTCCTAAAGCAGCCGGTCACTGTAGTTTTCAAGCAATTAATACTTAAAGAGGAGGAAATGGTGCATTTTTAGGGGACAGTGTAGCTTATCGATGTTTTTTCTATAGTTTTTGGACAACAATGGAGCTCTACAGCACAGAGGAATATATATATATATATATACAGATATATCAGGCTTTAGATACACAGACATTGACATGTTAGTAGGATCAATTCATTGTTGGTTTGGGTTAACACATGAAAATTACAAAAATCTAGAATAACACCAGATTTATTCATTGTATTTCTGATATTGTCTGTGATGTTTTCACCAGATGGCTAATGTTGTGAAATACAAGCGTGTTTTGAGCACAAAAACAGTGAACTGAGATTAAATTTTGTTATTTGGCGATGCTGTTGGTGCTATGACATAACCAGGAGTGTATCTGCAAGTTTGGGCTTTTTCTTAACACACACACATACACACACACACACACTCTGCTGGTCTGATCTTTACAATTCACCTTGTGAGCGAGCAAAACTAAAAACAGAAATCTTCTTTATCTAATAAAGCAACAGCGATTGAGAGCAGCAGCAGGGGACTAAACTGGGGCAAAGTGTCTCAATGTTGGACACAAATAGCAGGTTGGAGCTGAAGCCGCTCTTACACAAACAAGCATATTCCCCTGACAAACCGACTGTTTCTGAAATAGCAGCAGGCAACATGTGAGCACAGATTGCACGATATCCCCTGCTGATGTTTCAGCGTTTAGCCGCAGCCTAGGGAGCTGGCAGCTTACCCTCTGCAGGCTGACTGTAGGCGGGTTCGGCTTCGTCCGAGGCCACGCTGGTCCCAGGCTGGGGCTCCACGTTAACGCTGTTCACATTCTGGAAAACACAGGAAAAAAACAAAAGGGTTTCTTTAATCTGAATGACTCAAACTTCACATTACTTCTTTATATAACTGAATACTCTCATGGCTGGGAATCAAACCTTAATATTTAAGTATGTGACTAAAATGTGTCCATGGCAGCGAGTATCAAAATATCAATAAATAAAATGATCAGATAGTTTCTGGTTCAATTTTATGTGTTTTATTTAATTAGAAAACATTTAAAGGAGCCGTCCACCAATTCTGATCAGTGTACTCGTCACGGTTAACGGTATTTTGCATTACAACTGTGAAAACAGTCGTATGTCTTCTGAGTCTTGATGAGGTTTGTCAAGGGAGAAAATGACCCTGATGATGTCACAGTGATGTCATCAGGGTTGTCTCAGCTCAAACTTGAAGTGCACAAATTTACAACACAAAGCCTGCGTTACAAATGTGGGCTCAATGAGTGTGAAGGATGTGGGTGTGTTTAACAGGAAGGGAGGTTTTAACAAAAAGATGAACTGTTGAATTACGTGAAATTTATGATCCAGTGTTTTTGGAGCCCATGACTAGGACTAAAGGTCAGGATATCTCGACCTCGGCTACTTCCAGTTGACCAGTCTTTTTTAAAAAAATCAGTCTCTTGTGAGTCCCCAAACTATATGGAAGTGCAACATTGACTCACTGAAGTGTCCTTTTAATATTTGAGAAGGGTTTTGTAGAAGAACATTTTTATATTCTTTAAGTAAGGTGTCAAAAAAACATAATTCTGTTATCGGTACTGAAACTAAGTATCGTATTGCTGCTAATACCAAAAAATATAAAACCAAGAGTACTTTGATGATGGTGCTTATTGGAGGTGACTTTTTCAGCTTCACTGCCCAAATAGTACTGATAAACAGTCCAGATATAACTATCAGACTGTATAAAGTGTAGAGCTGCAACAATTAGTCGACTTGTTGATCCACAGAAAATTATTCAGCATCTATTACGATAATTGATCAACTGTTTTGAGTTATTTTTTTTAGAAAATAACACTAAAATTCTCTGTTTCCAGCTTCTAAAGTGTGAATATTTTATTGTTCCTCTATTTCTCTGTGACATTTGAGGCCACAACATAAGCAGAGCTCTGAGTCAAGTCAGAAAGTTCAAGACAAAAAACTCTTTTAATTAATATCTTACATGTAAAATACAGACAGGCAGCCTCACTTACTGTTTGTGCTCTGGCATCAAGTCTCACAGGTATTTAGTGAGATTGTGATTTTAATCAGCTGCTCCTGTTGCTCAGCGTGTCAAATGCAGATTTTATATGAGATCAATTTAAAGAGAAAACTCTCTAAAATCCTGTCATTATGTGCAAGAAAATGTTTAAAGCAGATTTACAGATAAACACCGTCTATCTCGCCGGGGTCAGTCTTACTCTTACATGTAATTATCTGACATACTCATCACACTCCAGAGATAATGTCTATTTTCCATTTGGGGCCCTTTTATTTATCCCAAACATTCTGCCTGTGGTTTTGTTGTCTGTGTGACATTTTATATTTTTTTGCATAACATTTCACTAAAGTTTCCTTTCTTTTTCTTTTTAGTCATTGATGTAATGATAAAACAATGTGGCCTTTTACTCCTGTTTTACATTTAGTTAGATAAAATAGAATCAGATAATGTGTAAATAAATCTTGAACACGTGGCTGCCACACCGAACGCCAGCGAGAGATCCAACAGACTGTCGTCATGCCACTGTGATCTTAACCTTTCTGATTTATGACCCTATAAATTAGGTGTATTTGCATAGTGCAACAAAACCACGTCCATATTTGTCATGCTTGGTGTAAAAAGTATGTAGAGCAGCGGTTCTCAAAGTGGGGTCCGGGGAACCTCAGGGGTCCTTGAGGGGGTTGCAGGGAGAAATATTCATTTTTCACAATAATTTCATCCGCAAGTAACACAATGACAGGATGAATGACTATTCAGGTCATGGGTTTCATACACTTTCTGTAATAAAATATCTAAAAGCAAAAATCTTATCAGATGGGGTCTAATTTGTGTCACGTTAGGGGTCCGTTACATGAAAAGGTTTGAGAACTACTGGTGTAAAGTCTTATTTTCTTTAATATGATCATCTTGCAAACCAGCATCACCCCACCCCCACTTTTTTTTTTTTTTTTTTTTGTGTGTGTGACCCACCGAAGGGCCCCCAAACCCAAGATTGAAACCCAGTGCTGCAGGTTATTTGTGTATCTGATAAATGTCGCAACATTTCTGCTCTAAGAGACTAATGTAATGTAAAAATGTTGTTTGGTTTTTTAAAAAAATGAACATTAGTCACAGTTTGAGTAACCTTTGCAGGAAGCTGTGACGCCTCCCTTAAATGTCACTACACAGAAAATTACACTTTTTCTAGAGAAGGGCAGGCGGGATTTCCTAAAAGAAATACAAATAATAAAACCTGTTATTATACATATATCCGCTCCACTCATATCACGTATGTAGCCTACAGCTGAAAAAATAGTCGTATAACTTGGATCTAGTTAAAATCCCATCGCTCACACGCAGTTTGTGAACCATATTTCACATATGTTAAGTCATAAGGATGCTGATTAGTTCTTACCTTCACCATTGTTCCCAGTGTCTCTCCCACAAACACACCTGGCAGCAGAGAAACTTGAGAATGGTGCAGCTCCTGTTTCAGCCTGCGAGCCAAACTCTGCTGTAGATTAATAAACTGCTCTCTGTCTGTCTGTTTCTCTCTCTGTATGTGTGTGAAACACTGCTGACGGTTCTTCTTCTCCTCGTTTATCGCATTAAATCTGCTGCTTTCTAACTTCTCCTCTCTCACAGTTACAGGCAGAGCTACGCAGGTCTCTTTTTCACCCTGCTGGTTCTGCCGACGTGGCGCCTTCACACACACACACACACACACACACACACACACACACACACACACACACACACACACACACACACACACACACACACACACACACACACACACTGTCAAACCACACACAACACACTGGACTTCCGCTCAGGACCTTTAAATTAAATCTCTTATCATATGTATAGATTTTATTCACACGTTTCCTTTTTATTTGTTCTTTTCACCATTGCTCCGATGTTTTTATTTGATGAATTTCCATGTACGGAAGCCGAGAATGGCCATATATTATTTTTAATGCCGTTATCTCGATGTGACGAGTTTTTTATTTCGAGTTAATTTATCTCCTTACTGTATTGTACAGTAATCAAATAATGGACCGCATTAGTATATAATAGAACCTGCATATGTGACACTTATGTATTTACTATAATAAATACTGTAAATATAATATGTAATATTAACATGTGAATCTGTAAACTGCTTTGGCAACATGTTTTTGTTCATGCTATTTGAATAGATAGATAGATAGATAGATAGATACATAGATAGATAGATAGATAGATAGATAGATATTTTGTATTAAATAACTTGAAGAAGAAGAGTGTAAAAGAGGACTTGTGATACCTTGACTGAAGTACAGTCTGACGTGTTAATCAATAATGGATACTCCTTAATCTGATGTTTTCAGTTTATTAGTTGCCACAGTTGTCAAGACGCCTTTTATGTACGCCGGCATGGTACTCCTGATCTCTGATAAACATTACAAGTAATAAGTAATAAACAACCTTTTGATTTCTGGTAATAATATGTTGATTATTTCATGATCTTTAGATAACAGCCATTAAAAAATAATAATTGCAAGCAAGGCCGTTCTTGGTTTCTGTATCCATGTAATTAAATGTGCTTTCATATTTCTTTTACAAATCTGTTCGACACATTCACAAACTTGGATTTTTCATGCTGTTTTTTTTTTCTCTCACAGATTTACAAATGTTGATTTACAATAACAAACTTTGGAAATAAGCTCAATTTTTTTTTATTGGACCTTATTTAGTATCGCCATGTGGTGTTTTGGGGGCGATAAGTCAGTATGGAAATGGAGGTAATGTGCTGATAGAGGAATCAGGAATAAATAAGAATTTAAAGAAGAATTTGTTAATATTTCCCTGATTTAAATTGTTGCGATGCTAATCTTCTGTTAGCAGGTGTGTCTCCAGGGAGGGCCCTTGGACACACACCGACTTGTTTGTAGTTTGATGGAGGGTTGATATCAGTTCGGTCAGTGGACAGACTGGTCTGGTGCCAGACTGGTGGGGCGTTGGAGGTGTTGGGAACGGTTAAACGCCACCAGGAGAGATGAAATGTGACTCCACTCCAAAGTTGACTTAATTGCATGTTGTGTCTTCTCACCTGGCTCACATATGTTTTGTCACATAATTAGCAAACCAGGTAAGAATAGAGGATGCTGAAGGCTGAAGGCTACAGATTGTAAAATTCCCCTGAGGCCAATTTGTGATGTTGGACTATATAAATAAAAAAATGACTTAACTTGACTAATTAGTAAAATAATGTGATTACTTTTTAAAGGAGTTTATTGTAATGTGTATTAAATTTTTCAGGTAACTTGCCCAACACTGGTCCTCTGGGGGACGTAAAGGTCACCACTAACTGAGCTGCTACTCTTTGCTCAACCAGAATGTGTTTTACCATGTTTTCTGCTTTATTTACAATATTGAACAAATCCCATTTAGTCCGGTGTTCTTGGGGCAATTTTCTTCCTATTCTGCTCCTGACATGGTGTGAATGCAGCATTAGCCCGTCCTGCTATTGCTATGTTAGCCTGTTAGTTTACCTCAGATTAGCTTTGGTGCACTATTACGTTACCTGCTTATTCTATTAACTGACCCACACGCCTGTTTATAAGGCCCACACTGCTGTATATATAGTCTATAATCCTTTGTCTATACTGTACATTTATAAATTAAACTTTATTTTTATTGAAATAAATGATCATGAAGAAGTATGAACATTTTCAGCATTTCCAACACAATCTTTACTGTCTTGTGATCAACTAATGTTCTGCTGGCGTCAAATGAAAACCTTCATATGTCTGTGTTAAAAGTTTGAAAACATATTAGATTTAACAAGATGACAGCGACATTTTGTGGTGAGATCCAAAGGACTTTGAGTTTATACGGTTTGAAGTGGAGTTTTATGAGCTGTAAATTGATAATGGAGGAGCATCTCATCCAAAAGCATGAAAATCATATAAGATGGAGATAAAAGCTTAGCGAAGATGACTCTCACTCTTAATTTTATATTAATGTTCATTCATTTATTTGTCTTTGTGTGTTTAACCCATCACTCTGTGGGGTAAACCAAACTTCAAGACAATCTCTAAACTATCCTGTCCTTTAATCAGGAAACAAATACATGTCACCATTTTTATCTTTCACCTATTTAAAGACTGGTGTTGGATGATGCCACTGAGTGTTTTTCCACACAACTCAAGCAGATTCATTTTGGGCCTTTATTGTGAAGACAGGAAGTTGCTTGTGTGTGGTTGATGCAACTGCAGCTCCAGACCCAGCTCCGGATCCAGCTCCGGATCCAGCTCAGGATCCTGCATTACCAGCAGCTACAAGTGAGGGTTTTTTTGTCAGTGTGAAGCGTCTCTGTGTGAGATTACTGTGAATGTTTCTGATACTTGTACACGTAAACTGACATGTGTTGGGCACATTTACATGCAGGCACCCTGTATGGAGTCACATATAGACTGAAGCCATAAAGTTAGTGTATAGATAAGAGTCAAAGGTCAAGTGTTCTATGGTGATGTTGGCAGAAACGTTCATTCACATGTAATATAACAGAATAGACAAAATTAACCTGTCATGAAACATCATGATCAGATTAACCTGTTAGGAAGCCCCTATTGACCCCCTACTTCCTACCACCCTCTGTCCATTGTTTATTTAATAATAATAATGATAATGATAATAATAATAATAATAATAATAATAATAATAATAATAATAATAATAATAATAGTAATGTTAATTTATTTGGCACTTACCAAAATCAGGGATTAAAAAGTGCTACAAAAGACAAACATAACATAATAAAGCAATAAAAAGAATGAAGTTAACAGTGAGGATTTAAGACAGAATGCAAGAACAACATGAAGTGCCTCAAATTTACATTAATACAGTGCACACAGAAGAGTAATATCAGTGGATATCTGCCACATTTACACTCTTATTAGCAGCAAATTCCCTCTTTGTGTTGCCTCAACAGTCAGGGGGCCCAAATGAACACTGAAAGAGGTTTTCCTCACTGTAATCATTCCTCCTGTTCATACTGACTATTAGTGTGAGTTACAGTGTAAGTGATGGTGGCCAAAATTCCCAGTGTGTCCACACAGTCATTTACTACAAAAATGCATTTAAAAGTTTATCTGAAACTTATATGAGGCTTCAGCAGTCTGGGTTAGTCATGTTAAGTGGATATCTGCCATATTTACAGTCTTTTTAGCATCAAATTCCCTCTTTGTGTTTCCCTGTTGAGCTGCGGTGGGAGTATAGTAACAAAAAAAGGGACTTTGGCACTAAAAAGACTATAACTAAAAATATCTACTTTACTTGAATTGACTAATTTGAATGGCTGAAGCTTCATATTAGCTTCAGATAAACTTTTAAATATATTTCTGCACAGGAGGTTTGTGGATTTTCCCCCCATCACTTACATTGTAAATGCATTATGAGGGGATCTTCTAATGGTCAGTATGAACAGGAGAAATAATTACAGCTAGAAAAAAATATTTCAATGTTTATTTTAGCCACCTGACCGTTGTTTTAAGACAGACATGAAAAATTGTGAACCTATCCTGCAATAGATCCGCAGGGTGGTTTGTATTTCGTTCAGGCATATTTTACGTCGCATTGTTTGGGGTCCTCACTGGATGCTCGGCGCCAGTCTCCCCGGCAGTCGTAGCAGAAGTAAATACGAGTGAAATTTGGTGAAATATTAAGTGAAATCGAGTTTATAAGGAACTTTTGGATCCTCCGTCGTCCAACAATGAATCTGGAACTGCTCGGTAACTAACAAAAAACATCTCTCTTTGTTTTACATACTCGTGCCTACTCTAACGTCGCTAATGCTACTTGTTATGGTTAGCATTGTAAGTTAGCCTAGCATGCTAACAGCAACCGATACGAATCAAATTAAAATCACACTAATTATCATAATAACAGTGTTAACTTCTGTTACAAGTTTCACATTAAATTGGTTCTTCAGATATCGTCTTTGTCTGATTAAATATGGATAAATGTTTGTTATAAAATGGAAACAGACGAAGTGACAGTTAGCTGCCGTTAGCCTCGATACATTGTTACTGTATGAATTAAATATAAATTTTATACACAGTTTTATTGTGTTTTCATCATGCATACACACATGCCTACAAATTTATAAATCTCAACGTTATTAGGACCACGGAGAGATAAAAATCACACATCTGGTCCATATGACAGGAGGTAACGTTACTACTCAGGAAAATAACACTTGAAAAAATTCATACAATGGGAAAAAAATTGCAGTTTATCTTTCTTAACATAAAGAATGAAGGTTTTTAATGTCTAAAATACGCTTAAAAGTCTTTTCGAGTTTCCATGTTAGTCTAGTCCAGGTTTGACTAGTCCAAATACAGTGTTTATTCTTATTTAAACCTGGCTTGTAAGGATCTGGGTGGAGGAAAAGCAGTCCAATCGTACTTATTTATGTTTTCAGAAGTAATTAATATCTAAATCTGGCTTTTAAACAGTCACTATAGTTTACTTGTTAATCTAGTCCAGGTTTGACAAGTCTAATCACTGTGGTTTTGTAGCTAGACCTGGTCTGGAGCCGTGAAATTATTATTGTGCTTTGCATAAAACATTAAAGGCATCAAGACAAAATGTACACATTGTACACAGTATAAAAAGACACATAAATACAATCTAAAAGTCATTTAAGAGTAAAGAAAATAAATATAAGCTAAAATAGAATAAAACAGATAAACATGAGAATAAAAGTTACATTGCAGTGCAAGAAATTAATCAAAAGCCTCAATTTTGATTTAATAAAAGGCAACAGCAAAACAGGAAAGTCTTCAGCCTTGATTTAAAAGAACTGAGAGTTGCAGCAGACCTCAAGTTTTCTGGGAGTTTGTTCCAGATAAGTGGAGCATTGAGGAGCATTGAGGTTTAACAAATCTGAAACTGGGGTTTAAACAGATCCAGAGTCTCAGTGTTAGTCCGGGTTTGATAAGTCTCTTGAGTACGGTGTTATTTTTTTTGTGTGTTACATGTGCTCTGATGTGATCTGGATGGAGAGCAAGGAGTAATATCACCTTATTTCAGTTTTCACAAATAGAGTAAAGGTTTCACAAACCTGAATCTGGATCAAAGTCATCTTCAGAGTCTCTGTTTTCATGTTCAGGGCTGATAAGTCTAAGTACACTGATTATCGAGCTAGACCTGGGTCTGGTGTGATCTGGTCCCCTTTTTCTGTTTTCATAAATAAAAGCTCTCACAAATCTAAAATAGGGTTTAAATACTGTTAAGAGTAGGAACTCTAGTACCTGTTTCACACCTTTTAAGTGATGAAACAATGGGACACCAGCCAAGAAATCTTATATCATTAAGTTTCTTTGAATTTAAATTTTTCCTTAACTTCCAAATCTGAAGTTCACCTCAGCATCAAATCTCAGAATTTCTGAAGAGTCATTTTTCCCTATTGTAAATTTCTATTTTTAATGTTTGATAAATTCCGAGTTGTTGCTTACAAATTTCTGACTAAACTTTGGACAAAATTTCAAGGTTTTCTCTCACAAATTTCTCACTTTAATCTTGGATGATTTCCTGCTTTTTTTGGCGGGTAAATATACTCTGTCTGTTTTCTTATTAAATTGTAATGACTGTCTGACTTAAATCTTACATCTATAAAAGTTTTCTGTCTTGTAAATTTCTGAATTTATTCTGAATAGTTCCTTGACTATAATGTTGTTCCAAAGCCCAAATACTCTGTGCCACTGTACCACACAGATTATCTGCACAATGTATGAATATTACTTTTGGTAAGTATTTCTCATCACAGTCTTTATTATTTCTCTCCTAGAATCGTTCGGGCAGAACTATCCAGAGGTAAGCCACCAGCTCGTAATGTACAGATGAGCTTGATAGTATAGATAATATTTGTACTCTGAAAATCATCTTTTTGAGTTTCAACTTTTGATTTAGGCAACAGTGATATATGGAGCAACAACGCTGGGTTGCTTTAGGGGTGATGCAAACTCTGACTGTGGTTTTGTTGCGTGTGTTTGTGTGTGTGTGTGTGTTAGGAGGCAGATGGCACTCTGGACTGTATCAGCATGGCCCTTACTTGCACCTTCAACCGCTGGGGCACCCTGCTGGCTGTGGGCTGCAACGATGGTCGAATCGTCATCTGGGACTTCCTCACAAGGGGCATTGCCAAAATCATCAGTGCACACATCCACCCAGTCTGCTCTTTATGGTGAGACGCATCACACATCATCACACAGTGTGTCGTGATAACTGGCTGGTGAATGTTCCTTTTTTTTTTTTTTTTTTTACTATACACTTTACCTCCCTCGCCTACACCATCTTAGACTTTGTCCACATGAAGCCATCTTGTTTTAAGACTCATTATTGTTTAAAAAAGATGTGCGTGTGTTGTCAGGTCGTTTTCAAAAGAGTTTTCCACAGTGAAACACCTGAACAAATAGGACAACAGTGAAATCTTAAATTCATCCTCTGTAGTCACTTGCTGTGTTTTATTTAAACCGAATTCAAGATATAATTGTTCTCATTTACATATTTTTCTGTCTCTGTTGTCAGATAAAGGAACCAGTAAGAAATAGTGATTTTATAATGGCTCATACTAAATTTTAAACATGCAGTCCCTCCTAAGCTTCTGCACTGCAGTGATTAAATCATTATTTTATTTGTTTAATTGTGTTGTTGTATGACAAAATCAACATAAATCTATGTTCATGACAATAGCTGTGTGATTGACTATATTGACATTTACAATAAGTTATCACAGAGAGGGTTAGACTTGGCAGAAAGTTGTCGTCTTAACTTCACTGCCACATAGCCCCCTGCCTGACTGGGCAGGATAAAGTCATTGTTTTGCAAAAGTTCTGCCAACCAGACGGTTTAAGATGAATTCAGTCTGGAAACCGTTTTGGAAAACCTCGGTTTAGGGTTGAGAAAATGTCGGCTTTGTGTGGACAGACGGCAAAAATGGGGAGAAAAAGATGCATTTTGTAGCCAGTTTAATTTCTGTAAATAGTATAAATGTACTATTTTCATCGTCCTGACGCCAGTGTTAGTACAGAGTGTGAAACAAAGTGCTTGTTGGATCATCTAAAACCCCCTCTGCCTCCAACCATTTTTGACAACTGGCTGGGTGTACGGAGATGTGAAAGTTGGCAACTTTTCACACAGCTACTTACGTCACTTGTGTGTGTGTGCGCAGTTGGAGTCGAGACGGCCACAAGCTGGTGAGTGCCTCCACAGACAACATTGTCTCGCAGTGGGACGTCCTGACTGGAGACTGTGACCAGAGGTTTCGCTTCCCCTCACCCATCCTGAAACTGCAGTGCCATCCCAGAGACATGTGAGTGACCCGACAGGATCCGTCTGTACATGTTACATCTAAGGTTTGGCGGACGGAGCTACGCAGTGACATCCTCCCAAGAAGAGTTTTTGCTTGTTTTAATTTGTCTTGATCAGTAATAAGTTAATATTCTTTGCAATTTTGTACTAACAAGAAATGATGTTTGTGTTTTAGGGACAAGGTGTTGGTGTGTCCCATGAAGTCAGCCCCGGTCCTGTTGACTCTGTCAGACTCCAAACACGTCGTCCTGCCTGTGGACGATGATTCAGACCTGAATGTGGTGGCGGCCTTTGACAGACGGGGCGAATACATCTACACTGGAAACGCCAAAGGAAAGGTCATTGTCACTATAGTTGAGAACAGAGCACCTGTCGTTCACATCACCGCTTTTAAAGACACCACAAGTCAATTTGAATTTGATTGAGAAAGAAAGCTCAGTGTTTAAAGTTTTATGAGTAGAATTATAATATTTCTCACATTGGTGCCTCCAGCAGTACAGTCTGAAGACACAGCTGTAGATATTAATGCATACGAACACCCTTCAACATAGACAACAACAATTTTCCCCTGAATTTTACCACTTTTTTATTTTACAAAGAAAATTTATGATATCAGAGAAATTTGAAAGACTAAAAATGCTGCATGCAGAACAACAAAATTATGCTGAATAAAAATGACTGAAACACATGAGGTTTCTCAGTCAGATTCATTAAATGTTCACATATTTATTACAGTATTTGGACACTTAAAAAAACATGAAAAACTATTTTAATCATCAAGTTAAAGAGCAGCTTTGGAGTCGTGTGATGTTTTCCTCATGATCTGTTTCAAGTTTCCTTTTTTAACAGATGAAATAACAAATCAGTCACTAAAAGTTACCAAATTATTTGTAAATTTCCCTCCACTAACATTTTATACCGAAAACTGTTCTTTTTCTTCAGTTTTATGAATGACATGCAGTGTTTTTGATGTTTTCCGTCATGTCTCTATCTGTTGCAGATCCTCGTCTTGAACACAAACACTCAGGAGCTGGTGGCTTCCTTCAGAGTGACCACTGGCACCAGCAACACCACCGCCATCAAATCCATCGAATTTGCACGCAAGGGCAGGTGAGAGGCAACAGGAGGTCGGTCTGTATCTAGACCTGGACCAACTAACACAATCGAAACATCGGTAGTCCATTTGTAACTGCCTTCTTTCTGTCTAATTGCTGATTGTTGAACGAACCATATCAAGGTGTTTACACAGGATCCACATAAACACACTCGCACACTTGGGAATACAGTTTGTGTGAAATACAAAAGTTGCCAAAACCTTCCAAGAAAGCAAAGAAACTCACTTTAAAAGCCTCGACTGAGAAAGCAGCTCTAATTCTACCTCTCTCTGTCCACCTGTCCTGTTTTTCTGTACAGTTGCTTCCTTATAAACACAGCCGACCGGATCATCAGGGTGTACGACGGCAGGGAGATCCTGACCTGTGGCAGAGACGGTGAGCCGGAACCCATGCAGAAACTACAGGACCTGGTCAACAGGTATGTCGACACAGCACGCTGTTCCACTACAGCTGAGGACAAAGTCATGCCGTATTAAGTTATGTCTGCAAAAAGTTAGTGATGTGCACATCCCATTCCTATGTGTAGGTGTGTCCAGACACTGGATTGAAACTCCCAAAACTTTATTGGTCTTTATTTGGTAAATCGGTCCAGTGTCCAGATAATTTCTATTTGAAGTGCAAAGATTTACTGATACATTATTTAAAGTTGGAACAATCATTTTTAATGTTGAGTTGTTGTTGTATTATGTTTATTGGGAGCATGTACAGTGTTAAACATAAATGTTAACATTTGATGCACTGCACCAGAGTTAGCTTAAAGCTAATTTTCATCTGCAGTCCCTTACAAATAAAACATATAACAGCACAATAACAAACAGTGCAAAGCAAAAAAACACACAGGACACATTCTACAAAATACAAAGCTACACATGACAGCACATCACGTACACCCACAACGTCAACTAGAAAGTAATAATGTAAGCTTGTCAAATTAAAAGCAAGATTATTTGCGTTCATGAGAAGACCATGAGATGGAATTTATATTCAGTGGTTACAGAGCTGAGTAGGTTTTAGCAGATTTTTTTAATTTGGTTTTGAACGTACTGATTGAACTGCAGCTCTTCATGTCATCAGGTAGGAAATTCCACTGAGTTGCGGCTTTCACAGAGAAAGCTGACTGCCCAGATGCAGTGCGACGAAATGGTACGGTACAATCTTGTAAAAGTACACCATGTATCTAGAAAAGTACCAAATAGCCTGAGAGGAAGTAATACGCCTACTCTTTACCCTTTCACTCTTTTAATTTGAGTCTGATTGCTGGTTCGGCCTTTTTAAAGCTGGGATAGAAAGAGAGTTTGAGCTAAATTACAGTTAAGTTTTAAGAAAAAAAGAATTGCGACTGTTAAAGGAACATTGGTTTTTGGTGACGGTGCCATAATATTACAGAGGCAACAAACAGTTTAGCGCTCACATGCAAAACATCGGGGAGTATTTTGCACTTTCTATCTTTGGCTGCTGTTTTTGTAAGCAAATGTGACATTTTTGTAACAATTAGCCTGTGCAGACAGGAATTTGGAAGCGACTCTGTAACTCTTATTTTTCCCGAGTCTATAAAGTCGCCTTCGTTCTTTTCACAATGTCCTGAAACAGAGTGGTTGGTTTTAGTGTTCAATTTAAGATGGTAACTTTAAATGGGGTTAATGGGAACTTATTTTGAGTAATAGCCTTGAGGAAAGAGCAGCCTGACAAGAGGAGTACTGGTGTAAGAAAGTCCTGTGATTGTGGAGAGTGAGATTTTATTTGACTTTGGCTCATAAAGGTGTTTTTGGATTATTTTTAAGAGGGAAACCGTAGTGATAAATTTGGCGAGCGATCTCTCTGGAGGGACTGAAAGTTTTGTAGATTTGACATACAATGTTTAAGCAACACTCAGATCAATAAGTGATGATGAAAGACAGAGCTGAGGAAAACACTTGTTGGAAACATGAAACATGTCACAGTTTATAGTGCTGAATATTTCTCTTCCTATGATTCCCCTCTTTTAAATGTCTCTCACCTGTGTTTTCTGTGTTCAGGACTCCGTGGAAGCGCTGCTGTTTCTCCGGGGACGGCGAGTATATCGTGGCTGGTTCAGCCAGGCAGCACGCCCTCTACATCTGGGAGAAGAGCATCGGAAACCTGGTGAAGATCCTGCATGGAACCAGAGGAGAGCTGCTGCTGGATGTCGCTGTAAGGATGCTAAAAATGAAGTTGTGGCTCAGTAGAACGCTGTGTAGAGATTAAAACATTCACCCAACACTTCTGAGGATATATTTTTGGTAATATTGTGAGACTATGTTGTTTATAGTCAGATAATTTACCCATTTCACTTTTGACCTATGTCCAGTGGCATCCTGTTCGTCCAATTATCGCCTCCATCTCCAGTGGAGTGGTGTCCATCTGGGCTCAGAACCAAGTGGTAAGTAGACAGTGATAATGAAGGCTGGATGTACATGAGTGTCACAGAAGGATTATTTCAGTGTTCATTCTCCCACATTTCTGATACTCAGCCTCAAAGATTTGGCTCCATGTTCCATATCATTGTCAAAAATATGGGAATTCAGCCTCAAACTACCGGCTGAGTTGATGTAACATGTTGTTATGTTAGATCGACGGCTGAATGTTGGTTTGTCTGCAGGAAAACTGGAGCGCTTTTGCTCCAGACTTCAAAGAACTGGATGAGAACGTGGAGTACGAGGAGAGAGAGTCTGAATTTGACATCGAGGACGAAGACAAGAGTGAACCTGAGCAGACAGGTAGACACACACACACACACACACACACACACACACACACACACACACACACATACAATAGTTTGACTGACAGGGTTGTTTTTTCTGGCTCACAGAGGGCCTGTAATGGTGCAGTTTTTGCTGTTACAGTGTAGAAATCCTTACTTCAATAAAGACAAATACTAAAACCTGATGGTATGTAATTTTAAAGCAAAGTCTTTCTTGCGTAACATGGCTCCTAAGCCAAAGATTGAAATATAAGGAGTGTTTATTTGTATGGCGGAGAGTTATTTCCCCTCAAAGTCCACATACAGAACATTCAGTACATACCTACTAAGACACAGTTACACCATTGTGTAGAATAAACCTCTCGTGCTCCGTCTGCATTTGATTTTTTTTGGATCCAGTCCTGCAGCTCAATACTTCAGATGTTTACCTGTTCTTTACATAATACTTATTAAAAGTGGATTGTAAATATGTCGTGGACTCACACTGGTAAAGTTACAACATAAAGAATATTTAAATGTCAGTAATCAGGCGTGATGTATAAGATTTTTCAGAGTGCTATTCATGGACATTATTGACCCACAATGCAATGCACAAAGGAAATCAAGGAGCTCACAGCTGACATAAGAATTAAAATGAATTGCGGGCGGCGGTGAAACAGCTCCAGGAATATCTCAGTTACATAAATAAGTGTTACGTCCTTAGAAAAACATTACGCTTTGTCCTTGATTATTTTTACAGCGGCATTCCAAAGTCACATCCTCACTGATTGTCGGCATTTCCTGTCCGTTCAAAACAATAAGATCCACGAATCCCTCCCGTACTCCACCCCTGAATTATTTGTATCATACGGGGTGGTTGCTATGACAACATTAACCCCTTTTGTTCTGCACGTTTCTCACAACCTCGGTATCGCATACATTTGCATCAACACTCGTGAGTCAAATGTGAGCCAGCTGCTGACAGAAGATTGATGACCACCGTGCTCTGCACTGGTCTTACTGGTTCCACTGGTTCTGTCTCAGGCTTGAACTTATGAACGTGTTGCAGGTGCAGACGCTGCGGAGGATGAAGAGGTGGATGTCACCACTGTTGATCCTATAGTCGCTTTTTGCAGCAGGTGAGTAAGAACAGTGTTTATTTTTAGATTTGACCTTCAACGACACCCTGAATCATCAAAACATTTTATTCTCGCACATCATAAAATATCACATCACAAAAACTGTTTCGCTCACGCTTCCTTCAGATATTGTGAGAATTAGATCCATCATTTCGCCTCATGACACTGGCAAAGTGCTTCAGTCCTTATTACTGTTTAATTGACTCCAGCTTGTTCAAAAACTCTGCTGCCAGACTTCTAACAAACATCAAACAGCTCAGTCACATTATTCCGATTTTAGCCTCATTACGCTCACCACCAGTTTGTTTTAGAACTGATTTTTCCAATATTTTTAATCATCTGTTAAGTATTTCATGGCAAAGCTTCAGAGTACATCGCTGAACTGTTAAAACCAAACTATCCTTCATGATGTCTGCGATCGCTAAAACGAATCTAATTGTCCTTCAAACTACTGTGAACTCAAATCCAAATGGAAGAGAGCTGTTTGTAGGTGTTGCCTGTAAAATCTTGTTTATTTAATACTGTGTCTACGTATCAGGATTAGTTTTCTCTGTTCATTCTCTATTTGTGAGCCACAAACTTGTTTTTGAAGGACACAAATAAAGTTTATTATATATTAGATTTAAGGGTGAATAAGCTATTCAGCCACTGAAAGTCTTGTTTGTCCTTCAGTGATGAGGAGCTGGAGGACTACAAAGCCCTGCTGTACCTGCCCATCGCCCCAGAGGTCGAGGACCCAGAGGAAAACCCCTTCGGCCCCCCGCCTGACGCCTCGGTTCAGACCGCCACTCCAGAGGAAGCGTTGGCTGGCGGCGACAAGAAGCAGCGGCAGCCTTCATCTGAAGGAGGCCCGGCCAAGAAAAAGGCCCGCACCACCACCATCGAGCTGCAGGGGGTGCCCAGTGACGGTGAGAGAGTGGATCATGACAATAAATATGCCCACAAGATGCCATCTGGGCCTTTATTTTCCTCAACTACAGGAAATCAGAAACAGGAGACATGCCTTTATTCATTAGATTTCCTGTTGTTGATCATATTTTGGTATGAAGCCTCCCTGTTTTCTGATCTGCTCCCGCTTTAAAAGCTGGACTTGGATTCTGAATCTGTCCTCTCTGTCCTCAGAGGTGCACCCCCTACTGGGTGTGAAGGGGGATGGCAAGTCCAAGAAGAAGACAGCAGGCCGCCCCAAAGGCTCCAAAGGTAAAGACAAAGACTTCCCCTTCAGGCCCAAGCCCTACAGGGGCGAACGGCCCTCCTTCCCCGTGGAGGCCCTGGGCAGCTCTGGCCTGGGAGGAGGAGGAGGAGGAGGAGGGATGAAGGGCAGGGCAGAGGGGGGCCTGGCCACAGGTAAGCATGCCACCGCCCCTGCTGCTGCTGCTGCTGAGTCTGGAAGCTCTGCTAGTCCTGCTGCCCTGCTAGTCTGATTGACACCAGCCCAGCCTGTCTCCAAAGCACCCCGACCCCTCTGTACTGCTTCCACCCAACACCAAAACCCCCCCCCCCTACCCCCACCCCAACCCCACCCCACCCCCACCCACCCACTCCTCCCCCCCCCCCCCCAACCACACAGCTCACTGACAGAGACCCGTCTGCTGTAAAGCCACAGTCTGGAGGACAGAACCTGCACATGTCAGCAGTATTTCATTAAATTAAAGCTCATCCAGTCTGAAATGATTAATAACACACAGCTCTACTGGTGAGACTGGTTAGAGTCCCTCCTTTCCAGACACACCAGAGCTCCAGTGAAATGTGACATCACCCACTTTGTTCATATTTCTCAAGAAATCTAGTATGAAATGTTGATTGCAAAAATTCTTCTTATTTTTCTCCATCAAAGCTGCAGTCACCCCTGAACAGTTTTAAACAACCTCCCATTTAGTCGACCTTGTTTAAAACTGGTGAGAATGGCACCAGTTAAACCTTGATATCAACTTAACATCGACTCTTAGGCCACATGAAAAGGTTTCAGTCTGTGTTCAGTGAACTTTAGTGGACTTGTTTTGTGTTACCAAGCAGAGAAACTACAGGATTATGAGTTATAAACATGTGAAATCAGTATGAATATAAACAAACATAAATTAACTCACTGGCAACCCGTCCTTTAATAATTGAATCACAGGACAGATCTGCTTGTAGTTATTTATGACAAACACTGTCTACATTAATGTCATGTTGCTATAGTTTAGATTTGATCAAGTCTGATCCAACTCTTGTAGTTATTATTAAATACTGGTTCTGGTTCTTCTTCTCATCATGTTAAAGGTAAAGTTGTAGAAAATATAAATATTCTCTTACAATCCACAAGATAAATGTTTGGTTTTTTTTGAGGTAGACACCGTGCACCAGCTGTTTCTGAGACATTATGACAGTGTTGAGTACAGGGAATTGAGAACCGGTAATTTTTGGAAATTCATGCCAAAACCTCCCTTTTATTGTGAAAAATACTTTTGGGAACTCCGGAGTTGAAGCATGTGTGGGCCTGTGTGTCCGTGTACTGAAAACTGGACACCTGACTGGAGTTGGAAAATTTCAACCTTAAGATTTCGTAACTGAAGCGATAAAAGCGTCTCAACTTTCAACTGCAGACGTTTCTTCCAGTTACTTTTCATGCTAAAGCAGCAGCTTACAGTTCGGCTTTTAATTCTTTTTGAATATGTGAACAAAGTGGAGTGCGAAATCTGTAAACAGGAAGTCTGCTGGCTGTCCAACAAACGTCTTAGACATGCAGCCTCCACCCTGAATCAGAGAGCAGTTCAGTGTTGTTACAACTACACTATTCTATAAGGTTAACACTGTGGTTTTTCCTCCTCAAACGTTGTTAACTTAGAGAGAAATACTTCTACTGAAATATTACAACAAAGTTACGTGATATAAACGTCATTTTATGATGAATTATCCACATATGAGTCAGAAACAAGCTGTGTGGTCAGAAATTAGCTGTTTGTCCTCTTATTATTCAGTGTTGTGTCATAGTTTTGTTGCTCCCAGACTGTGGCTTTATGACTGTTTAACCTCTGCTAACTTCAGCTTCACTTGGACTAATTCGCGTCATTTGACCTCGGGTGAAGTTGGACTGTGGTTGGCAGATGGATGTTGAAGTGGCTAACGTTGGGATGGTGCAGCTTGTTTCCCTGCGGGCTAGCTGGCTAGTCTACGTCTACTTCCTGCTTGGCCTTTGACCCTCCTGCTCCCACTCCCACCTCGCTCCTTGGGCTTGTCATGTGACATGAATGTGTGTCTGCAGCAGCGCTGCTCAGGTCCTGTCCTTTCTGTTTCTGTGTGTGTCTGAGAGATGTGAGTGTACGTTTATGTATTTGGTGTTAATGTCTGAACTCATCCCACTTTGAACATCCATGAAGAGAACACATCGACATGTTTTGTTACCCAACAGCTACGCAATGCTGCAGGTGTGCAGATTAAATTTAAACACCCCCCCTAAATTCAAGACACGCTGCTTTGTCAAGTACAAAAAATCAATTAGCCATTTTGCAAATTAATACATTATTATAAATAAGCGACAAAACACTGATCATCCTCAGCATCAAATCAACAAATACAGGTGAATAAATCATATAATCATATAGAAGATTAGACATTTAGTAGGTTAACATTAGCACTTGAGAATATCAAGACAGTTAGAAAAAACAAGAGAAAAATAAAATATATATAATATAAAATATTCAGTACCAGTCAAAGGTTTGGACCTTTCTGTTCTCTATCACCCAAACTTTTGACTGGTTCTGTGTATTTGATGTAAATTATTTTTAAATTTGCTTTCTTTCTGAGAGTTAAATGAGAAAATTGATGTCAATCTCATACACAAACAGAAATGTAAAAAGTTTTACGGTGATTTTGTGGGGAAGTCACATGCTGGAACTATTTCTAGACAAACAGAAGTAAATCCATCCGCCTCGTGCGATTGTGCAGAGTCTCCGGCTGTAACACGGGGTTGACTGGATAGTCTGTGAGCTCAGGTTTTGGTTTCTGTTCAAACCTCACTGTGATGACATCAGGAAGCCGCACGCAGCTGTTTGTCAAACTGTTATTTTTACATTTCTGTTTGTGTACATATTAAATAAACAGAATACATGTTAATTAGTGAGTCTTAGAGGTGTTGGTAAGTGTATTTTTGAACTGCCAGGCTAGCTGTGTCCCTTTACTTCCAGTCTTTATGCTAAGCTAGGCTAACATGTCCTTACTCCAACTCTGTACTGTCACATGTAGAGAATATTTCCCAAAATATTAACATAATATTCTAACATAACATTTTCCTGAAGCATTATTAATTATTAAATTTAATTATCAAAACTTGACAGTTAATAGCTGACGGCAGATTGTCAACCAGTTCTAAAACTACTTTACCTTGTTGTTAATAATACCTGTTGAAAAAGTCAATGTTTATATTCAGCAGAGTCAAAGTATTGTTTTGGAAATGACGCTAAAAGGCAGGCGTATTTATTTCCATTCCAACCTGTTTTATAAGTATATTTGATCATAAATTCAACAACCGAGTCATGTGATACTCTGCTCTGCCGCTGTCACTGTCTCCTCTCTAACAGAAATACCATTTTCTGTCATTAATCCCTTAATTCACTTCTACTTTCTAACTCAACGACTGGTAGAGAGATCCATGACCCCCACAGGATAAATTGCTAGTTTTCTAATAATTTGCTTTATGACCAAATATCTGCAAAAGGAATAGCATCCCCTTCAGCCTCAGCTGTACTTTATGTTTAATGCTAATTAGCAAATGTTAGCTCTCTAACATGCTGGTGAACACGGAAAACATTACCAGCTAAACATCAGCATGTTAGCATTATCATTGTGAGCATGTAAGCATCCCGATGTTAGCATCTAAGTCAAAGCGCCACTGTGCCAAAGTGCAGCACGGAAGTACACTAGTGCGTCTTTGTGTGGCCTCATTTGCGTAAATTTGATTGCTGGATTGTTTGTGTTTATTCACCCAAAACAGACGCTACTGTCAATACAAATAAACACTTTCTGCACACACACACACACGTTTCGCACACAGCCTTCCAGCGGCTTGAAACATCTGGAAGAACTGTGACGCTTTATTAACAGCCGCTTAAAAATGATTTAACACAAGCAATTAAAATTGAAAACAGTATTTCTGTTAGAGAAGAGAAAATGTTTTTGTTGTAACTAATTTTACTGATTTACTGAAGTGAACCACAGGTAATTCCAGCCTTCCTCAAATGTTTTCCACCCGTCAGTTATTATTAGTAATCTGAGAGTTGACAGTAGTTTAATTGAAGGAGAAACATTGTGTGAGTTTCGTCTTATTGTTCCTGATATACGTGTGTGTTCCTCCTGCAGGGAGTCTGGTGTCACAGTCGTACAAACAGCATGACATCGGAGGGATGGACTGATCACTGCTGTGTACGGTTATTTCACGAGCACCGACAGGCTCAAACAAAAGAGACACAAAGCTTGATGTCATGTACAGACTTTTTGAGTGAGCAGCCTGTTCGGTGGCGCAGACTTGTTTCCTCTCCCAACCAGAGCAAAAAGCATCATCACGGGGAGCCTCTTCCGCCCGGATCACTGACAGGAGTCGACAAAGAGAGCTTGAAGCCGCCGAGTCGTCACAGTAGAGATCACATGCCCTCGTTAGGATTCATCATGTATAGAACGCCCGCGTCCTGATAGTGTATGTGTCGTCTTTCTTGTTGTTTTTATACGTATTAAAACATTTTGATTTATAAGTAACGAGGCTGTTGTGTGTTTCTGTGTTCGAGCCTGAACTCTGAACTGACAGATGTTGGATTTCTGAGGCAGATGTTGATTTTTTTTTTTTTTTTTTTGAAAGCTGAAAAAAGAATCTGACAAAGATCTATTAATCTGCTGCTATGACAGAACTTTTCTAATCAGATAAATGTAATGGTAAGCTGTAGGGCTGCAACTAACAATTATTTTCCTTATTGATTAATCTGTCTTTTTTGGGGGGATTAATTGTTTAGTTTTGTCTACAACCTAAAGATATTCAGTTAAATGTCATAGAGGACTAAAGAAATCAGAAAATATTCACATTTGAGAAGCTTAAATCTGACAATTTGGGCATTTCTGTCTTAAAAAAAATTACCCCAAAATGATTAATTGATTATCAAAATAGTCAGCGATTTAAAAACGTGTTGGCAACTAATCAATTAATCGACTAAGTGTTGCAGCAGCTCTAGTAAGCTGCTTGCTCTGATAAAATATTAGAGTGCACCAAATCCTGTTTTATCATCGTTCTAACGGGGAATGAGAAAGGCTTTTATGAATTTATGTTCTCAAGCAGATCAGCTGAACTTTTCATACTGTCAATGGGTCCAAATTCCATCGTATGAGTCACAGACCACATATTTTTACTGGAAGAAAGTGACTTTCGACTAGTAAGTACCCTACGTTCAGTTAGGAGGGTTGTTTATTCAGAGCGAAACTATGTTTTTATATGAAGTTCCGGTAAAGGAGGCAGTGGTGGAGGAAGTATTTAGATCCTCAAATTACACGTTAACAAATGTTCAAGTCTGTCTTAAAACAACAGTCAGGTGTCCACATGAACAGTGAAAGAGGTTTGTCCTCGCTGTAATCGTTCCTCCTGTTCATACTGGCTGTTAAAAGATTCTCTTCAAATGTGCTTTTAATGTAAGTGATGAAGGCCAAAATCACACAATATATACAATAATAATACAATAATGTTTTTTAATGGATTATTTTTAAAGTGTTGGAGGTTTTTGAGGTGGACAAAACAGAAGAGAGGCGTCGTACAATTGTGATAGATGTGATCGTTGAGTGCAAACTGTAAATATTAAAGCAGAGAACAAATGAAATGTGACAGGCAGACACATCAGTAAATGGAATACACACTGTGTGTCCACACAGTCATTTTGTGCGAAAAAATGTATCTGAAGCTTATATGAGGCTTCAGCAGTGTGAGTTAGTCATATCAAGTGGATATCTGCCAGACTTACAGTCTTTTTAGCATCATATTCCCTCTTTGTGTTTCCTTGTCGAGCTGCGGTGGAAGTATAGTAACAAAAAGAGGAACTTTAGCACTAAAAAGACTGTAACGTTGAAAGATATCTACTTGACTTGACTCATTTTAAAGCTTCATATTAGCTTCAGATAAAACTATTAAATACATTTTTACACAGAAGGAGGACTGTGGATTTTGTCCCCCATCACTTACATTGTGAGTGCATTATGAAGGGATCTTCTAATGGTCAGTATGAACAGGAGGAAAGATTACGGCATGAAAAACCGGTTTCAGTGTTCATTTGGGCTCCTGACTGTTGTTTTAAGACAGACTCGAAAAATGGTGAACCTATCCTTTAAGTAAATAACGCACTGTAAAAATACTCCATCACAAGTAAAAGTCCTGCTTTGAAAATGTCAATTAAGTAAAAGTTTGAAGTATAATCAGCAAAATGTACTTAAAGTATCAGAAATATCCTAAAATGCTCCCTGAGAGAGTTCTACTCGCATATGTTGTATTATTGAATAATTATTGATCCACTTAAGTATAAGTAGTATTTTACTGTCAACTATTTTTTATACATATACTACTATTATATACTACAATTTTATATACAGTTGGAAAGTTTAATCTACACCAATGCATCATTATTTATAAGATCATTGTATGTGTTTTATGTAAAATCTTAATCTTTAAAGTAACTTTAAAATATATAAAGTTGTCAAATAAATATAGTGGATGAAAAAAGTTTAATATTTTACTTATTTACTGTTCACAGGTGGTTTAAATAAGTTATCAAATCATACTTTTTGAGAGTCTTGATAACGCTCTGTACTTTTCCTTTGCTGCTCAGGGGTTATCTCGACTTTCTGTGAATGAATGCAGGCATTACTCATTAATCTTGTGATCAACTGTACGTTTCCACTCCTTTATCCTCTCACGTCATCATCATGCTGTCAAAAATGCGTGGATTTTTCCTTTAGCTTCTTCCCGGTCCCACCTATCCAAACCTGATCCTACCCGTTCCGACCAATCACAGCGGAGTGGGCGGGACATCAGATAATAAACCTCAAGAATGATTGGTTTATCAACTTGTCAATCAGACAGTGAGTCAAGCTGGACAGTTAACCAACATCACACTGGAAATAACCTAAAAATAAAAGCAATGAAACTCAAAGTTGTGTATTCTGTTTTAGGAACAAGTAAAGAAAGTTGAAATAATGACATAAATAAACATAAAATATTCAGTGGTAACATTATAAGATGTGGTGTTTGAGTTAATCAGATTTTTTAATTGACGCCCACCCATCTTTACAACAAACAGTCATAATACTAAACAGATAGTCTTTTTTTAAAATCCTGTAATACTATGACGTTATTCTCAATATTAGGACTTTTGTCATACACATATGACTTTTTTCTTATTAAACTACAGCTTATTACACAATATTACTTTTCTTGTAAGATTAAAACTTTCTCCTAATACTAATTTCTCTCAAAAAATTACAGCGTTCTTCTTGTAATAAGATTTATTTGTAATGCAATTATGACTGTCTTCTTGTAATTACTTTTTTTTCTCATTAAACTATACCATTATAGTAAGATTACTACTTTCTTCTCATAATAAGATTATTATTGTTATTATTTTTTAATTACTATTGTATTTATTCCGTTTTGGACATATGTTAAACATACTAAAAACAATCAAAAAAAGAGAAAAAACAAGCAAGTAAATAAAATACCCCTCTAGATGTTTTCAATTTGCTTGTTGTGCCTGATTAACAGTTCAAAACTTTAAGACATTCAATGTGCTTTGTCACATATGACAAATAAAAACAGCTAATCTACACTTTTGAGTATCTGGAACCAAAGAACATTTGGCATATCTGCTTGAAAAATTACAGAAACAATTAATCAATAATCAAAATAGTTCCTGATTAATTTTCTTTCAATCAACTAGTCGTTGCAGCTCTGTATGAGAGTCCTTTTAGTCATTGACTAAGAGACGGCTTTATTAGATTTTTCCAGCACATAAAATGTGTATATTTGAGGTGCAAATAACAGAAATACTAAATAATTTTCTTTTCACAACATACATTACATTACATACAGTAGGACATTATTTCCATGGACAATGATGTAGTGTCCCCTTATCTTCTTCACATTTAAAGATCAGGTTCACAATTTTTCAAGTCTGTACTTACAATGTAAGTGATGGGGGACAAAATCCACAGTCCTTCTGTACAAAAATGTGTTTAAAAGTTTATCTGAAGCTACTATGAAGCTTCAGCCGTCCAAATGAGTCAAACCAGGGTGGATATCTTTCAACGTTACAGTATTTTTGGTGCCAAAGTTCCTCTTTTTCTTACTATACTTCCACTGCAGCTCAACAGGGAGACACTGTCTGAGGAAACACAAAGAGGGAATTTGATGATAAAAAGACTGTAAATGTGTCAGATATCCACTGCTGAAGCCTCATATTAGCTTCATATACACTTTTGAATGCATTTTTTTTTTTTGCACAAAATGACCTTGTGGACACACTGTGGATTTTGGCCCCCATCATATACATTGAAAGCACATTTGAAGTGAATCTTTTAATAGTCAGTATGAACAGGAGGAATGATTACAGCGAGGAAAACATCTTTCACTGTTCATATGAGCACCTGATTTTTTGTCAAAAACATTTAAACTTTTTCTCAGAAATGTATTTCTCTACTCTTTAATGCGCGGTGGTTTTTATATTGAAGTCATAATCGGAAGTAGTATTGTGGGTGGCAGGTAACTTGTCCGGGCGGCAGCGATATTTGTTTTCCTAGGATGGCGAAGTCATGACCTGCCCTACTCTGCCTCTGATTGGCTTACCCTTTTATTCTTACCCTAAATTTAACCAATCCAACCAACGAAAGCAACGAGTACTAGCCCATCAGAGGCAGAGTAGGGCGGGTCTTAACTTCACCATCCTAGGAAAACATATTTGGCCGGGCGGCGGTAGCAGTCAGTCGGTCCCAGTACTTCTTGATTTCTGCTAACGGCCAGTAGTACCAGTCGGAGTACTTGTATGTTGCCGTGCCGTTGTGTGTTACTTTCTGGCCGTTGACGGGAGCTCGGTTTGTCGTCGCTGGAGTGATGGAACTGGACAAAATGGACGAGAACGACTGGAAGTATCACGGAGAGGGAAACAAGAGCCTGGTGGTGTCACACGTACAGGTGAGTCAGCGAGGCTAAACACGGAGCTAGTCCGAGGTAAAGCTGGAGGAGTTTTAAACCCAAGACACCCCAAACCTGTCCCGACACTTTTATAACGTTCAACACGCGTTCAGCTCGGTGTCTCTGCCGGTATAAACTTTGTAGTTAATCTCTTTATAAACGTGTTTTTCCCTGGCGGTTGAAAAGTCAACTGCCAGGATTTATCATCGTTGCTGTTAGCCTGTGTTTGCTTAGCTTTAGCCGGCTGGTTGGCCAACAGCTAACTTAAGAGTTCAAATTAACACATGAAAAAAGATCAATACACATGATCGACAAGGCTTAAGACACCATTAACGATTAGAAATGACATATATAATCATGTCCACTGAGGGTCACTGATCGTTTAGTCATTAAAATGCAGCAACTTCTAAGCGGCGGCTAACGTGGAGCTAATTTAGCCGTTAGCAGCTGTCCCAGGTTTTCCACCGAGCAGCTGGACGAAGTGACCCAGCGTAAGGAACACTTTTCTCGGCTGCTGCCTCATTGTACCGGCCTGTAGCCTCTGGAGCACACAGACAGTCCAGTTTGATCTGTTTAAAAGTTAACGGATAGTTGTGCAGGGTGGTGCATTCACTGACATGCCCACTCCGTGTGTCACAGACTGGAAAAGTGTCATTCACGGGACTGGTCTGATCATGTTGTTATTGAGCAATATGTGAAATATTGTGAGAGTGTGACATAACATCAGCAGTGTGGAAATCAGCTCAAGAACCGCCAGGCTCTCTTAGTATTGTTGATTGTTTCCAGAGTTATAAATACATTTTTTAAGGGTAGGGTGATAATTCAGTATTTCAGTAATTCTGTATTGTTTACATTTTTTGCAGTGTATAATTTTTATTATAATAATATATTTAATTAGAATCTGAATCAGAATCTGTTTAGTGTTTCTTCTGTATTCATTTAGCAGTGGTGCTCCACCACAACAAGAGATAAAGATTGTAGCCTTAATGTTATCTGAAACTAAGGTGTAGTCCAGATACTTTAGAAGTACTGATTATATAGTGATAAAATATGATAAAAAATAAAAATAAAATATTTTAACACTAGAGCCTCAACTTTA